>NC_056740.1:214716183-215078683 GCF_019279795.1 Protopterus annectens
AAAATATAGTTTAAAATCCTCACGCTGATAAACAACTCTTCCGACAGTCCACAAGTAATAAAAGAAACAGCTTTATTATAAAAGAGTAAGCGCTTTCACCTATGTGGCTTCTTCAGACTCACAATCAATCCTGTCTAAAAAACAAGTTTAAATACTCTATTTGAGGTGGGAAAAATCTCAATTAAACAATAATAATTAAACAGTAATTGGTTCAGCGCTTAATTTAAAATATTACATATATAAAAACAGCAAAACATTGTAGCAAAACACATTTGTAATGCAATAAAAATACATGTCTGATGTTTGCTAAGGCAAAGTGTTAAAAATGTGTAATATAAATAAAGGGAAAGAATATGCAGTGAAACTGTGTGTGAACACATGGGAAAAACAACTGAAAAAAGAGTAAGGAAAGAGGTGTTGGAACGGAATGGGGCTGAAAGCAGGTCAATGGGCCTTCAATCTTCTCATTTTGAGAAAGGGTCTAACTGAAATCTTAGCATTCAGACCTGGAGGGACATCAGATCTCAGCCTCATAATCCACATGTTCTCCCTGCTTTCAGTGTGTGTCCTAATGTCACCACCTCTGATGTTAACATTGATATGTTCAACAATCCTAAAAGTGAACGTATGGTTGATACCAAATTCAGATACATGTTTGGCCAGTGCATTGCTTGTATGTGCTATCCTAATACTATATAAGTGCTCACGTATGCGGTCCTTAAAACACCTATTGGTCTTCCCTATGTAGAAGGACCCACATGTCGAGCAAGTTGCCAAATAGATAACATTGCTGGTCAAACAATTGCCATTAACTCTAAAGAAGTATTGATGTAGAATGGAGGGGTGTGTGAACACAGTGCTAGAATCAATGTATGGACAAAAGTTACAACCACCGCAACTATGTGTACCACTGAATTGTATACGATGGCATGGGTTAATGGGGCCTTTGTCACATAATAATCTTTTTAGATTTTTCTTGTTCCTATATCTAAAACAAGGAACATCACCTAAGGTCTCTCTAATGTGAGAATCAACCATCAAAACATTCCAAAGGTTCCTCACAAATTCCTTGATAGCTCCTACATCATTAGTGAAAAACACAGAAAAAGCTGCTGTACTAGATGTTGTATTGCCTAATCTAATGTCTTTATTAGTCTGATCGACTATATTCATCCTATCAGAGAAATATGGAGCTGCTGTGTTTAGTCTCAGGTCACAAAGGCCTTCAGTACCTTTAGAAATATCATTCAACCTGTACCCTCACTGTGTCAATCTTCGATTTAAATCGTCCAGGTCTCGTTCAAATCCCATAATAGTAGGATTGTACCTAGACACTCTCATGACCTGTCCCTTCACAATGTTGTTAAAGACGTATTGAGGATGCATGCTGTGGCGGTGTAGTTATGTATTCTTATGACAGGTTTTCCTAAAGACCCCTGTATTAATTAGCCCACTCGGTAACTTCTCAACAAAAACATCCAAGAACGGTATCTTGGTGGTAGATGCTTCATAGGTGAACTTAAGATAGGTAGTTGAAGCATTAATATAGGACACAAAACTATGTAAATCTTCAGTGGACCCCCCCCATAAAAAGAAAAGATCGTCCACAAAGCGTCTGTAGAATAGAACATGTTCCACAAAAGCAGATGATTCATACATAACCTCATGCTCCCATTCGGTCATAAATAAGTTGGCGTAGCTGTTGGCACATGATGTGCCCATAGCTACACCATCTCTTTGTAGAAAACACCTCCCTTGAAAGTAAAAAATGTTATTAGACAAAACTAACTGCAACAAGGACATCAATAAGTTAATTTTAACATCAGACATGTTAGATACCCGTATTAAATGACGGCCAACCTTGTCTATACCAATTTGGTTAGGAATTACAGTAAATAAAGATTGTACATCCATCGTCACAAAAATGAACTCAATTGTATCTGGCATATTTTTAAGATATTCATAGAGATCAATTAAAAATTGTCTTGTATCTTTCAAAATATAGATATTACTATCTACTACTGGTCTCAAATTATTTTCAATATAGATGGATGATGGTTCTGTAATCCACCCCCTACCTGCCACAATCGGTCTCAGAGGGGGATCATGTAGATCTTTGTGTATTTTAGGTAGGCCGTTAATTAAAGGAATCATTGGTGTAGATACATCTAGAAACAAGAAAAGGGAATTGTCTATCATGTTGCTGTTCAATAAGCCTAATAAAAACAAATGTACCTTGTGTGAATAGAACTGTACCATATTAAAAGGTAAAGGCTGGTAAAACTGTTGATTTCCTAACAAAGAAAACATCCTACTAACATAATCTTCAGTATCCATCACCACGATACCACCTCCCTTATCTGCTGGTCTGATGGATATCGTGGGATCCCTGCTCAATTTCTGTAAAGCAGTACTCTCTGGGAAACTCAGATTGTATCTGGTGAAAGAACGTTTAAAATTACTGTCTGTTATTTTGTATAAATCATCCTCAACAAGCTTGCTAAATGCTGCTAAAAGTGGATGTAATTGTGGTGTATATACACTAGGACGTTGGAAGCGAGTACTAGAGATGGAATCTCCATTGTTGTTAAAAGTTAATCGTAGGGACAAATTGCGTACATATAGTTTAAAATCTCGTATGGTTTCTTCAAAGACACTACGTGTAGTAGGTATAAATGACAAACCTTTGGACAGGACTGATAATTCATCAGTTGTTAATATGTGGGAGGAGAGGTTAAAAACTAAGTCTTCCCCTTCCCATTGCCTTCCCACATTTTCTTGATGTTCTTGTTCGGGAAACGTTCTGATGACAGTTTCCGTTTCTGTCTCCCTCTGCTCAATGATCTCACCCTCCCTGCCCTCTGTTCTTCCCTGATTGGAAAAGGGCGAGATAAGTTAAATACTGGAACTTCAGGGGTGTTCAAGGTATTGGTCTGGACACCATTCACAGTCTGGGGAGTATGTTTTAAAAAAGTACTGGTTTTACTGCGTACAACAGGTACAGGAATGGAAACTGTATCTGAGGGACTGTCCAGGTCATGAGATACTATTATGACATCAGAAGTGCAAACAGTTCCTTCATTATGGTTAACATTAATATCTGGTACAGAGTTAGATGTATTGTCTATAGGAGTCTTAAAATGGTCAATCACAGTAGAAGGACAATTTTCTTTAGTGGATTCCTTCCCTTTAACAGTACTTGGCCGTTCACTGTTATTAGTTATTGAAGAAGTAATATTTAAAGGCAGCCCATAATTCGCATTAGATGTTGTTTCTCTAACAACATTAGAACTGCTGAAATCAGTAGAAGTCCTAGTAAAGGTGGTCCTGGGCCAAGTAAAGATATGACCCATTCTAAAGTCAGAGATGTCACGTTGTAATTTGTGCTTCTTCTGTACAAAAAGTTTCCTCTCATACTGACTGATATTATCAAGAACACAGTTCAAATTTTCATCTAGTAATGGATGCGGAAAACGCTCATAAAGTGACTGCTGTTGTTCACTAATTTGTGACCTCAATGCTTCCTCTATAGGTAGAAAAAAGTCATTTAGAAGCTGCATGTATTTTAGACTCACCTTGATATTGAGCTGCTGCCATTGGTACAGCATAGGTTCATAGATTCATAGGTTAGTACTAAGCTAACTGCCCTTGCGAGCCATTTTAAGCCTAGCCAATTATCCCTTGTGAGACTCGAACCATGCACCTTGTGTTTGTAAGGCAAACACCTTAACCATTAGGCCACCCTCCCAAGAAGTTCAGGGTAAGTTGTTCCGGTGGTCGGCATCTTTAAAACTCGCAGTCCCCTTGGAATAATCCGTCTCTGTATGCAAACATCGAAATGTAAGCGTTGCGACTGTAGGCGTTTTAACTTAGAAAAATCTGCTTCCATTGCTTCTAATGATGTACGCAATTCCTCCTTATTATACGTTAACTCCTGGTGCTCAGCGTCTTCACCACTGTCCTCATAGAGTGCTAAAGGATTTGCTCTCTCACGTAAGCAATCTGCAAAACTTTCAGCTATAGGTCTAGCTGCAAGAGAGCTGTCAATTGGTCTCTTTATGGTGTACGGTAGCTCAACTTGTTCAAAAGCTCTTTCTGCCATGTCTCCGTGTAGAAAAAGGTCACAATGTAAGGATAAAGTCAAAAATGGAGTAAACACCTTCTCACAAAACCACAAGTAAGATAAAAGGATAAATAAATGTAGAGAAGGTGAACACGGCAGAGACGTCCAACACTCACGTAGTAAAGGCAAAAATATAGTTTAAAATCCTCACGCTGATAAACAACTCTTCCGACAGTCCACAAGTAATAAAAGAAACAGCTTTATTATAAAAGAGTAAGCGCTTTCACCTATGTGGCTTCTTCAGACTCACAATCAATCCTGTCTAAAAAACTAGTTTAAATACTCTATTTGAGGTGGGAAAAATCTCAATTAAACAATAATAATTAAACAGTAATTGGTTCAGCGCTTAATTTAAAATATTACATATATAAAAACAGCAAAACATTGTAGCAAAACACATTTGTAATGCAATAAAAATACATCAGACATGTATTTTTATTGCATTGCGTGAGGATTTTAAACTATATTTTTGCCTTTACTACGTGAGTGTTGGATGTCTCTGCCGTGTTCACCTTCTCTACATTTATTTATCCTTTTATCTTACTTGCGGTTTTGTGAGAAGGTGTTTACTCCGTTTTTGACTTTATCCTTACATTGTGACCTTTTCTACACGGAGACATGGCAGAAAGAGCTTTTGAACAAGTTGAGCTACCGTACACCATAAAGAGACCAATTGACAGCTCTCTTGCAGCTAGACCTATAGCTGAACGTTTTGCAGATTGCTTACGTGAGAGAGCAAATCCTTTAGCACTCTACGAGGACAGTAGTGAAGACGCTGAGCACCAGGAGTTAAAGTATAATAAGGAGGAATTGCGTACATCATTAGAAGCAATGGAAGCAGATTTTTCTAAGTTAAAACGCCGACAGTCGCAACGCTTACATTTCGATGTTTGCATACAGAGACGGATTATTCCAAGGGGACTGCGAGTTTTAAAGATGCCGACCACCGGAACAACTTACCCTGAACTGCTGTACCAATGGCAGCAGCTCAATATCGAGGTGAGTCTAAAATACATGCAGCTTCTAAATGACTTTTTTCTACCTATAGAGGAAGCATTGAGGTCACAAATTAGTGAACAACAGCAGTCACTTTATGAGCGTTTTCCGCATCCATTACTAGATGAAAATTTGAACTGTGTTCTTGATAATATCAGTCAGTATGAGAGGAAACTTTTTGTACAGAAGAAGCACAAATTACAACGTGACATCTCTGACTTTAGAATGGGTCATATCTTTACTTGGCCCAGGACCACCTTTACTAGGACTTCTACTGATTTTAGCAGTTCTAATGTTGTTAGAGAAACAACATCTAATGCGAATTATGGGCTGCCTTTAAATATTACTTCTTCAATAACTAATAACAGTGAATGGCCAAGTACTGTTAAAGGGAAGGAATCCACTAAAGAAAATTGTCCTTCTACTGTGATTGACCATTTTAAGACTCCTATAGACAATACATCTAACTCTGTACCAGATATTAATGTTAACCATAATGAAGGAACTGTTTGCACTTCTGATGTCATAATAGTATCTCATGACCTGGACAGTCCCTCAGATACAGTTTCCATTCCTGTACCTGTTGTACGCAGTAAAACCAGTACTTTTTTAAAACATACTCCCAGACTGTGAATGGTGTCCAGACCAATACCTTGAACACCCCTGAAGTTCCAGTATTTAACTTATCTCGCCCTTTTCCAATCAGGGAAGAACAGAGGGCAGGGAGGGTGAGATCATTGAGCAGAGGGAGACAGAAACGGAAACTGTCATCAGAACGTTTCCCGAACAAGAACATCAAGAAAATGTGGGAAGGCAATGGGAAGGGGAAGACTTAGTTTTTAACCTCTCCTCCCAGATGTTAACAACTGATGAATTATCAGTCCTGTCCAAAGGTTTGTCATTTATACCTACTACACGTAGTGTCTTTGAAGAAACCATACGAGATTTTAAACTATATGTACGCAATTTGTCCCTACGATTAACTTTTAACAACAATGGAGATTCCATCTCTAGTACTCGCGTCCAACGTCCTAGTGTATATACACCACAATTACATCCACTTTTAGCAGCATTTAGCAAGCTTGTTGAGGATGATTTATACAAAATAAGAGACAGTAATTTTAAACGTTCTTTCACCAGATACAATCTGAGTTTCCCAGAGAGTACTGCTTTACAGAAATTGAGCAGGGATCCCATGATATCCATCAGACCAGCAGATAAGGGAGGTGGTATTGTGGTGATGGATACTGAAGATTATGTTAGTAGGATGTTTTCTTTGTTAGGAAATCAACAGTTTTACCAGCCTTTACCTTTTAATATGGTACAGTTCTATTCACACAAGGTACATTTGTTTTTATTAGGCTTATTGAACAGCAACATGATAGACAATTCCCTTTTCTTGTTTCTAGATGTATCTACACCAATGATTCCTTTAATTAACGGCCTACCTAAAATACACAAAGATCTACATGATCCCCCTCTGAGACCGATTGTGGCAGGTAGGGGGTGGATTACAGAACCATCATCCATCTATATTGAAAATAATTTGAGACCAGTAGTAGATAGTAATATCTATATTTTGAAAGATACAAGACAATTTTAATTGATCTCTATGAATATCTTAAAAATATACCAGATACAATTGAGTTCATTTTTGTGACGATGGATGTACAATCTTTATTTACTGTAATTCCTAACCAAATTGGTATAGACAAGGTTGGCCGTCATTTAATACGGGTATCTAACATGTCTTATGTTAAAATTAACTTATTGATGTCCTTGTTGCAGTTAGTTTTGTCTAATAACATTTTTTACTTTCAAGGGAGGTGTTTTCTACAAAGAGATGGTGTAGCTAACAGCCACGCCAACTTATTTATGACCGAATGGGAGCATGAGGTTATGTATGAATCATCTGCTTTTGTGGAACATGTTCTATTCTACAGACGCTTTGTGGACGATCTTTTCTTTTTATGGGGGGGGGGGTCCACTGAAGATTTACATAGTTTTGTGTCCTATATTAATGCTTCAACTACCTATCTTAAGTTCACCTATGAAGCATCTACCACCAAGATACCGTTCTTGGATGTTTTTGTTGAGAAGTTACCGAGTGGGCTAATTAATACAGGGGTCTTTAGGAAAACCTGTCATAAGAATACATTACTACACCGCCACAGCATGCATCCTCAATACGTCTTTAACAACATTGTGAAGGGACAGGTCATGAGAGTGTCTAGGTACAATCCTACTATTATGGGATTTGAACGAGACCTGGACGATTTAAATCGAAGATTGACACAGCGAGGGTACAGGTTGAATGATATTTCTAAAGGTACTGAAGGCCTTTGTGACCTGAGACTAAACACAGCAGCTCCATATTTCTCTGATAGGATGAATATAATCGATCAGACTAATAAAGACATTAGATTAGGCAATACAACATCTAGTACAGCAGCTTTTTCTGTGTTTTTCACTAATGATGTAGGAGCTATCAAGGAAGTTGTGAGGAACCATTGGAATGTTTTGATGGTTGATTCTCACATTAGAGAGACCTTAGGTGATGTTCCTTGTTTTAGATATAGGAACAAGAAAAATCTAAAAAGATTATTATGTGACAAAGGCCCCATTAACCCACGCCATCGTATACAATTCAGTGGTACACATAGTTGCGGTGGTTGTAACTTTTGTCCATACATTGATTCTAGCACTGTGTTCACACACCCCTCCATTCTACATCAATACTTCTTTAGAGTAAATGGTAATTGTTTGACCAGCAATGTTATCTATCTGGCAACTTGCTCGACATGTGGGTCTTTCTACATAGGGAAGACCAACAGATGTTTTAAGGATTGTATACGTGAACACTTATATAGCATCAGGATGGCACACACAAGCATTGCACTGGCCAAACATGTGTCTGAATTTGGTATCAATCATACGTTCACTTTTAGGATTGTTGAACATATCAATGTTAACATCAGAGGTGGTGACATTAGGACACACACTGAAAGCAGGGAGAATATGTGGATAATGAAACTGAGATCTGATGTCTCTCCAGGTCTGAATGCTAAGGTTTCAGTCAGACCTTTTCTCAAAATGAGAAGATTGAAGGCCCATTGACCTGCTTTCAGCCCCATTCCATTCCAACACCTCTTTCCTTACTCTTTTTTCAGTTGTTTTTCCCATGTGTTCACACACAGTTTCACTGCATATTCTTTCCCTTTATTTATATTACACATTTTTAACACTTTGCCTTAGCAAACATCAGACATGTATTTTTATTGCATTACAAATGTGTTTTGCTACAATGTTTTGCTGTTTTTATATATGTAATATTTTAAATTAAGCGCTGAACCAATTACTGTTTAATTATTATTGTTTAATTGAGATTTTTCCCGCCTCAAATAGAGTATTTAAACTTGTTTTTTAGACAGGATTGATTGTGAGTCTGAAGAAGCCACATAGGTGAAAGCGCTTACTCTTTTATAATAAAGCTGTTTCTTTTATTACTTGTGGACTGTCGGAAGAGTTGTTTATCAGCGTGAGGATTTTAAACTATATTTTTGCCTTTACTACGTGAGTGTTGGACGTCTCTGCCGTGTTCACCTTCTCTACATTTATTTATCCTTTTATCTTACTTGTGGTTTTGTGAGAAGGTGTTTACTCCATTTTTGACTTTATCCTTACGAAATGGGAACTTTAGTAGACTGTTTCACTTCTCATTTTTCAAAATGGAGCAAGTGTTTTATTCATCTGAAATTTAGGTTTACTCTGCATTAGACACTTAATCATTAAACTCTATTGCCTGCATAACACATTCTCTTTTTGGCGCTTTGGTGAATACTATCCAGTCTATTTCTCATTACTATCTGACTTTAAACTTGATTGCCTGTGTATAATTGTACCTTTGTGCCCAGTACTTCAAAATAATATTGTTTATTCATCCTGAAATTAGGTATTTCATTGTATTATACAGCTAGTTTATCAAAGTTTGCTTTGCAAACTGTACTGTCTTGTTCTGGTTTGTGCATGTTATTTAGCTGCCAGCCTGTTTTCTTAGTAATCAATATAAAAGATTAAGATAGTTGTGTTTTGTTAGTTATCTTTCTAGTCTGTTATCTCACTTTGACAACCACATATCTTACTGTATTTCACATTTTCATGTATCTCTCATGCCTGAGTCATAGCTACAAAAGGTCAAAAGATCAGCTCACTAACCTGGTTAACAAATAAAGTAATGAGAATTTTGATTTAACAAATGTTTGCCCTACCTGGGAGTTTGGTTAAGATACACCCCATCTTGGAATAATTGCCACGTTCAAACTTTGTTGTCACTGAGTTCTCACATAAGTGCATCATGGGAAATAGAAGATCCCAAAGACATACAGATGCATAAGAGCAATAACAGACAGACTTTTTCAAAATAACACCCATATGTTTTTTTATCTACCATATGATCTATGCAATGGTTTCTCTTTAAGTTTCCTATTGACTCATTTGTTCTTTCAGTGTAGGGGTGAGAGCCAGGCCCTTTAATTCCTGGGTCAGGGTGAGAGCTATATGGCCCATTCATTCCCCCCCTAAAGTGACAACCTGATCAGCCCATTTCTTCCCCTACAAAGAGAGAGGGAGAGTCAGGTGTGTGGTAGTGGGCCAGCCTGCCAATCATGCTGGCCAGTGGCTTCAGAGTGATTAGCTGCTTTGAGAGACTTTAATGTGTGCCAATGCACATCCCTGGAATGTGTACTTATTTACATGTGGTGTTAGCCATATGGACTCTTTAACTGCTGCCCATAATCTCTAACAGTTCTGGAGGACTCAGTGTTGCAACATATCATACCACCTCTGTCACCCCCTACACGTCCACTCACTCCCAACTTCATCACCCCAACTCTTCCAGCACCTGAGCCACCAGTCAGACATGGTATGCAGGGTCATAGTCAGGGCTTTATGCTTTAATTCAACAGAGGTGAGCAACAGAACATTTATAAATTTATATTACATACCTATTCTCAAAGAAACAGTGTGTCATTTTGGAGTACAAAATGCAATAACCTGGAATATCCCTGAAAAACAGATTCTTTCAGTTGCAGTAATACCTTCTGAATGTCATAAGTCAAGATGCAATTAGCTGTATCGCTTCAGGTTCATTATGTACATATCTACCTACAAATCAACTGCATAATTTAAGACATTCACAAGGCATGCCATAAGAGTACTGTTTTCACAATGCATGGTTAATAGCATTGTGTTATAAAAGGTGCAAAAACTGTTGGTGATTGCAATTTACATTTATCTGTGCCTAGTTATTAACCCTTGTCTAGCCATGCCTGGTCTTTCAATGTGGGCCGACATGTTGATGCACATTACTGATTACTGACAATGTTTTTGCCAAAATTGTATCACTGTTGTTTCTGCCAGTATTTGCATCCTATAACAGGTTATTGCTTACAAAGTGATTTCAGTGTAACAGCATGCAGTTTCTTAACTTTCTGCTTTCTTCCAATTATTTTGTGACACCTGCTTATGTTTTTAAACAGCAAGATTCTCTATCACAGTTACATCAGAGTTCTTTTTCTGATGCGCTCACCCCCTCACAAGGCATGCATATTTGATATGTGCCAGGTATCAGAACAGTGAATGATGGCCATCTATACTTTTTGCACGAATCTCCTGCTAGAATTGTGTCACTTAGTGGGAAGGCTACATATGAAAATGGCTTGACTACAAAAATATTCTTGTTATTGCCTCAGTATCTCTAGTTCCATTGCACATGAACTGCCATTTTTCATTGATCTGGAGAATGGGAAATCTATAAAATAACTTGATAGACAGGAGTATCGGAGAAGCTGGCTGAGGAGGGAGAAGAATTATGATACAGATCCTGCACAACTCTACCCATGGGGAAACTGGGGGCATGTATCTCAGGCTGTGCAATCAGCCTGCAATTCCCCAGTGGAGATGTCAGATGAACAGACATGTCCACATTAATGGGTGTCACTTGCTAAAAAGGTTGACAAGCGCTTGTACCACCTATTGCACCCTTGGGACCTCACGGGCTTTCACAAGGATAGGCAGGGCCATAATCGGAAAACCATGTGATGCCTGCCTGGATGACAATCATGGCAAAACTGTGTTCTTGCCTCATAAAGAGAAATAAATGGGTGACAGCAGCCATAGCAGTATCTTGAATGATGGCAGGACAGGAGGAAAACAATAAAATTGTAACATGATGGCCCATCATTATTTCTAGACAAATATGTACTACCAGCTATAGTAAGAGCAGTTTTACCGAACCATTGGTAGGTAGACTGCCTCACAACATTCCAAAGCCATTACTGAGCAAGAGCCATATCTGGCTGTATGGTCAGGTGAGCATCATCACACCTCACCATAAATCATCACCTAGTTTTGCAGCAGGTATATACAGATCATTAATCAGCAGTCTCTGCCCCTGTCACCACACCTTTTTAATGGAGAAATCAAATAATAAGGCTGAATCATAGAATATCTCTCTAGATAATGTTAACGTAGTTACAGAAGTTCAATATTCCAACCAGACTACTATCAAAGAAATAAATTCTGCATGCTGTTTGCAAATTCTCAGCACCACAAATCTCAAGCATGGATGTGTCTCCAGGGTTTGAGCATGCCTTTTTAAACATCTGCAGAAAAGTAACTAAAGCTCCAATTACATGGCACAGAATCCCATGACAGTACAATAAGGCTGCTTTTTTTTTTTCATATTAGGAAGTCTGTATGTAGGCAAGATGTGTACAGTTATGACAGGCATTACTTACAGATACAAACTGTGCATGCTTCTGAGAGATGTACATAAAATATACTCAGAAGAGTGTCTGATTATGTCTAGCCACATACTTGCCATTGTGCAAAAGGGGATACTGAAATAGTGAGGAGTATTGATTGTGAATAACTTGAAAAAGCAGTTTTTATTTATTATGTGTTTACCGGGAAAGTCAGACTGGGACAGAGCCCATTTTCAGTTGAGGCATGGGGAGAAATGCTCCAGATGCATGTCTTTGGAATGTGGAAGGAAACTGAAGCACACAGAGGAAACCTACGCAAATACAGGGAGGATATGCAGACTCCACACAGAAGGCAACCCAGCTGAGAATCGAACCAGAGAACCTCTTGCTATCAGGTGACAATGCTAACCACTGCATCACTGAGTCGCCAAAACGTACTGTACTTACTGTTATGAATGCAAGAATCATAGCAATAAAAATTGATACTGCACCATCCCATGTCCCCTTTTATTCACATATCCATTTGTCCCTTCATATGTGCCCTGTTGACATGTTGCAATGCTGTAGCAGCTGAAAAACATTGAAACAAGTCCCTCATGAATTATATATAATCTACAGTATTTATAGACACCACAGCCTTCCAACAAATACCTAGTTGGATGACTGGCCATTTCTGGTGAATAGCAACACAAAGTTCTGCTGCCCAACCCTCATGCATTACCTGTCTTCTGTGAGGGCAATCAGATGTATAATTTATGCTGCATGTAATTGCAATTATTTGATGTGTTTTTAAAAACCATGAAAGTATCCTGAAGAAAGTATGTCATGTCTAGGAATCATTTTATTATTACAGCTGTTGCATGCATGCTTGTAAGTACTCTCTGAGCACCTATTCAGGCTTTGTCAGGAAATATTATATGATAGCACAACTTCACAGTACAAATGGAAAAGGATAAAACATAAAACAACATTAAATGTTTTTGCCGAATAATCCATCCAGACAAAACTTAAAAAGATATTCTCCTGTATAATTGCAATAAAAAGTATGTACAATACACATATACTCACTGTTAGTATTGCCAATCAAATGGACGTAGTTGACCAAGCAATTTCATTAGGTGGTAGTATACAAACTACTGTTTCATCAAGAAGGACAAATAGTTACAGACTGCAGTGACCAAAAGCTGGATTATGTGTAAAAGAACATTAGTCTTGCGAAGTTAAAGCAAAAAAGAATGTTTTAAACATAAATGAGAGCAGGAGCTAGGCAGGGTCAAAGAACAAATAAGAGAACATGCCCCACCCTAATCATTTTTTTGTATGTTATCCTTCTGGAAAACTATTAATTTTGAACAGAAACATAACAGATAAGTATTCCAGACATAATATGACTGTAACGCTTTTGTCACACACTTATGTGCTGCAATGTAGTTTTAAGAATACAGGTATTCTGGGTTGTGAGCCATATGACTTGGTGGGGTTCAACAATTATAAGTAAAAGGCTTAATGAAAAATAACTTCTTGTGTGTGCATGTGTGAGTGTGTGAATTAGTATTGTTGTGTATTCTTAAGCCTCCATGTCTTGGCCTAATACTTTAACTAACAAAACCTCCTTAACTGCGCATTTGGCACATTTCACAAAACTGACAGGCAAAGAATATAAGATTTAACTCCTGGACTGTTAACATAGACATCTGAATGTACAAAGGAACCAGCAGCAGTATGAGGTTTGACTCCCACTACTGATGCCTGTTAAACTATAAAGGGAATTGACCTTAAGGGCATACAGTAAAAGATGCACTGCCATCTTATGTAATAACAAATGGCTTCACACTGCAGAGCTACAAATCAGAGTTATAATCACTGGATCACCAGGATTTCACCCACCTCAGTCCAAGGTCGGTGGTGCATTTTAGTAAACCTTAACATTACTGAAACTTGACTAGAGTTATTTGATACCCCCACACTCACACAGTATTTTTTTGGAATGAGAACCCACCTCAGTCCAAGGCTGGTAGTGCATTTTAGTAAACCTTAACATTACTGAAACTGGACTAGAGTTATTTTATACCCCCACACTCACACAGTATTTTTTTTGGAATGAGAAGTAAAATGTGACCGTCTAGCACCAACTCCCTCCTTCCCAATCTACAAGGTATGCTGCCATTAGTTAGTCAAAACTAACAAAGCAAGACCACATCTTACTGTTTACCCTTAAAATAAGCCAATGTAAATATTTAAATGACAACAATTATTTCTGGGAGGTTTCCTTCCAAGGACAGACACAACACTGTGTGGTACATAACTAAAATGCTTAAACATTTAAGCTAAAAATAAATCATTAGCCTCAAACTCAAAGTTAAATATTAAAATTCTTTCCTTGAGATAAACAAGTTTAAGTATTATCTTTCGCAGCAAATATGTAGATGGTAAAATATTTGCACAAGAAAAAAAATGAAAATAAAACATTCAAAAAAGACAGAAGATGGTCAGAAAAATATCTAGTGTCTGAGCTTGAAACTATCTGATTCTGAGTAAAGAGATACTGTGTCCTTATTATTTCTGGCTTGGCAGTCCAAAATGGAATGTCAGAGTCCTTACACAAAGTATTACTTTAACACATTCTCTCTTTGGAAGTGTGCCTTCCATCAAAGCAGTAGTGATTCACGTGGCTTCTGTCTTTGTTACTTTTGAATGAACAGTTGTTCCTTCTATTTATAAATTACCAAACAGGATCCTTTGTCGTTTTTGAATTTTAAAAGATCATCTTCCTTTTCCCACAAGTATCTACTTCTGAAGGGAGGGTGGAGTCTTAGTAGCCTACTGGCCAAATAAGGCATCATCATGTGATTTAGTCAGACTATTCAACCAGCAGCCTCTACAAAACTCTAAATAATCAAGAAGCAAGGCTTATTTCCATCTCTAAGCTGCAATGTAATTTCACAATGGCAAATATAGTTATATACCATTTTACAAATTTTTACGTTACACTTTTGCTAAAAAGGCAAGTAAAAATACAGATTATTCAGTCCTTTAACCAATTATGTACATCTAGCATATTTTCCTGCATTTTTATTTAACTGAATAACAATGTATTCCCATATTATTACAGTTCTTCCCCCACATCTCCAAACCTTGTAAACTCAAGTGAGCTAGTAAAAGAAGCATTTCATGTCACACCTACTCAGTTGCTTGTTTTGAAAGACCCTGAGTTTTTAGTGACAGGGTAGAATGCTTTCTCCATTTTATCTGGCATTTATTTGCCCTTTTAGATAACCCTGTCCTTTTGACTGCTTCTTAGACCATTGAACTGTACCAGCTGGGAACACCTTTCTTTTACGTTTTTATCTTCACAACCATTTTGTCTCTGTCCATATGTTCTGAAGTACCCTTTTAAGACTTTTGTATTACTTATCCAATAACGATACATTAATTCCCTTTTGCATGCTTTAAGTTCATATGGCGTGAAAAAGAATAATCTGGGACCGAACTAGAAATGCTTAATGATAGTTCCTTAGCAGTACCACCTGTTGTACAACTCCTTGTATTCCCAATTTGGGAATCCACGTTCTATGCAACAACCTATCTTTCCAGGATACAGACTCTCTTTGTCCTTGAGGATTGGGAGCCTCCTTTGCTATCTTCCTCATGTTTTGTAAACTGGCATCTGAGAGTTGTGCCTGCTTTAACTCTGACTTTGCAATTCTCTTAAATTCTACTTCTTATAGAAGCCTGGTACCTTAAAACAAATGAGCCTCAGATTTATACTTACTGCTATTAACCATCTTGCTTCTGTGAAGTAAATCCTTTCAGAGGAAATTCAGTGCTTTCAGACAGTTATGTTCCAGTTTAGGCTTCTTACTACCATCTATCTCTTTTTCTGAAGTGACCTCATTACCAGATTTTAATGGATCTCTAGGCACTGGCTAGGTATCACCTTTTCTACATTTTCCACCTGACTCTCTACACAATTGGATGTATGTAATCACATGCACATAAGGTACTGTGTCATCAAAGTCATTGCCAGTTAGAAAATCTGCTGCAATATTATCAAACACTGTCACCTGGGTTTCTCCTTGTCCCCCTTCCAATTCAAAATGATAACAAACAGGCCATAAAGAACCACACCCACTGTACACACTAAATTAACAGGCATAATAAAACACAATTTCAAAATAAAAATGAAGTGTGTGTGGATTGTGTGATGTCATGCATCATTTTGCAAGAATATGTTTTAAATATAAGAATCTGCAATACCAGAGTATTATTTTTAAGTACCTTTATTAATCTCATATATTACAGAATGACCTGGACACACATACAGTTATAAAAAGCAAACAAGTCATGACATAGAATTTCACCTTTTCATGGATTATACATATATGGTTTATTTCTTAGCAATTATATGCATTTTAACATTACTTTTTATTCCTCAAAAGTTCTGCCTTCTCCGAATTTCACTCCTCCTCCTCCTGACCATTATTCTGCATATATTGTTCCCACATGTTCCATTTATTTCAATATAGTTTGCACTTTCCCTTTCTAAAATTCTCACCTCCAATTATTTTCTCTTCTTTACAACCCTCAATAATTCTGTTATGATTGGTTTAACATTTGATTTCCATTTTCTAGTAATTGCATTTTGGCAGCCAATAACATTAAATTTGTAGGGCCTTACTATGTCTACACAATTCACTTTCTATTTCCCAATTCAGAATAAATATTTCCTTAGTTGCAATTGTTCCCCTATATCTGGCAAAGTACCCTGCAGGGAATTTTTAAAATCTGCCAACTCATTAAGTTCCTAAAACACATGTTCCTGAGTATCCTTCTCTTTCCTACCACACCTTCAACAATTGCTGTCTACCAGTGGAAAACTATCTATAGTCTACTTGGGGTATAAAAATATCTATGCAAAAACGTCCATGCAAAAATCCAAAACCTTTTAGATTTTGCTGCACACTTGGGAGCCATACAAATATTCTCCCACTGTTCCTTTGTACGTTGTTTTTCCATTCACATTTCACAGTCTTTCCTAATCACTTCTGATTGACTCTTGTAGTTATGCATTATTTTATATGCTCTACTAATTATCCCTTTTTAAACCATAGCTTCTCTTCTAGACTCAACTATAAAGTCAACCAGAGCTGATATTTTATTTAACACTCCCCTATTCCTTTCTCTTTGCCTATACTTTCTTATCAATCCAGGGTAAGGCAGACAGTCTTCTTCCCACGGTCAAAACTTTTGCTTGGCCTCATCTCAATCTATGACTTTTCCCTGATTAGATATTTGCTCCAAATACCTTAGTTCCTTTGCAAATTTTCTCCAATAAATTCCAGCTTCCTCTTGCCTATTTTTAATTCCCTACTTGCAGTCATACCCATTTGTAAAATCTTGTTTCTCCATTTACATGTTGGCTTAGTTCTCAAAATACTTTTTGCTACTTTGCAAATATAATCTTTTGTATAGTTATTATTGTTCGCCTTAAGAACCTACATCCAAAATCCCACTCTCTCCTTATTTCGCAAACCACCCATGTTTCAACATCATTTTTTCCCACTTTGATTTGTATTCCTCTTCTTCTGTTGTGTATATGAGCCTTAACTGTGTAGGTGTAAAGAATCCCTTCAAATCTTAGACTCCTAAGCCACCATGTTCTGTGGGGAGAATCAACTTGTCCCATGTAACTCACGCTCCCTTTCTCTCCCAAATAAATTGATCCACACCTTCTCCACTGGCTTATAAAATATATCTGACCTGGATGTGGTATTAAAGGGACTATGAACATTTTCACTGCTTATAACTATTATCCATATCCATAGTCAAGAGCTTCCAACTTCTTAATTTTTGTATTTTTATTTAGTCTCTTCCCATATATCCTTAGCTGCCAAAATAGAATATTTTTACTCCAAACACACCAGTAGTCCGTCTTATCATGCTCCTATAAATATGGGTATTGTTGAACCAATTCTTGTGAGGAAACATAGTTTACTGCTACAGCCTTTGTTTTATAATTATTTATTTTATATCCTGAAAAAATTGAAACTGTCTCAAAATGTGCCACAAAACTAAAATATACTTTTCTGGATTTATCAAGTACAAAATAATATCATCTGTGGATAAGGCTAATTTTCATTCAGTAGTATACCAGTTATCCCATTGAATTTGTGAGTCCCTTATTTTCTTTGCCAATGACTCTTAAGTATACATTTAATAACAAAAGAGAAAGAAGACATCCATGCCCCATTCCTCTATACAACCATAGTTTGTCAGAGAGGAACCCTTTCACCTTAATTCTTGCCTCTAGCCCTTCCTGTATATTTCTAACTAATCCAGCATATTAATGTTGATGAACAATCTCAGAAACACGTGTGAGTATGGAGGAAATATGGTATGTGAATACTGTACAAACTAACTGCAAAATCAAAAGGTGCAAAATGTATTACAAAATATCTAACAGTAAAGCTTTAAATATCAAAATCGTTTTCAAGAAGTCTAGACTGAAAATTCTAGATAAAAGCAAAAACTGTTTTCTTTAAACTAAGCATTGGAGCAGAGTGCAATATAATGTAAAATATGTCTATATTCAAAATGTTGTTTCCTGTAATCTACTTAAATATGCATGTATATCTCTTATCATGTTCTAGGCACAAGCTACACATTTTATAGGATAGATATCATTAATCTGTGCATATAGTATACAAACAGTTGTTTCAGGTTGGAACTCTATAATCTCAATTAAAGTAATCCAACATATTGGGCAAAGATGACTGTGTTGGAATGGGCATTATGAACAGAATACAGGTAGTTCAGCTGGAAAATTTTGGTAAAAAATTAATCCACAATCAATATGTGAAGTGTATGACTAACAGAAAACTGCAAATTACTTTTGTGATGCAGTTTTGTGAGAATGTGTGCCAGCAGAGTTTGTTTACAGAGACAGACAGCCTATATCTCAAATGTCTGAATGGTGCTAAGCCCATCTAATTATAGCTATAAAGCAACTGATGTGAATTAAAGAAGGCATTCTCAGAATTTTAAAATATAATACTCACAATAAATAAAAAAAAAATCAGAAAAAGTTTCCTGATTACACACAGAGACATGCAAAAGGCACTGGAAAGGCTCACCCAGACTCTGTAATAGCTTGATGTGAGGGAAAGGTTAGTTTGCTTTTGTTTTCTTGTATTTTGTATTACTTTATTGCCTTTTTCTATTTTGTATACTGTGATTTGTTTTCTTTACATTGTGTTTTACTTGTATTCTACTTTTAATTGCATATTAAAATTTAAAAAGAGAATACAGCTCTGTAGCCTCCAAACAGGCTTCGTGACTCATGAATGGAGAAAGGCAACAGTCATTCCTCTACACAAAGGTGGGCCATCTACAGACCCTGGAATCTACAGGCCCATAAGTCTCACTATTCTTATATGTAAAGTCATGGAAAGAATTATCATGGAAATGAACAACAGAGATATAGTAAACCTCCAGACACTGGACCCAATCCAGTTTGGTTTTGTCAAGGGCAGATCATGCCTACTCAACCTGGTGGACTTCTTTGAGAAGGTCACCAAAGCAATGGATGAGGGCAAAATTGTTCACACTGCCTACATTGACCTGGCCAAGGCATTTGTCACAATACCCCACTTGGGCATTGTTGACGAACTTGGGTTTGGTACAAACCTGTATGTTACCTGGTGAATAGACAACTGGCTCACAGACAGGACCCAGAAAGCTAGAATTCGGGAGTCTGTCTCTGCAAAGAGGCCAGTCACAAGTAGAGTCCCTCAGGGATCAATTCTTGGACAGCTCCTTTTTGGCATTTACTTCTCAGAAGTCAATGCCAATGTCAGTTGTCTCTGGCTGATGAAATCTGCAGATGATTGCAAATTAGGAGCTGTCATTGAATCTCACACTGACACAAATATTCTCCAGGAGGGGCTGACACAGACAAACAACTGGTGTCAGAGCTATAGGCTAAAACTAAATGCCAAGGAATGCATAATAGCATCCTTTGGGAAGTCATCCATCCCTGGTAACTATCTTACTGACAACACACCCCTTAGATTTGACCCAGTAGTCAGGGACTTAAGGACACACATAGATAGTAATCTTGCCTTTGACCATCATGTGTCTACAGTGGTGAGGAAATCATTCTAAGTTGTGCAACTTATAAACAAAGATATGGCATCTAAGTTCTAGGAAGTCATTGTTCCACTGTATTTGGCATTCATCAGACCTATCACTGGGTACAATGCCCCATTTGGTATGTACCTAACAAGGCATATCCAACAATTGGAACTTCCACAGAGTTTCCTCACTAAAAGAATACAGGGCATAAGTAAAATGTCCTATGCAGACTGCCTCAAGGACCTATCCCTGTATTCTGTCTCCTACAGGCTTTTGAGTGGGGATCTATGCCTGGCATACAGGGCATTGTCAGACCCACTCTACTGGACCTCCTGCATATCCACAAAACAAATAGCACCAGAATTATTCATTCTAAAGACTTAAACCTTGCATGTGATATAAATAGGACCTGCTGGAGAGATAGGTATGTATCCCAGGGACTACCCCATCAATGGAACAGGCTCCCCATCCATGTGAAGCAGAGTTCCTCCCTAACCCAATTCAAGTACAACTTGGACAACTGGATGGGAAACTAGAAATTCATGCCTGGTTTGGCACCTATGTTTCTAATGGACAGAGGTAACCTGTAAATGATTAATCTCCCAGGCCCATGCTTACACTTATCAAGGGTATCAGAACTTGTCAGAGATTTGGGATGCATGGCTAGACTTAAAAAGGCCCTTGTGGTCATTAGCCTAGTAAACAATATATGACAGATGTTCGACTTATTTGAGGATGTAAGATGCTTAAAGCCAAAGTGACATTATATTAAGCTAGAAGATGTGCCAGTGCACTGTACAGAATGCCTATTGCTCTTAGATAGAAGCTAGAGCAGGATTGCCCATGTTATGAAGCATCTTTGTTATGCAATTAATTTCACTCCCAGTTATACTCCTTGTGATACAGCTGCAAGTGATTTTGCAAAAAAAAAAAAAAATGAAAATTATAATCTTTGTAATGAAACTGCAAGTGATTTTTCAAAACAAGGTGAACATTATACTGTATTGTTTCATTTCTTTCTCTGTTTATTCAGTTTTCTCTTTAACCTCATCCACATAATGATGTCACTCAAGGTACTGAGCAGTGATTTGCATGCAGCTGCAAAGCATTATAGATTGTGGTTTCATTACTTCAGTATTACTTGTGTTAATTTTCAATGTACAGCAGCCCGTCTGCAAGATTTAGTTTATAACTTGTCTTTTGTAGGAAGTCAGAAACTCCTACTGAAGCATTTGACATGGAAATAGAGTAGCCTATTTGTTAGTTTATGTTGTTTAACATTGTGAATTCAGTCTTTCATGCTGTCATGGTAGGGGTTTTCAGCTCCAAGAAAAAGACCAGTTGACCATTCTTATCAACAAAATAAAATGCAAACACAAGACACCTTTTGAATCAAAAGCTAAATAATTTTGTGTTGTATATAGTAAGGAAGTTATGCCCAATTCCAATCCTTTGTTACTTATACTTCCTTTAGAGTATGACCAATACACTTACATGTATGGAATCAATTGGTTTGACAAAGCCTACAGAAGAGGTCAACAGTATTATGACTGTTATTAAGCAAGATGAAGTTAGGATTTGCTTAGACCCACAGGATCTCACAAAATTGTTCAAAGGGAGCATTACCCTTTCCAGACTATTGAATAGGTAGTTGCTATTATGGCCAATGTAAAGTTATTTTCATTGCTGGATATTAATTGCTATGAATTTTGGAATACTAAACTAGATATGGCAATCTCTATACTGTGTACATTTAATATATGCTTAGGTCAATATTGATTTTTATGGCTACCTTTTGGAATTGTATCAGGTATTTCAGCATACACTGGTTAACATGATCAAAGGAATGGAGGTTGCTGTGATTTACAGAAAATCATGTCCCAGTCATATGGAAAATGTCTTATATCATTCCCCTGAACAAAGGTAGAAACTCAGCTGCAATTTCAAACGACACACCTATAGCAATTTTATCCTCCCATCCAAATTATTAGAAAAATGCATCCATACCCACCTCATTAACAGCAACCTTTTAACAAATATGCAACATGGCTTCCACCCCAACCATAGTATTACAACTGTCCTCTTGAGTTTTACTAATACTATCAATCAATACAGAAATGAAGGCAAACCAGTCTCTTCTCTATAGATCTGTCTAAAGCTTTTGATGCCATCTTTCATCAAAAACTCCTCTCCAAACTATCGTTCCTCAGGCTTAGTCACTCATCTCTATCAGGATTGCTCAGCTACTTAACTGGTCAACAACAAGTAGTGAAATGGCAGCAGGACTTTTCCCCACTCCTATATGTCACTGTGGGAGTCTCACAGAGATCAGTTCTGAGATCACTCCTATTTAACATCTTTACAAATAAACTACATACTGCAACTAGCCTTGCCTCAATCTGCTCTACACAAACCCTTCTAAAACTACACGGAAAAAATGCAGCTCTCTTTTACTGCAATTGAATACTAGCTAACCAGCTCTATTCTTTTACTTAATGTTAATAAAACTGACCTAATGCTTTTTACACCCAAAAATATATGGAACTAACATCCACATTTCACATCTACTCATCCAACACCATAACAGAAAGAGTATCCCAAGCAAAATAGTTAGGTGTACGTGTACTAACTGATGAAACAATGAAGTTCGACCAGCACTTATCTCAGGTTATCAACAAAGCACACATTAAACCATGGTTCCTCTATAGAATAAAGTCATATCTTACTGACACCACTTGACAGTCAATAGCCAGAACTTCGCTACTTTCAATTCTATTGTACATTTCACCAATTTTTACTAACGTGAATAAACAGAAAAATGAAACTCGGAAGCATGTTGCAACAAACCAGAGAAAATTGCAACAAATGCTCCACACAGAACACATCACTCTATTGCACTAAGAAAATTACACTGTCTAGAACTGCCCCATTACTTAACTTTTCCCAACTAATCACTGCCCATAAACATATCTACATGCCACAAAATGAGCAGTGCTCCAAAATATGCTCAAATTCTGCTCTAGATGCAGAGATCTACAATCATCCAGTAAAATCCTGTTGCTAGTTACTAAGGTCCATAATATTGCTAGTGACTCCCTCTACTCTAATTACATCTCCAAAATCTGGAATGCAATCCGTCACCCAGTCAAAGTAAACATAAGCTATCTACATAACTATAAAACACAACTTAAACATCACCTGAATAACACCTGGTAGTGCTATTCTTCTACACCTGGCTAAATCCGATCTATTTCTCACCTACTAATGTATAAGGAACTTCAAAGCATCTAAGGCTCACATCTAAAAGTTTATGTTTTATGCTGGTTCAAGGCTCGAGACCATCCAGGTGCAATTAACCATAGGCAAGACTGCTCTGCAATTTGTAGCATGTTACAGGATAAATGTATCTCCAAATACCATCATACTAGGTGATTTCAACTGATTTCAACCCTAATATAGACTGGGAACACTATTCAAGCCCAAACACTCTAGCCCAAAAAGGTGGAGTTCATAAACTCAAATGCCATGGAACACAACTAGTCACCATCTCCACACCTGCCAGTGGTAAAAAATGCCTTCTACCAGCACCTACAGGACTGCATGGATCAGGCAATCCCAAACAAAACTAAGACTCTTTGTACCAAAGGCAAGCGTCCCAGTCTGGTGGACCCCAGCCATAAACAAGCCTTACAACAGGATCATAATGGAACTCATAAATAAAGACATAGGAAACTTGCAGATTTTCCTATGATTGAGTGCTTATAAATGCCCTTGGGCAGATAGCCTAGTATGAACCTATGAACCTATGAATCTAAATCCCTAACTTCTCCTCCTTCCCTCTCTCTCCCCTTATACACCATACCCCTCTATATCCCTGACTGTATATTGCTTTCACCTCTTCATACCTTAACCCTTTTTCTCTCCCACTAGACATCTCTCACTTAACATCTATATAACAGTCATCACATAAGACCCTCCTATTTTAGCACTACCCTACAACTTCAAATTCTAGGCTCACTATCCTAACTATGTCATACACATCCTATTAACTATGTATTTTTGCCTCCCATCTTTTTTCCTTTTCTTATCCCTCACCATTCCTCCATACACTGTCACTCCATAACACCTCTTTCCTATGACCTCTCGACATCCTTCAACTGTAATGTTAAAAACACGCCTGCCTGTAATATTTGCTTTGGTCACAACTTTTTCTCTTATACCAAACTTACAAGCTTTTGTAGTACCTTCATTTATATGTACATTTTACCTACATGAACTATTTGTAATACGACTGATAATTATGTATCTGTGTAAACTATATATACACTTTCTTATACTTGGAATTATATGTTAAAAAATAATACAATATTTTATGTGAAACTTTTCTCTCCAAGTCGCCATTAAAAATGGGATCATACCCAGCTTGACTTTCCTGGTTAACAAAACAAATAAATAAGTAAATATCAATAGTTGACATTCTAGTCTGGAGTACCACAGTGCAAAATCATGACAGTACATTGATTAAATTTCAAGACAGACTGGGGTTTCAAGATCTGAAATTAATCAAGGCAAAGTGTCAGACTGACGTTGCATCTTTGAGGTACATGGTTCATCCACTTACTATTGATGTGTTACAGGACATGATGACAAAGTGCACGCCATTGTAAAAATGCAAACTCATACTGCTAAACATTCTTTAATGTTGTTGTTGTTCTTTTGGCTTTTCCCGGTTAGGGGTCGCCACAGCGGAACTCCAGTCCGCTAATGATTGGCAGTTGTTTTTTATGGTGTCAAGTTGCAAGCCCGACACCCAACCTTCAACGAAGGCACGCCCATTCAACGCATGTCTTTCAAACGCCCACTCAACCGCCGGGAGGACATGCAGACTCCACACAGAAGGCACTCTCAACCCAAGCTGAGAATCAAACGGGAGAACCTCTTGTTGTGAGGCAACAATGCTATTGCTGCACCACCGGGAAAGTATGCTAAACATTCTTTAATGGGATTCTTAGAAATGGTACAGTACCTCTCCAAATGTATATCACTTATCAGATATAACTGCACCTCTAAGAAAGATGCTTAAGCATGATGCAGATGGAATTGGTCAGAAGGTTAAATTAGAAACTTATTAAAGAGACTAGTGACCACTGCATCAGTGCTTATGCTTACATATTTTAATATAGCTTGGCAATTACAAGTGGATGTAAGATGGAAAGGGCTAGAAGCAGTGCTACTGCAGGAGAGCAGAACTGCTGCCTATTCATCAAATGCTTTGTATGATTTTTTTTTATTCTAAAATCAATTACTTAGCTAATGACAAACTAGTAATGGACAGATGATTTTCCAAGTGATAAGTGTGAGTCACAAGGAACTCTCTGAACACAACAGAATTGTTGTCATGCAGTACTATTAAATAAACAATGCCAAAGCAAGGCAAAGTAATGTTGAGGATATGCCGTGATATGCGAGGCTCAAATAAAGTGTATAGCTGAAGAGAACAAAAGATGCACACACAGCAATAATGAAGTTATTGCACAGTATATCCTGCCCGATAATAGTACTTGAACTACAGTGGACTGTGTGCACACATAAGACACAGAGTTGAGGAATGAGTGGCCACTGTAAGAATGACAAATAATGGTTGAAGAGCTAGCTAGTTCTGAGGAAGCCTGGTATTTTACTAGGTGAAAGTGTGCATAACTGGAATTTCTGTGTGTTTTACTGTGTACTTATTACTATTTTATTGCATTTTACTGGATTGATTAAACGTACATCGAATCTACAGTCCTGTTTGCCTTGGATTTGTGCTGTCTTGAACAGCTAGCATAGCAGAAGAGTGCACATTGCATCCACTTGATATATGGAGTTATCATTACAGTGTCTCAGAAGTGAAGGACAGTGCACACCTCAGAAGTGAAGGACAGTGCACACCTCAGAAGTGAAGGACAGTGCACACCTCAGGAGTGGCATGAGCTACACTGCATGTCAGACAAGATGGAACTTTCAGTTAATGCTGTAGATGTGAATAACACATCAGTTATGGGCTCAGTGACATCTAACAAGACTACAGTTTCATAAAGATAAAAAAGGAAAGTACATTAAAAATATGTATGAATGTAACCATGAATCAGCCCATTAGTCAGAAATGTCAAATATTCAGCAGGTATGGAGTTACATGGTTTTAGGGGCACAGATACTAATAGCCGAGTAGGATGTGTAAGAGGGTAACTAACACAGAAGAATAAAATAAAAGAGTGCCACTGTGCTGCTTGTGATGGGTGGATATTATAATTGTTTTACAACCCCAGACATAAATTATCCTGTTTATTCAAGAAGAGCACCACTGCAGGGGGTAAGCGATGCAGCCAAAAATGGCAATCTTATCAATACTGGAAAATTAGATCTAGGGGAATGATAGTTCCAATCAGGAAATACCTCAATACCAGCTCATTTGCATGTCTTGAAACTGCAGTTGAGTAATGCAGTTTATAATCAGAACTTTCATGTGGTTCTTAACACTGGCAACCCATGCATCATGTTGGCATAGCCACCTCCTTCATTTATTCTACCCCAAACATGTAATCACAACTACAGAAACACTAACACACATCTGTTACCTGCCCCAGAGTTGCCAGAACATCCCAGATGTCTTATCTTATTTTTCCCTTTTAAAACACAAATCCTTCATAGTTAGTAATGCCAGACATAAGATTTCCATACTTCTTTATGACTTTCAAGTACATCTTAATTCTATAACAGTTGTACTAAGTTTATGAGTCTGAGAAGAAGTTTAACAGGTCTCTCTGCTGTTGTGTAATCTTCATCATATGATTGTATCAAAGTCTCCACATGCACAAATAACAATCCCTGTCATCTGTCTTTTTGTGATTTTATAAACCATTCTTGCTGCTGTGTTTTCTAGGTGCCTGGGCAGTCAAAACTCTTAAACTTTTGAAATCGTTGATTAATGCCAGATATAAAGTCTCATACTTTTATGTGAATAAATACATAAGCCTTCAACATTAAATGATCAGTTAGAATAGTGAGTTAAGAATGCTGCCTTAGGTGTCAAGGGTGAATTTTTTTTGAAAAACTATGCTCACTATTTGAGTACTCTACCCGGTGTCTAATGGTGACACAAAAGGCTCACACACACTCTGAGTGCTAAATGTACAGACATTGAACATTTTTGTGGTTCCTTTTAGAAATGTAGAATGTTAGTGATGTCTGGTATTGCCCACCTATACATTCTGTGCTGCCAAACCTTTGCTGTATTTTTGTAAATGCCTCTGAGGCATAATATAAAGAGATGTTCAGCAGTTCAGTCATTGCCATAGCACATAGCCTTAGGTATATGGAATATATCCATCCATCCTTCCATTACCTCTTTTTCCCATTTTCACACATGGGATCAGGGTGTCACTTCAACAGTAACAATCATCTAGAGCCAAGGTTTACACCGCTGGGTGCCTAGCCCTGCCACAGTAGTTCTTCCACAACACACACTTATATGCTGCATACGATATAACAGCTGGACAGCTTCCAAAGCTTCAGGGCACCTTGTCGACTTCAAAAGTATCTGTCAGACTGAGCTCAGATGACTTAAAATACAGGTTAGGTTACCAAGCCACTCTGAACTTGCCTGCCGCTGAAGAGTGTGCACCTCTGAGGTTTTCAAGGATCGATGCTCAGCAAGTGCTGTTCCTTTGCTGGGCTGATAAATGAAAGTATGAGGAGTGTTTGATCTGTAGTTTCTTTTTGTGAAAAAAAAAATCTGCTTTAAACAATGTAGCTTCTTCAATTGTGCAAGTCACTTTTGTCAACAGTGTGTCTGTGACTCAGTTGATACTTCTAGCACGGCTATAACCACTTGTGCTATTACGAGGAGGTTTGACTTGCTGCATTCTCAGAACCTCCCAGATGATCAAAACAGGAACTGAAATTCACCTTTGAACACAGATGTAGTTTTTATAACCTCTGCTACAGAGCTGATCAAAAAGTGTGATGTTAGTGCTTAGTTGTTTTAGGGAATCTCTAATATTTTTCAGGTCTCTTTACAACATTTACTATGGATTCTCTAAATTCTCTTCCAATTTTGTCAAAAAACTGAATAAACAGTCTCAACAAAATGCCAGTAAACAGATGTTTAAGACAAAATTTGAAAGGTGGTTCCACAAAGAATTCTGAAACCTTCCAATAACCAGTGACAGTCCAACAAGTAAGAATAACTATTTTAAGGGACCTTCCCTCAACACAGCCTGGCAGCCCCTTTGCCATACAGAATGTCTGATCTCCACTTTTGTTCCAGACAAATACGTTTAGAAGATCAGTTACCAAGGTTACAGATGACAATGGGGAAGTTCGCCCTTTACAGGGCATAGTTCCTCATCCACGAGACATGTATTTGTTGTTTCCACCTGTCCTTTATCATATGCTGTCCCAAGGAGTGATAGAACCAGTTTCTCCTTTCCAGGGTCTTTGGTTCACCCTGCATCAATGATGCATGGCCTACAAGTTGATTCCACTGTGTCCTGTCAGCTACCGCTTCTTTAGCTTCCTCTCAAGTAATATTCAGGCAACTGAAGTTTCTTGTTACAACTCCTTTCCAGTTTTTTCGAGGTCTGCCTGGTCTTCTCTTGTATCCAGCTAGTTCCCAGTTGAGGGATTATACAGGAATCCTGCAAGTATGCATGAGGTTAACATGACCAACCAATGTAGCCTTCTTTCAATAATGATATTTTCAAGTTTCTGTTGTTGCGTTCTTTCTCTAACACTCTTTTTTTACTTTGTCCTTTCATGATATTCCCAAAATGCACCTTAACCATTTATGATGATCAGCCTCAAGTCTTCTCATGGCTGATGCTGTGGTTGGCCATAGGTCAGCGCCATATAAGAGTGTAGACAGCACCAGTGCTTGGTATAGCTTCACCATTGTGGGCAATGCAATGTTTTGTGATCTCCAGATTTTGTATAGCCTACTGAATGCTGCTCTTGCTTTTACAAGTCTAACCAGAACTTCCTTTTTGCAGTTACCTGTATGAGAGTTGAAACTGCCCAGGTAGCAGAAGTTCTCTGTCATATCTAATATTGATCCTGCAGCTGTTATGCCTTTGTTGTCATTCCATGCTTTGCTGACCAACACTTTGCATTTATCAGGATTCATTTGAGGCCTACTTTTCCACCCTTTTTCTCCACTGATGTGGTCATTGTCTGCATTCCACTCCATGTTGTATCAATTAGAGCGATGTTGTCAGCAAAGTCCAAGTCATATAGCTTGTTGTCAATGACCCATTCCAGTCTCACTGAGTTTCTGTATAATGCTTTCCGCATGACCCAATCAATAACTATTGTGAATAACAAAGGAGACAGTATACATCCCTGTCATATACTGGTGATGACCACAAACCAGTCACTGTATTCATTATTCACCCAAACTGTGCACTTGCTATCTTGATATAGACTCTTATAGAGTATAATGAATTTTGGAGGAATCCGTATTCTGCCAGTTGAAGGCTTTTTTGAAGACCGCAAAGTTGACAATGATTGGTTTCTTCCAAGCTGTTGCTTTTTCTATAATTTGTCTAAGTGCAAATATTTAGTCAGTGCAGGATCGACCTGCTCTAAATCCAACCTGTTCCTCTCACAGTCTGTTATCAACTGCTCCTTTGAGTCTATTCAGTAATACATTGGTGAAAACATTGCCTGGGACTGACAACAATGTGAGCCAGTTTCTAAGATCTCCCTTTTTTGGCACAGGGATGATGATGCCATTTTTCCACTCACTGGGTATCTTTTCTTGAGTCCATATGTTGTTGAAGAGTTGTGTGAAATATTCCACTGAAGACATTGCATACTTTAGCAACTCTGATTGCATCTGGTCTCTTCTAGGAGCTTTTCCATTCTTTAGTTTGGCTATGACTTTACTTCAATGTGACCAATGTCTGCCAAGTTCACATCCAGAATCATTGCTGACATGTGGCCATGATTGCCAAAGTCATGCAAATCATCTGGTGTGGGGCAGTTTAGCACAGATTCAAAATGTTCTTGCCATCTCTTTAATTGTTTCTGTTGTCTTTTTGCAATTTTTTCCATTTGCTAATCTAATAGGTGGCCTCTGTTTATTCTCGTCCATAAGTTCTTTGGCAACACAATATAATGCCCTAGAATTTCCAGTCACTGCCGATGTTTCTGCCTCTGTTGCCCATTTCTCAACCCATAACTTTTTGTCATTCTTGCACATCTTTTTGACCAGTTTATCTTTCTGCTTATATTCTTCAATCACATTGTCTATTGACTGGCCAGTTTGGTATGCCTGCTCTTGTCTTCATTTGCAATCACATTGTGCATTAATAGCTTTCCAAGTTTCATCTGTTATCCACGCTTCTATTCTTTTGCCTCTCTTATACCCCATTGTTGTTTCTGTGCTTTCTTTGATGATTGTCTCAAAATGTTCCCATTTGGATTTTGATGTTGCATCTGGTTTGCACGTCAGATGATGTCAACATTTCAGTATTAAATCGAGGAGATACTGGCTTTTTCTTTCAGTTCTTGAGTTTTGTTTTCATTGATGCGACCACATGGTAGTAACCAGATGTATCAGCAACTCCCCATTGTACTCTGACATCTTGAAGCATATTTGCCTGTCAATGAGATACGCATATGTAATCAATCTGATTCACTCATATCCTACGGCTGAACACCATGTTGCCTTATGAATGTATTTTGTTTTCAAATATGCTGCCCCAACTTTAAGATGATTGTCTCTGTAGAACTGCAGTAATCTATAATCATTATTTGTTCTGTTTTCTAAAGCAGTGGAGCCAATTACGTATTCAAATCCCTCTCTGTTGCTTCTGATTTGAGCACTGAAATCACCCATCACAATTCTAAGGTCATACATGGGAAGTGAGGTAATCACATCTTGTAGATTTTGATAAAATTCTTCCTTTTCAGTATCTATGGTGGCTTCTGTTGGTGCATAAACCTGTACTAATGTAGTTAGATGAAATGGCTCTATGTGGTGGTTTCTGTTGGAGTATAAATGTGTAGTGATGTTAATTTGGTGAGACAGCTCTGTAGGCATGCTGAAATAATTCTGTCACTGATTGGTTCCCAATTGACTAAAGTTTTGGATGCCTCCTTGCTAAGCATTATGCCAACTCTATTCTCCTGCCTATTGCCACCTGAAAACAGAACAGTGATATCTTCTGAAATAATCTTGCTTGATCCAGTCCATCACATTTTGCTGGTTCCATCAACCAATAGATTGTAATGCTTCATCTCGTGCATGATTTGTGCCAATCTACTAGGCTGTACAAACATTCCAAGTGCAGATACATTTAATGAATTAAGCAGTCATGATGTTCCTCGGATTTAACTTCTTTTCGACTTTCATCAGATCCCTTCATCAAGTTGCAAGTTATCTGGTTCAAAGACATTACAATTGGGCCTTTCTCCTACCATGTTGAGTTGTATTGAGTTTTGTCTTCTTGTGGTTTCTATCCAGGGTGGAGTAAAGTTTTTATTCAAGGATGTTTTTAGTGCAGAAGAAAAAAAAAACACTTGGATAGCAGTTTTGGATAAGTATTTCTTTCTTTCCCAAACCTGTGCTGAATGCACAAATTAAAGATGATATGACTGCACAACCTGTTACCTCTTCTTCATTACTCAAGTTTACTGTTAACACTAGATTTAAACTCAAAAAAGAAGCCAGCACCAAAGAGTGAGAAAATACATATATATTAATATAATGATATATAAACCATGAATCAAACCGATTTCGGCCCGAAGGCTTTCATCAGTGATACACTCATTACATTCAAAAGGAAACTTAAATAGTATCCTGAATACATTAGTTAAGCAGATTAATCAACATTTAAAGACATAGCACAGTACATGAAATCAGGTACAAAACTATTATAAACCATCATTCAAAGATGGTCATTCAGGCCAGGGGTAAACCCCCTAATTTAATTATCCAAGCCTTCTCCTTATTGTTCAACATACCGTGCCATCCCATTTTCCTGGATCTGTCCCCCCAAATTTTATCTGACAGTAAAATGAAATTTGGCTGCTTTGTGATTTTGGACATGTCTGTAAAGAGCATTAGTCAAACACTGACTTCTAATATCACTGAAGTGTTCAGACATTCTGATCCTTAGTGGCCTGGACGTCTGTCCCACATAAAAGGTGGAACAGGAGCAGATGGCCAAATAGACCACCCAATCCATCCCACAATTACCAAAACATTTAACCTGATAAACCTTGCTAGTATTCCTACCAGAAAATTTGGTTTTAAGCATATATGGACAGAATGAGCAGTGCCCACATGGAAAGGACCCCAACAATTTATCCCCAGTTAATGTAGTTTGTTGACCAAAAGTAGACTTCTTGAGTCCAGATTTGAAATGACTAAGGTATGACCCCAAATTACGACCCCTATGATAGGAAAACAAACACTCAGGTGGTAGTATCCCGGCTAATACTTGATTAGCCAAGAGAATGTTCCAATTGTTTTAAATAACATTTCTAGTTGCATTAATGTTTCTTCCATATGTAGTCACAAACCTAATTGTATCCTGTTCTGCACCTGACCTCACCCTGTATTCCAATAATTTAGCTTGGTCCTGATCCTAAGCCTAATTACTGGCTGTCATGATATACCCTGGCTTATATCCACAATTGCAAAACCTTTTTATGAGGTCCTGTTGATGATAGGCGTAGGTACCTTGCTCCGAACAAATTCTCCTAACTCTCAAAAATTGAGATTTAGGTATATTTCTGATAGTATGAAGGGGATGTAAACTAGTAGCCTTCAATAAACTATTATGCTGGGGGTATTTTTGAAACACTTTAGTGGACAACGTATGATCAGAGTTGCGTGTAATTCAAACATCCAAAAATTGGATATCTTGATCATGCATGTTAAGTGGAAATTCCATCCCCCATTTGTTCTCATTTAGATATTGGACAAACTCTAGTAAATATGTGACATCACCCCGCCAAATCAGCCAACAATTGTCAAGGTATCTACGCCAAATATCCATCTCCCCTAAACAGATGTTATGTAATGGGTCATAAACAAGAAATTCTTCTAGGTACCCCATAAAAATGTCTGCATAAATGGGGGCAAAAGAAGCCCCCATAGCAGTTCCTTGTGTTTGCCAGAAACAGTCAGCTTGAAAATAGAACACATTCTTGTTTAATATGTGTTCACCCAAACAAATTAACAGGGTGTTGAAGCCGGGTGGATAGATGTCTGCCTTATCAAGCCAATATTTTAATGCCTCAAGTCCAGCCCAATGGGGGATATTTGTATAAAGAGCGGTAACATCTAACATGCACATCATCCAACCTGGCTCCAACTGTGAGTCAAACAGAATCTTGAGGAATTCAGTGGTGTCTTTCAATCTAGCACGGACCATCTTTAATAGAGGCTGTAAGTATTGTGTAAGATATACTGAAAGGGGTTCAGTCAATGAACCCCTACCAAATACTATGGGTCTGCCTGGTGGTTTCTCCAAACATTTATGAATTTTAGGTAGCAGATATAAAATCTGCTTCTGGGGATCATCCACCACCAATTGTTGTTTCGTTCCCTCATCAATAATACCCTCTTCAACAGCTAGTTCCAAAAAGGAATCTATTTCCCTTTTAAACTGCATAGTAGGGTCAAGCGGCATAGACATATAGTATCTGGAATCATGTAACTGTCTATAAGCCTCATTTAAATAATATTGAAAGTCCATGACCACCACCGCTCCTCCTTTGTCTGCAGATTAAATTACAATATTAGATTTATTTTTCAAATTTGTCAAAGCTTTTTGTTCCTCTTCAGATAAGTTGTGACTTAACATACAGAAATCATTTAATTTCAAATGCAAATCTTTGAGACAAGATTCCTGAAAAACAGACACAAATTTATCCATAGGAGGTTGAAAATTGGATTTCCGAAAATGAAAATCCCTACTTGTTAGACTATTGTCTTGCCCACCAAAAAATAATTTTAAATTCAGCAAACGACAACATGCCACTAAATCATTGACTACAGTGTCTTCATTCCCAAAAAAACAGGGACATATGATAGTCCTTTGTTCAGTAACTTTATTTCTACATCAGTCAAGTTAACAGAAGAAATGCTGTGCACATTAGAGACTTCAGTTACTGGGGTATGAAAACCTGTAAGAATGTTTCCACATTTTTCACACCTTCTATGCTTTCTACTACCCCTGTATTGTTTATTCCTAAAGGGTCATCCAGGCCTCTAGATTTCTTATGTGCTGGGGACCCCTGAATGAGTACTTGTTCAGTTTCAATAGGAGATGAATCTTCCCCTGATGTACTACTATAATCAATCTTAGATCTCTTTAAAATTGATCTAGGTCTCTTCTTCCTAAGCTTATCCACCCCAGGCTGCCCATCAAAAAACTTTACCATTTTTCTTGGTCCAAAGGGTTTACCCTTGTCATAATCTGTCAAATCTCTTTGAAATTTATGTAATTTTTTTGGTTTTCAAAATTTTTTCGCAGGATAAGAAATCCTGGGAAAGTTTGGTCAAACATAACTTAAACTGGGGTTGTCAATCAAAAGCTTTTACTTCCTCACAAATCTCTTTAATCTCATTAGTATTAGGGACTATAATACGTTCGTAATAGGAAGACAAAACATTAACAAAGGACATCGTAGCTTGTTGTTGCACAGATGCCCACTCTTCCAACAACATGTCATCTGGCGCACTAACAAAGGGTTGTGTACGAATTCTTACTCCCCTTGGGTGTAATATTTTTGGCTTGATATTCCCGAAACAATTTTAGATGCCAAACATTCGTCCTAAGTGAGGATATGCTTTTGGTAAGCTTTCCAAGCAAATCCCTACAGATATTATCCGGGTTTCTAACATTGCTATTAATTCCTTCATTATAATCCACAAGCCCAAAAACTTGCACATCATCCTTATCGGATGACAATCCCTGTAAAATTGACACCAAATCCATAATCTAATAGAAATGACAACTGTTCTGTGTGAAAAAATGGGCAGAATTTCCTAACACACTTTGTTCACCTCCACATGATATATACAATCACAAAATATTCACAACAAAATATACGTTGATACAATTTCAGTTAAGTACACTAAGACTTAGAAATATGACCACCATCAGTATAATTTTGCACCCATCTACACTAGCTACTACCATCAAAGGTTGATAGAGCCTCAGTTTAGCATCTCATTTGAAGGATGGCAAAGTCAGGAGTATAGCAACCAATTTTATGCTGCATCCTTATGCTAGTTCATTAGAAAACATATGGTGCTAACTACATACCAAACAGAAGTCTGCAGGATCTGTGTCTTCCAAATGGTGTACTAAAATGTATCAGTTTGGAACTTGTTTGTCTAGCTATATCTGCCAGGAAACCGGGTATACAACAAGCACTGAAAAAAGTGTAACAATCTAGCATTTTAAATCACTTCTTCAACTGTATGGACAAGTTTCTTAATTATTCTATTCAAAGGTAGCTTTGAATCAAAGCAAAAGTGCATCTTTGTTTGCAACAGTGAATATACTATTCATCTATTCTGTTAGCAATACTTGCTTCTGAATGGCACCTGGATTTTCCATATATTCTAATTCCTGATCAGTTTTATTCCTGACAACAATGGCTACTTTTCTAGGAGAATGTATCAGTGATAATGTATCAGGATTTTATCTGCATGATATTTTTCTGCACAGGTTTAATAAGCCAGTGAACAAATCATTGAATTCCTGCAGAATATCATTGCTATGACTTAACATGATATCTGAAATAACTTTGTGACAATGTGAATTTTTCTGTACATATGTAATGTTTGCATGTACATGGTGAATTCCTTCTACCATTCCTAGCTTGTAAAGAGCCATGTGACCCCAAATACTATGAAAATAAAGCCATATGATGCAAAATATCGAAGGAATTAAGTACAATTTGAAAAATAAAACTGTCTTCTACTAACATATTAGAAGTTTTGACCTAATGTTGCCACCTGATTTCCAGAATAGGTTAACAATGTACAGACAGCTTCTGTGCATTTTCAGTCCCAAAGCTTTAAAATATTGCCTGACAAGATAATTGACTGCACCTGTACCAAGCCTCAATTCTATGATTTGTCCATTAATTCTTAATATTTCTTTTCTTCAGTCAGATTTCACATTCCTGTTTCACTGCTAGAGATATAGTTTCCAATTTCACAGTATCACAAATTTTCACATCTACAGTATCTACACACACCATTTTTATATTTCTGTTCAAAAACCTGCATATTGATTTAACACAGTTGTTTCTTCATTTGCACATTTTAGCAAAATGTCCTTTTCTCGCACAGATTCGACAATACTGATTAAAATCTGGGAAGAATCTTCTGTCATAGCCATACCTACTGCAAGCTTGAATTGAAAGCACCACACCAGCCAAACCTTCCTTTTGGATTCAAACACTCATGGATTTTTCATCTGTTATTATTTTAGCATATCCTTATCTTTATTTCTCATTTTTGCCTTATTATTATTATTCTACTCATACTTTATTTTACTTTATATATATTCCTCATCATTTTTAACTCTGGACTAGTTGTATACACATTCATAGCTTTTGACAAGGGCAAGTCTGTTACAATAAACAGAAGCAAGAAAAAATATGATTAACTATGACTGTCATTAAGTGTAATTTATTTAAAGAAAATTATACCTGCAGCATTAAAAAAGGTTTGAGAGTAACATAGACTATACCCCGTGTATACCCTTCCTTAACTATACATATTTCTTCCTGTGTTTTGCATTTTTATAAAATATAAATGAAGATTTTACCTTGTTATCATTTCTAGTTGAATTTAATTGAAACAAATGAGATTATATATTTTGTTTCATCATAGAAACAGTGTTTTACATTCATGCATCCAAAACTTTTGGTAATATGTTATCACGTGTATATAATGGGGACATCTATTTATACATGAATAAATTCTTCTTAATTCATCTCACACACATAATTCTTAGAAAACTCTCCTTACTTTATTCTGCTAGTTTACATGTTACCCTCCAGAACCTCAAATGTATACAGTGAGAAGGATCAAATCAAGCATTTGTCTTCTAAAACATATAAATAGTGTTATTCACATTTATTTTATTTATTTATTTTATATTTTATTACCGGGTTGGTCTGACTGGGCAATCAGGTGCCTGTTTTCAGCAGAAACCTGGGGAGAAAAGCTCCACATACATGACAATCATAAAAAATACAAAAGCTCCACATATATGATAAAAATACAAAAGTCAGAGATGAGTACAAATTAATAGAGCAAATAATAGTATATCATAGCACAGTATGATGAGAAGTTACAGAAGTGGACAATATATAGAGTGTACAGTAGTAAAACAGAAAATATAATGTATTTGAGTAAGAAAGTGCAGTAATATATACAGTTATACACATACATTTAAAAACACAGTTCGTTCTGGTAGTTTTTTTTTCCATGTGTTTGACCTTTGAGTAGTGCAAGAGGAAGATTTATCTGAATGGTGGTAGTAGGGCTAGCCATGGTCAGTACAGGTACATTGCCAGATGAGACTGAGATGGCCTTTTAATTGGGTTTTGAAGATGGGACTGCTGTTTTGCAATCTGATATCTGGTGGAAGATAATTCCAGATTATAGCAACTGTGTAGGAGTAGAGGGATTCACCAGCACTGTGTCTACACTTAGCTACTTCAAGAAGGGCTTTGTTTGTGGATCTTAGTTGGCGAGCAGAATTGTGAAAGTTGAGTAAGCCTGAGATATCAGGAATCTTGTTTGGGTGGCACAGCAAGTAATGAGCCATGGTGAGTTGGTTATAATTTAGTAAGTTGGCGAGTTCTAGCCAACCTAATTCTTTTGTGAGTGATAGTGGTGGGAGCGGAAATTAGAGTTGGTTGCGAATCTAGCTATTTTATTATAGCACATGGACAATTTGCATAGGTATGTCTTGTTAAAGTTTGTTAATACAGGGGATGCATAAAGCAATGTAGAGAGCTGGTGAGTTCTGGATATAGTAATTTTGGTGTTTTTGGTTAGATTTGCAGCGGTATAGGGTTCCAAGTTTTTTATGGACTTTGGATATGGTTTGTGCTATATGTTTGTAAAGCTTTATGTTTTGGTCAAGTATTACACCAAGAAGTTTAGCTTGTGATACTGGGGGGATTTGTGCGTTATTGGCAGAATTGATAGCGAAAAGAGCAGAAGAGTCAATAGTTTTGGTAGGGTGGAAAAGCATAAGTTGAGACTTTTTGAGGTTAAGTATTAGTTGTGAGTTTTTTAACCAGCTTTCAGTATTGGAGAAGGCCTCTTGGGTTTTAATCTGGAGTGTTTGGAGTGTGGTGGCTGAGCAGATCAGTATAGTATCATCTGCAGATCGGACTATTGTATCTTGCTGAGTGGCAGTCACAGTTACTTCAGGAAAAAGTTTAGAAAACCCTGTTTCAGTGATATTCTTTAAGTTTTTCTTTTTCACATCTTCATTATCACTTTCTTCAAATAGGGAATATAAGTTTCCATTATAAGTATATTGAGGGTATTTAGAGAAGTTAGCTCCATGCTACAAATAGTGATTCACTATTGTGCTCTAGTAGCACTATGGAGCAAACTAGCGATTCACAGACATTCTAAAGTCACAGGAAGAAAATGCTGATTAGTGACTCATTTGCATATCCCTGACTCAAACACCTAACACTTTTCAATCATATTAAGTGTTCCCATTACCAACCCATGTAATGCTGTTGCAGAGACACTTAAAGACACATACATGTACCCCCTCACACATTTACCTTCTGGGGCACTAAAAGCTGCATTAATCAGCAATGGGTATGCAATGTGTGAACAATACCATGTTCAGTCCTCACTGATCTGCTCAAAAATAGTATGATCAAATTTGTGTTTGCATTGCTCTGCCATGCTGCTTTGCTCCCAGTATAAGACTTTAGAGGATAATACATAGCTAGTTTACATTAGCTGTACTCCCAGAGTGCCATATTTACATGTAGGGATATCCAGCAGACCTCTGTAATGCTACATGCTGGAATGCTAATTCGGTCTTTAAATCACTTCCTCATAATGCACTAAGCAATCATTTCAGAAATGAGATTGTGCAGTGTACATGTACTTGAATACCTGTATTTTTTTTATTTAAGGTAGTTATCCAAATATCCTAATCATATGTATATGGCACCCATTGCATACTTTCTTACCCCTTGTTTTCTCCACCTTTGTTTTTCTTCCCAAACATCCAAACATGAAGTGTGACCTTCTTAAGACAGTCATGATCAGACTACCTATAAGGATTTGCTCAGGAATTCTGTTTAATTAATTTTGTAACTATATTTCTGGGAAAGTCTTAGATCTGATCTTGTCAATTTTCATTAATTCCTCAACTAATGGGTTTGGATCTGATCCTCAGATTTCACTTGGCCATTACACTAACTCATAGCCTTCAAAAAGCTCTGAAGCTCCTTCCCTATCCATAATGAACTAATCCCTAACATCCCTCGGATCTCGTTTGCTGTTTTTGTGTCTAGACATGGTCACCTTCAGCTCTGGAGTCATAGAGTGGGAGATAAGTATATATATATATATATATATAGATATATATATATATATATATATTTTATTATTGTTTGTGTGAATGACATTCTATCGGCTGCAATGTGCCAAAAAACAGAATGTCGAACGAAAACAGTTTTGCACCAGATAGTCGACTACACTTATGTGAATGCACAACTGCATTTGCATAAGTGTAAATCGACTATCTGCATACAGATTGTGGTACAGTGGGGAGTGGAAATTCATCCACATCCCCACTGTAGTGCGATCTCGAACGTAGAATATATAAGTAGGGGGAGTGGGGGGTGCTGGGGGGCTTGCCCCCCTGCAAAAACGTGATAGCTGTATAGGAGTTTGATTTACATCAGCTCCTATATGGCTATCACGTGGTGGTTTCGACAACAATGTCGAGTCAAATGCATTGAGCATTTGGTTCGACATTGTGAACGTTAGGTTTTTTTACTTTCAGTATTACCATTCGTTTATTTGAACGGAAAATGTTTTTCGGTTCGAATAAACAATAGTAAACCTATATATATATATATATATATATATATATATATATGTATATATATACATATATATATATATATATATATATATATATATACATATATATATATATATATATATATATATATATATACATATATATATATATATATATATATATATTTCCTTTTGAGATAGTTTATTTGTTAAATATATATATATATATATATATCTATTTCTTTATCTCTGTATTTCTAAGCTCCCTTTGTACACTCGTTAGTGTAATTTTCTACCTACTATTATTAATAGGCCAAGTTTTTCTTCCCAGCCCTTATACACTTTGAGTATTCTAAATCTACCATTGTTGGTATTACCTTTCCATTATACCTGGTGTAATTTCTTCGGTACCATTGGTGTTACTTTACTTTTCTGTCCTTTTCTAGTTAAAAAAAAAAGTTGCATATTTTTGGTTTCTTATCTTTTTGACAGAATGTCCGAAAAAGGTCCTGTGGGATTCAAGAAATGTGAGAAGTGTGGGCACATACTTGCCATTCTCTGATGCCCATTCTCTTTGCATATATTGTTTGTGCCAAGATCATTTAAAAATAGATTGCAGCATTTGTAATATGTTTAACCCTTGTGCTCTTGCCAACAGGAGGAATAAATTAGTATTAAAGGGTTTGCCACCCATCTGTTTTTCTGAAGCCATCACTGGGGCTCAAGCCCCCAAACAGAAAGCTAAAGACCCATCGAAAACATCTAAACCATTGGAGTCTTCTACCCCATCCTCACTGGAACCTCCAAAAAAAAATGTAGAAATTGGATCCAAAACTTGTTAAGCTCCAACCTTCTTCGGTTCCAACAAAATCTACATCGGATCCTACTGTCTTGGATCCGACGCCTCTACCCAGAACCACATACTCCCCTAGTTTGGATCCAATGCTGTCCAGACTGCCTTCCCCTGTTTTTGGAAAGGAGCACTAAGTCTCCATCCCTGGCATATTTTCATTCCTCCAGGAGTCTCACTGAAGCGGATGTGCAGAGAATGATGAGGAAATTCCTCACAGCACAAATTCAGATGGGAGTTCTTATGGCTCCTACCCCCTCAGGTCAGGAAGCCCGATTGTCCTCTACTCCACCCATTACTGCTCCTTCTCTAATGCAGCTTGTTGTTTTAGAGTCCTCAGATCTGAACGTTCCAAGTCCATCTGTTTTAAATTTAAAGAAAGCATTTTCTTTGGCTTCAGGTACTGAGTGCACTGGCTCTGACATGCTCGGAGCCAGATGACTCTCAGCACTGAAGCATCCCTGTCAGATCCAAGAGTTTGGAGTCGATTCTGAGGTTTTCTGAGCCATCTCTTTCTCACAGAGCAATGGCACTGGACAGATCGGCACCAAATTCTGCCTCGGGTGGGTTGGTCTTGGAGCAGAGGGTGGTGATGGGACAGAACCTTGCTTTCTTGGCTCTATTGTCTTCCTTCTCTCCTGAGTGATCTGCTTTGAGGTTGTTAAAAGAGTGCCCTCTGTTCTGACAGATGTGTCCTAGCCCTTTGGATCCTCCCTTCAGTGGCGGCTGGTGACTTCAAATCAAAGGGGGGCTGCAGGAGATAGCCAAATGGGTGGGGTCAATGGGAAGGGGGTGTGGACAACTAGAAAGGGGGGGAGCTATGTTCAAAACTACAAAAACTAAACTTTAATTAAATATGCTGCCCTGGGTGCCAAACCCCCATTATGAGAGTCCAATCAAGACAAATGAAGTATAAAAGAATAAAAATATTTCAATGCATTGGCAGCTTGACAGCATACTTAATATTCTAGATGGAAACAAAAAGGTTGAGAGGCATGAAAAAATAAATTACTTTTTAAATACATTACTGGAATGTCAGTCAAAATCAAGTATAAGAAAAACAAGCAGCACTCAACTCAAACCACTTCTCCTTGCATTGCAGTTCTAATTATAATTTATATTCAGCTTTATTAAAGTACCAAGTAACATGCTGAAAGTAGCAATCTCTGCGATGCCCCCACTTGTAAAAATGTTTCTTATCCAAAAAAGACCTGCTGCTTGGCAACTATCTACTTGTTTCATGGGGAAAACATGATCAAAGTAAAAAATGAAAAGCAAACAAGCTCAAGATACATTGCTTAAAGGATTACTGTACAGGTTATGGACCACACATGAATGGCATTCTGTTTAGTTTACGGGTAAAGCCCTCAGAGATCACTGGAAGTCTCCAACAAGTGTAATGAGCTTCTTAAAGTAATGTAATCCTGTCCTTTATTACAAATACTGTCATATGTGTTTCAATACCCAATGCTTATACATTATCTAGTTAAGTATTCTCTGCATGGCAACAACAGAAAGGCTTCAATGTTGGCAGGCTAATTAAAGCTTACTTGCATGTTATGATCTCAGACAAGCTTACCTGATGGACATTAAAGCATTGCTACTTAAAACACAGAGCAACAGGCACTTTGAGTAATAAGCATAAATCAACAGTACAAAAATATGACAGAAACCAGACCATTCTGCAAAATCAAGAACAGATGAAAAGCCACTGTAGTACTTTACCTTGGATGGGGGGATACCCTGCACATTTACACTGCATAACTGCTCCTTGCCTTGCTTGGACACATCCAGAGTCACTACATGGGGGAGCGGGGTGCAACAAGTATGTCACGATTTGAAATGTCTCTGGCTGACTGTGATGGCCCTGACACATTTGTCATACCTCTCACCCTCAGAGCAAAGCCATACATAGAAGTGGGACAAAGGCCCCAAAATAAGGACAATTTTAAATATTGCTCATAAACTTAGAAAGATAATAGAATAGTAGGTCTTGCATTGGTATGAATTTTCTGAAGGATATGAAATCTGAAACTCAAATGTCTGTCATTATTTTCTGACTTCAGTCTTTAATGATTTACCACTAATTTGCCAAAAAAATTCTATTTTATGAAAAATGGACCAAAAATGTGATGCAGAAATATAAAATAGCCACACAATACAGCTGGGAACCTGTCAAAGAAGGGACACTTTTTTAATTATAGTACTGCTAACCTGAGCAGCTGACAAAATAAAAGAATCTACATGCATTTCTGAAATAAAAGTAATCTATAACTCTGATTACTACAGTTATTTCTTAATTGTAAACCGTCCATGTTTTCTTCCAAAATTGCTATTTTGCGGAGGGATTATTAGGGGAAGAGCAACATTTTGAGCCAAATTTGGGGACAGTTGAGAGGTTTGGATATGCCTAATTCTATAAAGCAATTTATTTGCATGTACCTCTCAACCTGTTAATGCAATAAATCTGGACAAGGCCAAATATATTGGGGGAACATATAAACAGTACTAAAAATTGCTCTTGTATAAACTGAGACAGTTGATAGAACAGGTCTTACTTTAGCATGCATTTTTCTGAAGGTTATGAAGTCTGAAACTCAGTGTGTCATTATTTAGTGACTTAATTCCTAAATGAGAAAACCACAAATATTATGAGGAACAAACCAAAAATAAGAAGCAAATATCTATTCATTCTGTGAAAATCTGGACAGTTGGGAGGTATAGTTCAGCTGGGGCTGTCTTTGAGTTTGCCGCCCTCCCCCCACACAAAATCATGGTCGAATGGAGCCCTCCCCCTGCAGCCATTTCAATGATCCATTACTTGGCTATTTCACTCCATTTACCATAAACACTAATGTGCATACTGCTTTACTTCTATGATGATTTGGATTTCATTTGAAAGTTTTATTTTGCATTTTACAGCACAAACACTAAGACATCTGCTAAACAAAGCAACACAGTCTCACAATGAAAACAGACTTAGCATTAAAAACTTCTCTGCCCTTGAAACTCACATTCAATGAAACAGCATTGAAACCCACATTCAAAGAAAATACATTTTGCCAGTGGCAGATAAAGATTAACTTTGGGTTGTTTTCAAATCATAGGCCCCTTGCACATGAAACATACATGTGCTCTTTGATACACCTTCATGATTCTACTAAATTATATTCCTTGTACAATACAGTACAGTTGTTAGACGGCATTTTAAATTTATTGTTTTGAACATTTTTCCAGTAAACAATGAATCAAAATGCATGCACCAATGACAAAACTACCCAATTCAGAACATTTCCATCATAAAAGTCTACTCAACCTTCTACAGTCCACCAGTATCAGTAAATATGCACAATCTCTAAAGTAGTAAAAGTCATCTAAATAATTCCACATTAAAGAAATCTGTAACAACGAAGAGGTTGCTGCTAGTAAACAACTTTATATGTCACTGTTTATTCATCTACAAATAAAGTGCCTGTTGCCCTTGAGGAATAAATTGCCTATGTTGCATGCATTAAAAAAAATGATAAGCTAGTAATATAGCAATAGGGACTGTATGGCAAACTGATAACAGGTTCAGATTCATAGTTACTACTCTAGGTATCTTTGCCAAAAAGGACTGCAGCATCCGCCCACTTTACAACACAGTACAGTATCAGCATTGCATCTGTCTACTGTGGGAGCAGAACCCACAGCCTTCTGCATCAAAAGCAAGTACACTACCTGTTGTGCTATTAATGCAAGCAGACTTAGAATAAGCAGCACTAAAGTTTTGTTCCCCTGAAGCTCTCAGCTCCTTGTAAAATCTACTTGACACGCAGTTGTATCTCTGAACTTCGCAGCACAAGAAATCTGGAAAAAGCTGAAATTTATTGGGGGGGGGGGGCAAAAGTCCAAAAACCAGGGCCACATTTTAAACATTGCTTTTTGGATTTCTGGGATCTTGGATTGTATTTCCTGAAGTGACTTTTTATGTCCTTCATAGCGTTGCTCCTGATTTATACTTTTTGCTTTGGTGTTATCCTTGTGTGTTCTATATCAAGAGCATTAACTCCACGTGGGTCTGTTTTTTCATTTATAGATAACTCTCAACCTTAGCACAAAATACCTGGACAAAGCCAATAATGTAGGAATACAGTCCCAAAAATAGGGACAAATTTCAAATATCCATGTTATAAACTTAGACAACTACTAGAACAATTTCATACAGAAGGCACCCCAGCCAAGAATCAACCCAGAGAACCTGTAGCTGTTAGGCAGCAATGCTACCAGTACACCACTACACTACAGACTTTGCAAGGAAAAATGTAGATACAGAAACCACAGATTTTATGAGGAACAGAACAAATATGAGGCATAAATCTGCAAATTTTTTTTTTAAGAAATGGTGGTGGAGAGGGAATTCAGGTCCTTGCCACCTGCATCCAAGGTACAGGGTTCAAGCCTGAGTATCTCTATCCACCACCATTTCCTCTCTCTAGCCACTAGTATATAGTAATTGGGGCATTTTACACACACACATACACACACACACCAGCGACCTCCTGAATGAATCCAGCCAGCGATCAGACGCGACATGTCCCATGAGAGTAGCTCACCTCTCTCAGTCCTCATTGGGTCTTTCAGCTCACTTCTCTCCTCATTGGGTCTGCCTGCAGCCAAAGCAGTCTGGACCTCCTCTTCTGTGTGGTCGTCACTGCACTGATTCCTTGCTGGGTACCTGTGTTTCTCTATCTGGACTCGTGCTTTTTTTTTTTTTTCAGTTTTATTTTTTAGTTTTAAAGATTTTTTTTTGTATTTTTGTAGGTGGGAGGGCTGCAGTCCGATAGCACGAGCCGCCCCTGATAATAACACAATGGTCCTACAATTCCTCAGTGTCATAAATGCTATGTTAGATTAACAATATTTGAAGTCACATCTATATACAAAGATCTTTTGTACAATACAGCCTGACCAAACAAAATACCTGTTATGAAAGTAGATGAAAAAATAAAAACCAAAGCATAATTCAAAACAGCATATTCAGGTTTCCCCCCATTATTGCAAATAGCACATACATGAATAACACTTTGTATTATGGTGTATTCTGTGTCAAAGACCTTACATATACAAAAATTCAACATTTCAATTCCTGTACTATATAATGAAAATTACCTTACATTCTATACAAGTAAATGTCTCAGCTTCAACAAAAACACACACACAACCCATCAGCCTACCCAATTAAGAATTAAATGGGATGCTCCAAAATTATCTGAGCTGGAAATTATTATTGTGACATGAGCAACAACCCATACATATAATCTATGCCTATTTGTAATAAAACAAAAAAGGCAAAGAGATATTATTTGAACCAATAAAGCACAAATATATTTCCAGCCCAAAGTAGTGGGTATCCTAAACATCCATAACATAGGGTAAACCTCAAATCCGTTAATAAAGCACACAAATATCAGGAAAAGATATCCTGAATGATCAAAAAGACCATTAAAAAACTCTCTTCACTATTCGTAATCAATACACATATTCATATAACATGGCCAGAACTTCCATCGTTCCATCCCATATCTCAAGCAGCACTCGACTGATACCTAAGAGCTCTTCCTTAAATCAAATTGTACCCATGTAGATGCAACCTAAAAGTGTTGTAAAGTCATACCCCACAACACTATTATGTAACGAATTGTAAAAATGGTCCAAAAAATAGTATTACATAATCATATTCATGAAAGATGAGCAATGCCCTTGGCACAAAAGATCTCAAACTAGTGCCAACACAAAATCCCACTCAATTACAATATTAGGTGACATCCAAAAAATGATAGTCAATAATTCACTCTCACAATATTTCATTCCCCAAGATGCTTCAGCATTACCAAAGTCCGTAAATATGGAAAACACTGTAAAATACTAGATAGCCCTATTCCTATTGTTTAACTCACGAGACACTTCCGCTGTTAATGTGTCCCCAGAATAGAAGATGTAGATCCACAGATACCAATGCTCGTACACGGGATGATTAAGATTCTTTTATTCAACAAAATGACAGGTTTAGCGCTTTCAACTGGGGAATCCAGTCTTCATCAGAACAATGTAATAAGACATTTTACAAGTATATATAGTCTCCAAAGCTGTTTCAATTTGAAAAGACCGCCAAAACCATTAAAGCTGTACTATCCAATTTCCTTTGAATACATACATATCCTAACTTTAAAATGTTATCATGTATTCAAATGTACAAATATAATTATTAATATAAATATTTCTATTGCAAAAAGTGTATCTCACTATAATCACCTATAGTATGCACATTATATTAAAAACATTATATTAAAAAACCTGTAGTATGTACATTATATTAAAACAAGTGATACCTATTCTATTATATAAATGAATCCAAATATCTTAATCCACATACTGTGTAGTGTACTTACTATCTCGTTTGAATGTATCTGATCAATTGTTGATGAAATATATTAACTGTCTAAAAAATATAGACAAAATAATAAACGATGTATATATGGGGGCTGAATAAATGTCACAATAAATATGTCTACTTTATAACTCAAAATATAAAGATGTTCCAATCAAGATATAAATGATACATATTTTATAATACTTATAGTACAATATCATAAAAAATCTGAATAAAAACATATCTATAATACCTATTGTTGTTAAACATCTCCCTAATAGTAGGTAATATTGAGTTAACCAGGTAAAATAGCTATTGTGAAAGAGCTAAGAAAGGTTAATATTTATATTTGTACATTTGAATACATGATAACATTTTAAAGTTAGGATATGTATGTATTCAAAGGAAATTGGATAGTACAGCTTTAATGGTTTTGGCGGTCTTTTCAAATTGAAACAGCTTTGGAGACTATATATACTTGTAAAATGTCTTATTACATTGTTCTGATGAAGACTGGATTTCCCAGTTGAAAGCGCTAAACCTGTCATTTTTGTTGAATAAAAGAATCTTAATCATCCCGTGTACGAGCATTGGTATCTGTGGATCTACATCTTCACTTTCTTAGTTGGTGGTTTACTTTCTCGTTTGAGTTGTCGCTTTAAGATGTCTGATTCTGAAGATACCTCCCGTGCTTCATGGTCTAGGGATGATTTTGTTGCCTTAAGAGCTGACGTTTCAGCTTTACAGCAAGAACTGCAAAGACTATTAAGTCTAGTTTCTAATCTTATTACTAAGAACGATGAACAACTTGAAACTAGCAAATCCATGCCAGTGTATAAAGCCGGTGAGGCTATTGACGTTTATTCTTCTGCGCACAAAGCCGGTGAGGCTACTGACGTATATTCTTCAGCGCATAATATGCCAGATGGACTACGCATACAGGCAGTACAACAAACGCCGGATTGCGGCTTTCCAGCAGTGCTGCAGGAAACGGAGGATGCTGCCCAAGTCCACAATGCAGCGATTGACCTCCCAAATGAAATATGCGATGAGCAGCAGGAGTGTTTCGGATCCTCTGTACAGGGGGATGAACAGTATTTATTTCACGATCAGCTGTGCCTTTCGCCAGCACAGGATTTTACCTTCGATTTCAGTTTCAATAGAGCGCGCCATGATGCTGAAAGGACAGGCGCCCGCCCTAAAGGAATACTACCCATGAAAAAATATGGGAACAATAAACAGAAGCCTTGTATTGGCACTAAAGGTACTGTAACATATAATGTTTCTAGCCCTAATAAGGGACATAAGACTTTTATACGATGTGATGGTGCTGAATATAGTGTTGCTAACAATCAAGTTTTTAAAACAACTGTTACTGAAAAAGATTTAATGTAGCATTTTTTAAATGAGAATCATGATACATATGATTTTACTATAAAGGGATACAATGAGAAACCTAAGAATAAAGAATGTGTTTATAATTCTTTAAAGGATTTAATTTATGATTTTGGTAGGAAACTTGTTTCATACAAAAATACAAAAATAGACAGCAGTTACTTATCTAATTGTTTAAAACTTAATATTGTACCAAAAGGCCTTAGATTTTTCAAGTTACCTTTGGGCATTACATTTAAGGATGATATTGTTAAAGAATTTAACGGTATGTTTGATAATTTTGGTTTTGCTTATATAAAATTATTAATTAAATACCAAGATGAGAAACTGTTACTTTTGGCTAACGATTTAGAAAGTATGAATGACACAATTACAAGACATATTGAATTTGATTCATGGAAAGAGCTTTTTAAGAAACAATTTTCTATAGCTGATAACAAAGCACAGAATATTTTTGAGAGAAAGAGTAGAAAGATCTCGAGAGATATGGAATTGTATAAGTGTAATAGGGCATACATATGGCCATCAGAAAAAGGTGTTGAGCAGCAGCGGACCCACAGTGAATTTAGAAAACAATCTAGAAGCCTGACTAGAGAGGAAAATTTTCAGGGGGGCAGACCTTTACCTGTAAGGAATCCAAACAGACAGTGGAATACATACAGAAGGTAAAACATGACCCCCACACCAGACACAGTGTACCAACTTCTTGTGACACTCACAAGTTGGAGAGTAATACATTGGAGCCTTCGACAGAAGATTTTTTTGATATTTTTTCGAATACTACTAAGACATCACTAACACCTGATGTAAGTGATAATAAGAACAAGAGTGTTATGACTAGTTATGAAGGCTTCAATGTATTTAATTACACTGATGTGGAGATAGACGAAGATTTTGTCAAAGTTATGAGTAAGGGTATGAAATTCATACCCACTCCTAGGATGGATCTAGTTGATAACATTAAACAAATAAAACTATATTGTCGCAAACTTAATCTTGCCATCCAATTTCACAATAGTGAGAATCAAGAGCAGAAACCTTGTAGCACAGTCAGTATGGACCTTAGTAAGAAAAGCACATATATTCCAACATCCAATTCGGACATTACTAATTATGAGAAGCTGGTTTGTAAAGACATCTATTGGTTATATAAGAACCAGAGACGTAGCAATAATAATTGGCCAGTCACAAAGGACAATCTCTCCATTAAGGAAAGGGAACGTCTGAATCAAGTTATGTACAATAAAGATGTGCGGATCATGAAACCTGACAAGGGGGGAGGGGTAGTTTTATACTATACCAACGAATATAATTCTAGTATCTACCACCTCCTACATGGAACAGGCAACTATGAAAGTGTTTCTATTAATCAAATTAATATAGGACATAAGAGGATTGATCTTGCCATCGAAGAATACCTTATAGATAACAGGATAACCAACGACACCTACATGTATTTGAAAATTGACTATCCTGTGTTAGCCAAAATTGTAGGAATCCCTAAGATACATAAATCGATGGACAATCCACCGTTCAGACCCATCGTATCTGGATCTAAGTCAAAAACCTTTAATATAGGTAGATTAATTGATAGATGGCTTAAACATATTTATAAGGTTATTCCACACATCATGAAGGATTCCTGGAATTTTTTGGGAAAACTTACTAAGGATAAATGGAATTCTAACATAATTTTCCTTACTATTGATGTTGTGGATCTTTTTTCCAGTATCCCGAAGGATACAGGCCTGGAATTCTTCGCTAACAGTCTCAGGAAACACTCAGGATACAACTGGGATAAAATATGTTTAATATGTGATATGATGGAACTAGTGTTGGATCATAATTACATTATGTTTCAAGGAGAGTATTTTAGACAAACTAAAGGGGCAGCTATGGGAGCATCGTGTGCTCCCATATTCGCTAATTTAGTGATGTTGGAATGGGAGTCTGAGTTCCTTTTCAAGAGTGAATTTTACACAGATATCACCTTCTATGCTAGATATTTGGATGATATCTTTATCTTATGGAAGGCATCTACCGACAGATTGCAGCAATTTATGAAGTTTCTTAATGGAACCACGGAATTTTTGAAATTTACTCATAATTTCAGTTATGATGAACTACCCTACTTAGATATTTTAGTAGGACATGATGATACAGGCTTTATATCTAAGGTTTATAGAAAACCTACCTTCTCTAATGATTATATACATTTCACAAGTAATCATCCACCACATGTTTTTAAAAACGTGGTGAAGGGTCAATGCATTAGAGCAGCTAGGATGTCCTCTACAGAGACACTTATGAAGGTAGAACTGGAATTTATTAAAAATTTATTTCTTAATCGTGGATACCCAGAAAATATGTTAAATGACATATCCCATTACGTGCAAAGGGAATGGGGGAAGAAGTATTTACCATTATTAGGTAACTACGAGGTTAACATCACATGCATCCCCGATATGGACAAGGATGGTAGATATGATATTCATCACAACAACGAATATTATGGACAAACGTGTGTACTGACATATACACCTTACACTAATACCATTCGGGATATTTTGCATAGACATTGGGATATTATTACTACATCAAATTTAGGAACTTATGTAGGATCCACTCCTAAATATGTATACAAGACAGCCCCCAATCTAAAAAGAATGTTGGAGAGAGCTAGCAACAGCATTGATGGAGATGATATATACAAAGGTACCACGAAATGTGGCAGATGTAACCAGTGTAGATACATCAATGAGGCCAAGAATATACAATTAGATGATATCAATCATACTAACATCAAGTTTAGGACAGGCAGTTGTAATACCAAACAGGTGGTGTATTTAGCCACTTGTACCCTTTGTACGGCCTACTACATTGGCAAAACCGAACGACAACTAAAAAAGCGAATATATGAACATATGTATAGAATACAAAAATGTGACACAAAAAATGCACTTTACAGACATATTTCGGATAGAGGGGAGGAACATAGGTTTCAATTTGCTATCATAGATCAGGTGAAGTGTATACCGTATGGAGGAAATTGGAAAATGATATTGGCATCATATGAAAGCAAGTGGCAGATGTTAACTGATGCCACTAGGATGCCAGGATTAAATGATTATGTTAGCATAAAACCTTTCTTAGCTCTTTCACAATAGCTATTTTACCTGGTTAACTCAATATTACCTACTATTAGGGAGATATTTAACAACAATAGGTATTATAGATATGTTTTTATTCAGATTTTTTATAATATTGTACTATAAGTATTATAAAATATGTATCATTTATATCTTGATTGGAACATCTTTATATTTTGAGTTATAAAGTAGACATATTTATTGTGACATTTATTCAGCCCCCATATACACATCGTTTATTATTTTGTCTATATTTTTAGACAGTTAATATATTTCATCAACAATTGATCAGATACATTCAAACGAGATAGTAAGTACACTACACAGTATGTGGATTAAGATATTTGGATTCATTTATATAATAGAATAGGTATCACTTGTTTTAATATAATGTACATACTACAGGTTTTTTAATATAATGTTTTTAATATAATGTACATACTATAGGTGATTATAGTGAGATACACTTTTTGCAATAGAAATATTTATATTAATAATTATATTTGTACATTTGAATACATGATAACATTTTAAAGTTAGGATATGTATGTATTTAAAGGAAATTGGATAGTACAGCTTTAATGGTTTTGGCGGTCTTTTCAAATTGAAACAGCTTTGGAGACTATATATACTTGTAAAATGTCTTATTACATTGTTCTGATGAAGACTGGATTCCCCAGTTGAAAGCGCTAAACCTGTCATTTTTGTTGAATAAAAGAATCTTAATCATCCCGTGTACGAGCATTGGTATCTGTGGATCTACATCTTCACTTTCTTAGTTGGTGGTTTACTTTCTCGTTTGAGTTGTCCCCAAAATAGTCACTACTTCTTTTTAATAATACCTCGCCCTCTAAAAAACACAAACATTAAGAAGGCCCAAAGGAAATTCACATTATCAATGTGAATATGTCAATATCTCATTGTATTAACTCTGTAACTCAATACATATAGTAAATGTCACAATCAGTATTGAATTACTGTTATTACCAAAAAAAAAAAAGAAAAAAATACATACAACAGGTATCACATACATAAAGAAATAGTGCTACACATTAATCCGCCAATAGGCATTTATCAAGCATTAGAAAATTCCAATGTCTGAAGTCTGTAAATCCAAAAATTGGATTCCAGTTAACAAAAACAGTACTGTGCCCAAGTAATCCACACAATAATAGTTGTAAACATCCGTAATCACAGTGTGTGGCTGAATCACCCAGTTATTCCTGTTTAGCTAGAAACATACTTCAAATATTGGTATATCCACAAGGCAATTGGTATTTCAGTTCAAAAATGCTTCGCCCTCAAACAAACACTGAAAGTGCCCCAAAAATACTCTAGTTATCGAAAAAATATCTCATCGCAGACTACAGGGTATCCACATTCTCCACATTCAGACAATTTGCTTATAATTGCAGAGTGCCTTTAAAGGTTTCAGGAATCATTTTCTTGGACAACAGAGTACATTCACAAGCTGGGATTCCAAGCAAACAGTCACAAGTCTTTTTTGACTCCACATACGATTATGTTCTTGGGGTATGAGCAAGATATGAAGGTTCAAAGAGGTTTTCTTCTACTAGAAAACACACCTTTATATTTAGATGATATTTCTAAGGATTTCCACTCAGACTTAGTTCACTGCATGGGAATACCTCTGGAATTTGGGTTTCATGGAATCTACAGTTGTCTTGATATCCCTGGTAAGACTGTAAATGAGAAAGGTATCTGGAGTGTCTTTAGTGCCCACACCAACATATTTTTTTCTTTACTAATGCCAGTGATTGGGTTTGTTGAAAGATAAATCACTTGGGGATGACAGCAAATATCCTCAAAATTGGGTCCCACTTCTTCCTCTCTGTTTAAAACAGTCAGTCACCACAGATGCCTTGAACTTTGCTTGAAAAATAGTTTCAGTGTTTTGTTGGACACCAAGGATATACGTAAGTGCATAAATATAAAAGTGATGCCCTGAGGAAGGCACTTGCTCTGACTCATGTTTAAGTCCCAGGACATTTTCAAGTTGTTAAAGGCATGGCCATAGTCATGAGGTACGTCAACAAGCAAGCTGGTACCAGGTGTTACTCTGTTTAAAGAGAAAGCATGTTAGCATGGGACAAAGCTTCACAGTATAATTTCACTCCACAGGCATCATATACCATGTCTCAGCAAAACTGTCAGAAAAAGAAGCTGAGCAGGGCAGGGGTAGACCTTCATGAATAGAAACTGGAATAGGTAATCTTCCAAGATTTTATACATCTGTGGTGAATTCCTCAAGTAGTCCTAGTTTTCTCCTCTCTGAACAATTGGCTGGCAAGATTCTACTGCCAGATTCCATGCCAAAAAGCCTGGAAGATAGATGCCTTTTTGTTGCCTTGTGCAGGAATGTGGTGGTTGGATTTCCCACCCTTTCCACTGATGGCCAGTATACTTCTTTGAGAAGGAATCTACTCATGATGACTGTGGTGTATCCTGTCATGACCAGGCAACCATGGTTCTCCCTTCTTTTGGAAACGGCCAGGGTCAATTAACACAATCTTCCTCACAGACTGGATCTAGTCACACAAGAATGGGGTTGTTTGATACAATCTGATGCCAATCTACTTCCATTTTAATTGATTTTAGGCACCTGTTTGCTGAAGATGTGCAGCAGGTACTAATGGAGGCAAGAAAGCCTGATACTAAAAAATGATATATTAGAAAATGGAAAAGGTTTTCTAGTTAGTGCCAACAGCATAACCAGCATCCATTCAGGGCTAGTTGCTCCCTGATTTTACAGCATCTGTGTGATTTACTATACTATGACTATTCCAAATTCTTCATTAAGGTTCGCTTATGGTCCATTTCAGCATGTCTATCCACAGAGCTACCTCTGTCAATGCATCATGACAAAATGTTTTTGAAAGGTGGTTTTGCATACGAAGCCTTCACAAGAATCAATGGCCCCTAGTGTTGTATTAGAGAAGTTAACATTGATCCATTTGAGTAAGGCTAACATGCTTTACTAATTGCTGAGTCCTCTGGAGGAAAGGTATCTCAGTTGCAAGCTCTTAAAGTGAGTGAAACCTGTCTCATTTTCCACAGAGACAGGGCTTCTTTCAGAAGTACTCCTTTTATGAATAAACTGTTATCTGAGTTTACCGTAAATAAAACTATCAATCTAAATGTTTTCTTTTCTGAACCTAAAAATGAGGGAGAAAGGATATACTCCATACCTTGGATGTCAACAGACAACTCAGATACTATTTTCGCAGAAGTAAATCTTTCAGGTCTTTGGAGCAATTGTTCATTTCTTGTGGCAGAAACAATAAGACACAACCTGTGTCCCTCTGTAAAAACAGACTATTTCAGAATGGTTGTCACAGGCTAATATGTACAAATCAAACAAAACAGAACTAAAACTGAAAACCAAAAATAAGTAGAAATGACCAAAGCAGATGAGCAGATAATGCACGGACTGTTTATTGTAAGCGCTTTCGGTCGAGGTAAGAGAGGTTTGGAGAGTTGCATGTAGTATAATTTGGTCTGATATAGAATGAATATTTAAAATTGAAAAGTTAATTTTATATTGTAAAAAATCGTTCGAGTTTTAGAGTGCAATGATTTTATATGTACTTTATATGTATTTTATAATATATAAAATATATAAATTATAAGGAATGCATTATATTTTAATGTAGCATTTGTAGTGTATTTTTAGTGTATTATTGGGAGTAAAAGCAGTTGGCTTTTTTTAAAGAAATTAACATAATTAATGGTTTAATTAGTGCTTATTACCTAATTATGGTTTGTATATTTAAAGAAGGCTTTGTGGTTGTATGAATTGTGTATGTCTGAAGAAGGTTGGGGTATTACCTCGACCGAAAGCGCTTACAATAAACAGTCCGTGCATTATCTGCTCATCTGCTTTGGTCGTTTCTACTTATTTTTGGTTGTTACAGGCTAATACCTTTTGTTATACTCGCCACAACAAAACTATTGCAGACAGGGTGAAGGATCACTGTACCAGGGCCTTGGCTTCATCTATGGCCTTTTGGAAAGGGTTTAAGTCTAGAAGTATTATGGAATCAGCAGTTTGGCCATATATACATTCTTTTTACAAAGCACTATAAACCTCATTCCTTCTCTTAGTGTAGATCAGTCTTTTCTAGGAATATTCTCCAGGAGCTTCTGGACACATCTCCTTTCACATCACAAAGGTAGTTATCTATGGTAATCTACCCATATAGCTAAGGTTACTGCAGCAATGATCAATATGATGAACATAGTACAATCATATAAGTTAAACATACGTAGCAGTAGATGTTAGAATGATCACTGCTGGAGTAGCCACTGCCTCCCTCCACCTCCATTGTTGTTTTTGGAGTTTAGCTTATGTCAAAGTGTAGATATCGATGTTTTGTTGTTCCTCGCACTGTCCTTTGAGAGCTCGTTGCCCATTTCTCTGTTGGCATGAAAGCTCAGATTGGCCTGTTTTCCAAATCTATCTTTTTAGTGACATCATTTCAAGCTGACTAACAGTTGCAGTTCACCGATTGAGCCGTAAAGCTTTTGGAAGCTGGCTTGCTCCTACATCTCATGTAGAATACAGCCCGTATAGCTAAAGAGACTACATTAGTGATAATATGAAAATGTACTATTATGGTAAGTTTACTAACAGAACTGTACTTTATCCCTTTGTCTGGTCTTAATCCGCCTGTTCAGGATTTGCTCATTAGTGTGCCTAAGGTATAACAGCTACCATCAATTACAGACATATGCATACACACACACACACACACACACACACACACACACACACACACACACACACACACACACATACACATACTGCACCACTGATACTTCTACATCAACTTACAGACAGAGCGAGACACATACACTCATTTACACAGTACCTGTCTGGCATGGTATTTGCCTCTAACACGAGCAGTTCATAAAGGTAATGCACTTGACTGATTTTGTGAGTTGCTCAGCTGCATAAGTGGCTTACAGTAGGCATTATTAGGGGACAGCACACAGTTGGATGGCTGTACCATATCTGCAGACAACCCCATCTGACCTAGAATACTGCAGATTCTTGTATTCCATATTTCAATTTATTATGTCTCATATAGTTATCTATACTTCTTTTTAAATATAATGTTGATGTGTATGAGAAATGTGATAGGACTAAATATGAGCAAGCTGTGACTGAATATGAAAAAATATTGGAAAAAAAGTGTCAGGTTAGGCTATTTCACTGAGAAGGATGTTAGGGACAGGTTGCTTAACAGGAACAGTGATATAGCTGTTTTCTTTTGTTTGCCTAAAATACATAAGAGTATGGAGAATCCTCCTGGCAGACCAATTATCTCAGCTTGCAAATATTTTCTACACAATGTTGGTTTGGTATTACATAAGATATTACCTTATGTTCAGAGGTCCCCCGCATACATACAAGATAGTTTTGATTTTTTTAAGGAAAGTTTCCTGTTTAACTTGGAATAGGAATAAATACTGGGTGGTGGTTGATGTTAAAAGTTTATATACCACTATAAAGCATAAAGATGGTATAGAAGCTATTGCATACTTTTTGGGAAGCAGCCCCTTCTCGAATAGTGTAGCTGATTTGGTAGATTTATGTCTTAAAAATAATTATTTTTATTTCAATAATGTGTTGTATAGACAAAAACAAGGCACTGCCATGGGGGGCAGCTTTTGCCCCCTTGTATGCCAATCTTTTCATGTCTTTTTTTGAGATTATGTTTTTATTTAACTTGGATTTTATGAAAGAATATGTTAATTTTTATTTTCGTTATGTAGATGATTTGATATTTGTTTGTGAGTGTGGATGGGATAAAGTTGATGAGTTTATGTTGGAAATGCATAAGAACCCTTTTGACTTGTCATTCGATGGGCTACAGAAAGGTAATAAAGTGATATACCTGGACCTTGTATTGGAAGAAAAGGAGAATGGAGGTATTTCATCAAATATTCATAGAAAATCTGTTGATGGCAATCAATATATTCATGCTACTAGCTGCCATCCATCCCACGTTTTGAAGGCCTTATCCTTTGGGGAATTATTGCGAATTTCGAGGCTATGTAGTGAAAAGGACTTATTATTAAGTGAGATAGGACAGACTAAAAACATGTTTTTAAGAAGGGGGTATGACCCAAATATTATACAAGAAACCCAAAGTAGAATGTGGGAAGAAATGAGAACAGATATTGAAGTAAGGGGTAAAAACAACAAGTATAATTACAATGATATACATTTTACAAATAAAAGTTTTTTTTTTTTTTTTTTAACATCTGTTGACCGGGAAAATTCGACTAGGTTCCACAGATCCTGTTTTCAGCGGAGGCCCGGGGAGAAATGCTCTAGAAAAGTAGAATTTAAAAAAAATAAAAAAATAAGAAAGTAGAAGAAGAAAAGTAGAATTAAAAATAAGAATTTGGTGGATCCAATTTATTATGTATCAGTTTACAATGTCAAAAGTGAAGAGATGGTGGCATTAATAGAGTATTACTGGAAATATATGGTAGAAGACAGGTTTTTGGCAAAGATTTTGCCAAGGAAACCTTTTTTCTCCTATACGAAGGGGAATAATTTGAGAGATATGGTAATACATATTAAATTTTGTATGCCAGCCTTAGATATAACAAACACACTACCAGTTAGAGGAACTTCATGTTGTAACAAATGTAGCATATGCACACATATTGTGAATGTGTTTCACAGTATGAATGGGGTCAAGTTTGAACCCAGGGGTGCAAATTCATGTAGAAGTATGGGGATAATATATGCCCTGAGGTGCCCATGCCAGTTATATTATATAGGAGAGACAAAACGTGAGTTTTGTATCAGATTCATGGAGCATTTATGAGATATAAAAAACAAAAGGGAGGATAAAATGATTGCTTTACATTTTAAAATGTTGCATAATAGTGACAATAATTTATTACATGGCACAATTTTAGAACAAGTGGAGTGTTTGAATATTAATGAGGATGTATTGAAACAGAAGTTATTATATAAGGAAAGTATTTATATTTTAAAGTGTAAAACATTGGTTTAAATAATGAACTGAACTGGAAATGTTTACTTTAAGGGGGTAATTTATTGCTTAATTGTTAATTGAATGCAATTAATTATGTGATGTATAAATGTGTGTTTTTTTTAAACTTTTTTATTCCTTGAAGGTGGAAACACCGAAGAGCTAGAATAAACAGTTTTGTACTATTTGGCCTCTTTTTTGCCAGAGTCGGTGGTTTCTTCTTTTTGGGTCAGAGTTGTTTGTTGCAATGTATTTGTAAGGAGAAGAGAGTGTGTTGTTGCATTCTTTTAAATATAGTTAATGATTGACTGTTAATGGTAGCTTACTACACTGTTTTGGTATTCGCTGTGTTACTTATTTTTAGAGAATGGGCAAAGTGTACATTATTTTAAAGTTTGTTTTGACTTAAAGGATATAACTAAGTTTCCGTTTATTGGATCTTTTTAAGTCTTATTGGTATTTAAATTATTGATTTCACATGCTCACTATATGCTTATTGTCAAAGGATTAAAGTTTCCTTAAAAGTCATTGGATAATTGATTAATTGTTTTAACTGTTGAGAATATAAAAAGTATGTATTTTTATTTTTTTCAGTCTGCATCTGATGACGTACTTTAAACAAAAATGTATTTGTGGAGTTTGTTAAGAAACGGTAATGTGGTTTGGTTCATTGGAATAAAGCTGTTTTTATTTGCTTTGTGGCTGGACTTCCCTTCTTTGGGTACCTTGGACCTTTTACTGGTGATTTTTTGGTACCTTGATGTGCTTTTTTACAAAGTGTACATTAAAACCCTGATTGCAGAATGAACATTCTTCATTAAGGTGTTAATGTACAGGTAATGCCAGCTGAAAAATGCACTGCCATTTTACAGTAGCATATTATATAGCCGTGGAGCTCAGACTGAAAAACAGATAGTGGATGACTATTTTAAGCTCAGTAAGCAGCAATTTTTCTGTTTAGAGAGCATAAAATTAAATAGATAATGTTTAAAAAAATGAGTAGTGTGTGTTTGTGTGTGTGTGTGTGTGTGTGTGTGTGTGTGTGTGTGTGTGTGTGTGTGTGTGTGTGTATGTATGCATGCATGAAAATGAGAGAGAGAGAGAGAGATGGAGGCATTATTTTACACTCGCTGAACAGCTCTCTGGCTGATTAACAAGTGGAAAATTAAAAATAACTGATTAATTAAAGAAATAGTAAAGTGTCTGTGTGTATGTATGTTTATGTGTGCGATTATATTTCTAGCTGAGTTCATGTGTGTTTGCATGCGTGAATGCATGCACATGCGTATTTGTCTGTGTGACAGAGAAAGTAATCAATCGCTTGGCAGTGGCTGTTTAACTTATTAAAAATTAACAGGTATGCATACCAATCAACCTCACAGCTCAAGAAATCTGGATAAAGGCTTAAATAATTGGTGAACAAAGGCTCTCAAATATAAACAAATTTTAAATATTGCTCTTATAAAATTAAATATTTGCTGTAATTACAGTATTAGTTTTATCATCCATTTTCTGAAGGAAAAGAAGCCTGAAACTCCAAGTGTGTCATTATTTAGTGAATTCAACCACCAGTGATTTGCCAGCTAAGCACTAACGTAATGAGGAGCAGACTGAGGTAACAATTTGGGCACTCTTTGAGAATGTGGGCAGCTGAGCGGTATGGAGGTAAGAAACTTATAATGGCTGGCATTATTAACTAAATGTAATCATATCTTCTTAAAGGTTCACTACTTCTGAATATGTTTGTGTGTGTGTGTGTGTGTGTGTGTGTGTGTGTGTGTGTGTGTGTGTGTAAGTGTAGACATGAAATAATTACCAAATATATATTTTGGATGTAAAATACTTCCTCCAACAACATTTAGATATACTACATTGAGGCATTAGGCAATGGAATTATTTCACATCCAAAATATTTAAAAAAATGGATAATTTAATTTAAAAAAATACAAAATAATTTAACAGATAGCACATTCCCTAAGAGCAATAATGCCCTCCAGGTTGTGTGTTACTGTGTAAATAATGGCCTTCTAGTGGTATGAGTCCCTCTGTCTGGGCTATTGGGCCTAAGAAAACAATGTTGGGCACTACTGCTTGTAAATGTGAGTGCATTTATGTCTTTTATTTCATAAGTCAGTCCACTTTCTCTTATATGCTGTAGTGGTATGACCAAGTCCTATCCCACTTGGTTGCTGAAATTTTTGCCACTTGCTGCGAAAGGTCAGAAATGATTTCAGTCTGACAAATCTGAAACAAATGCAATACAAACCTGGATATTTTATTGTTTTGGTGTGTTGTACAAATCTAATTTTTGTTATTCTTTTAGTATAATGCCTTTGCACAATGTCCAGTTCTTCTGTTTCAGTCATTATTAAACTACAGAAGATCAAACTATATTCAAGAAGTGGTCTTATCAGGGAGGAATACATCCTACATTTCTTTATGATCTCATTTCAAGTGTACCAAGTCTCAGACCCATCTGTGTTTGCATCCTATCTTTAATCACAATAACATGACCTTTTTGTCAGCTGATGTGCATGGCTGTGAAAAGCCTGTAAGTACTAGGACTGCAAATCAGTATTCCCGAAAACCATAGATTAGATTGCCAGAAGCAGTCACCTAAATCAGTCTCCCACACATACAATGTCGCACACGCACACACACACACACACACACACACACACACACACACACACACACACACACACACACACACACATACACACCAGCATTTTGTCCCTGAGCTGATAGTATATGCATGAGTTCTTTATTTTGTCATACCCCTCATAAAGCACTGATTCATTATTTCAATCAATCTACTGTATGAGACATTACAGGTTCACACTTATTCTTGATTCAAAAGTGCATCATGATGCTAGACCTGTTACTCTATCAACTTTTTAAGTGTGTCAGAGTAATAGTTTAAATATTGTCCTTGATGTCACTCCGTGCTCCTCCCAAGCTTGTACTGAAGCCCCCCAGCACATTGACATTCTACCTTCCCGACTGTCTGTGCATGATTTTACAGGACAGCTACACTGTTCCATCTTATTGGTGAGCAGCTAATCATTACTGACATACTGAAGGAATCAATGAATAACGACAAACTACTCACTTTCATACTTATTAGAAACAAAAACAACTATACTAAGTGATCAGTTAGCATAATGGTCTAAGGCTGCTACATTTTGTGTCAAGTGTATGGATTTTAATGCTTACCCTATTCCTTTTCAATGTTTCCATCCTTCAGGTAATTTCTGACTACTACACATAGTGTTAAATAGAGATATGTTGGCAATAACTTACTCTGTGTTAGTGTTAAAAGTGCCGGTTTTGCTCCTTTTTTGAAGTGCTTTAGGGCACAGTATAGAGTATACACACACACACACACACACACACACACACACACACACACACACACACACACACACACACACACACACACACATACACATGTTCTTTCATATACGTACTGACACAAAACATAGACCCACCTCACCTGATCACTATCATGGACACACACACACACACACACACACACACACACACACACACACACACACACACACACACACACACACACACACACACACACACACACACACACACACACACACACACACACACACACACACACACACACACACACACACACACACACACACACACACACACACACACACACTACATAAATTCAGACATGCAGCCATATATATACACACATCAGACATCTCCCAACACTGCCTATCTGCCATAGGACTCAACTTTCCATTACCAAAATGCAGAACATCAGGTCTCATAATGTGGAACAAATTATTAAAATGTGGAACATTCATTAACAGCTTATTGACCTCTTCAAGTAAAAAAGTCACATGATGGTTAAATATACAGTTTTACACTTATAAACTGTACTTTTGATTAATTAATATGATACAGTACTTTTCAGTGTGGATATCAACTGATAAAACCGCTGGATGTGTGATGGACCATTTCAGTATGGAAGTGTGAGTAACATGGACTTTTTAAGACCAAAATGAGGGAAGTTCCTCATAACAGAGTGAACTTGAAAGATATGCAGCGTGTCCGATAAACGTCCCCATGAATTTATTTATTTATTTTATTTATCATTTGTTGACCGGGAAAGTCCGACTAGGTTCCACAGAGCCTGTTTTCAGCGGAGGCCCGGGGAGAAATGCCCCAGATGCATGTCTTTGGAATGAATTACTTAAATAATTACATGAACAAGTGCTTTGTGCTATGTTGTGCAACATGGTCATCTGATGCAAGATACACAGACAAAGGTTTCTGTAAACCACTTGCCTGCTTAAATGAGGCATCTTCATGGGTTGAGTACATGTATAGTTTCCATAGGCCAATCTCCCACTGTACAGTTGTCTCTGAATGGAAAAGGGTTTTCAGGAGGTGTACATGACCAGGATTACACATATCATGGTTATGTTTCAGAATCTGATACTTGGTATACAGTCACATGACTCAATTTTCTACTTAATGTTGTCATTCAAAGCACTAGGGTGTGTGATAAGACAAGCCTGCTACTCTTACGCTCCTAATGCCACATAGGATGGTCACATTAACAGATGGATGCATGATATGAAAACATTCCACAGGATTTTGATATAAGGAAAAACAAATTATTTTTGGGTATTAAGATACTGATTTGAAGCCATTCACATTGGCAAAGAAGAACCGCAAAACAACATTATATGCAGAAGACTAATATATTAGTTGAATCAATAATGAATGCATTGATGTCAATGGCTAAACGAACTGAAGTCCACCATTAAGAATACATGCTTGTCGAAATGCAGTTTATGCATTGTCAGGAATAAAAACACAAAGTGATTTTGTTTGCACTATACGTGTCATCTTTCCTCAAGAATTGTGGATAAAGTGCAAAAAATGGGAGGCAGAGGCACATTTGGGACAAATTTTGAGTGTAGTGTAATTTACAGAAAGGGTTAGTAGAGCAACAGGTTGATTAGCTTTTAGTTTCAGACAATAACAGATATGTAAATGTAATGTGTGTCATTATTGACTATAATCCTCAGTTATTCCAGCAGGCATTGGAACATTGTAAAAGGGACAAATGTAAGATGTATGGCAAAATAGGGAACATTTTGTAAAAAAATTTGAAGTTTGATAGCTATGACCCTGCTTTTAGCAGTTTTCACAATCAATGAGGAATTGACAGACAAGTATGACATCATCATAACTTCATTAGGTTAGATGCAGAACTTGAGACGGCACTGCCAGAACAAATACAATCATCTGGTGTAATCCACACACATACACACACACACACACACACACACACACACACACACACACACACACACACACACACACACACACACACACACACACATACACATACACACACACGTGCGCACACACGCACACACACACACAGACACACACGCACACATACACACGCATGTGCACACACACACACACACGCTCTCGCACACACACACACACACACACACACACACACACACACACACACACACACACACACACACACACACACACTAAGTTGTCAAGTATGCAGGGAGGGTGGCCTAATGGTTGAGGTGTTTGCCTTACAAACACAAGGTGCAGGGTTCGAGTCTCACAAGAGATAATTGGCTAGGCTTAAAATGGCTCACAAGGGCAGTTTGCTTAGTACCAGTCTATGAACCTATGAACCTATGAACCTATGCAGTGTATCTCTGTTGGACTCATTAGTATGGCACACTGATGATTGCAAGCATCAACATAGGAGATTCAAAGAGTTATATCACTGTTGTATGACTGGCATTTGACCTTCAGCCTAGTGGTCTAGATAGTGCATTTTTACTGAGTAGAAGACACCATGTGATCAGTTGTGCTTACATTGTTTGGGCACACATTACTGTACTGTCAGACCTTGTGTACATACTGTTGATCATTACTGTCATGTTGGCTCTTTTAAGATGGAAGAGCTGCAAACCACATATGTCTCATAGTACTGTGGTTTATGTCAAATACATAATGATGTATTATGTGATATCATCATGTATGAGCCTTCCAGAAGTGGTTACTCTAGAGTCAGCAAAACCATTTATGAATATGGTCAAGGATACTGGTTTGATAGCATGTGGTGGTGCCAAGATGAAAGAAGTATGCAATTTTTGACCGTGATAGGAAAATTAAATCACGCTTACATCTGTTAATGGTTCAGCTTATGAATGTTGCTATTTCTCATTTAATCTTTATTTATTTTTTTGGTTGAGGCAGGAATGTGGCTGTTTAAATGAGAAAGGTAATTCTCGGAGTTTTGGCCATGTGGTTAACTGATTTGGATCAGCCACTAGAATTCAACTTGTGACAGATGTGCACTATTTTTTCTCATTTACTCAAAACAGCAAAAAAGGATCTGAGTGTCAGGTACACACCATCATGCCCACTCTTGCAGCTGTGGTAACAGAAGTATCCATACAGTAATGTTTCATTAGAGAATGGGCAACCTGTAGATCATCACACTGATTGGAGAATGAACGTTCTCCAGCAATGTATTAATCTACAGGTAATGCCTGCTATAAAATGAGTCCACTGCTTCATGACAGCATATCAAGCTGCCACTCTGCCTGGAAGTAACCTAAAGTAACCTAATGGTTGCCATCATTTTACCCTCACTAACATCAATTTTGCTGTTTAGCAATTGTAAAAAAAAAAAAAAAAATATATATATATATATATATATATATATATATAAAGAAAATTAAAAAAAGTGTGTGTATGTTTATGTCTGTGTGTATGTGTATGCGTACATGTGAGTGAGAGCAAGATCGATCGAGCTGTTACTTTACACTCGCTGAGCAGTGTGTTTGCTATTTAGCGAGTGCAAAAAATAAATGAAACAGAAAAAAGTGCATGTGCGTGTGTGTGTGTGTGTGTGTGTGTGTGTGTGTGTGTGTGTGTGTGTGTGTGTGTGTGTGTGTGTGTGTGTGTGTGTGTGTTTGTATGTATACATACGTGTATTTACATTTCTGTGTGTGAGTGTACTTATACTTTCATGCATGAAAGCGAGGTGTGTGTGTGTGTGTGTGTGTGTGTGTGTGTGTGTGTGTGTGTGTGTGTGTGTGTGTGAGGGTGAGAGAGTGTGAAGAGTGGAAGTGATTGAGCAGTGGCAGCAGCAGGTAAAAGGTTTGCATACTTCTCGATCATTTAGCTCAAGAGATCTGGATAAAGCCTAAAATAAAGGGGGAACAAAGGGTCAAAATAGGAAGATATTTTAAATATTGCTGTTATAAAATCACAAAGTTGCTTGAATAATAGGATTTGTGTTAGCATGCATTTTCTGAAGCACAAGTGGGTGCGGGTAGGTGAGAGAGTGAGTGTGATCAATCGACTACTGGCAGCAGTTAAGAGGTTCGCATACCTTTTGACCTCTTAGCTCAAGAAATCTGGATAAAGGTTCTTAGGTTCATAAGAGGTTACTAGGCTACTGGAAGAACAACCAACAGCAAAGAAGAATCCATCAAATGCAGTTTTAATGAAAGAACTCTGACGTCTCGGCCAATGCCTTCAAGGAGTACAAATAACACACAAAAGCTCTCCATATATATACAAAAAAATTTGTCAACAGCTTCAATTAAACAATTAATTAATTAACATAATTACATTCAATTTAGCAGCATCTTCCAGTTAAAATCTTCATTCAAACCAAAAGGATGTAATGTTTTGAATTTTAAAATGTACACAGCTTCCTTATGTTGTAAACATTGTTTAATATTCTCACTTACATTATAGTGAAGGTTAATTTGTTCTAAAACACATCCCTTCAATCTCTTGCTATCACTATTATGAAACTTTAAAAAATGTATAGCAATGTATATTAGAACAAAAGGAACTACAATGGATACTAAAAATGAGGGCATACCACCCACCAGGATTAAATCAACATGTTCCTCTGAAACCAGTATTAAGGAATCGTAAATAATACATGGTTTGCCATATATCTTATATATCTTCTTCTTAGAGTTTACAGAGATCACACACTTGTATTTTATATATTCCTTATATATATATTAATTACTTTTATTCCTTCAACATTTTATATTTGTCAATACTATGTTATATATATTTATATTTATATATTTATATAGTTTTATTTATTTATTTATATTAGTATACACATACATTTATATGTAGTTCAATAAGTTTTGAGCACCTAGCACTTTGTTTTATAAGATGTGCAATATATTATGTATTAATTTCAGTCTGACTTGTAGCTTAAAGGCATAAGTATGAATTTGTCTGTTATTATTTTTTAATCAAATTGGTTTGCTTATTTACATAAGAAATGAAATATATTCATATACCTTTTTCATTTTTTAAAATTGGGGTATTTATATTTAGATTTTGTTATATATATTTTGGAATTAGCTCAGGAATGTTTAGGATGTCACAGAATCAAGTTATATTGTGATATGCTATATTAAATGAAGTATATATATCAAACACTGTTTGAGAAGTTAGCTATGCCTTTAAAAAGGTTTGAGGTCTCATTAATTAATAAGGTAATTATCTTAATTGGAAGTAAGACATAGCTATTTAATCTGAGCTGCTTCTGCAAATAATGAAATCTGATGAAGCGTATGGTACATACGCGAAAGCGCTCATTTCGTTCTCTTTTTACTTGTGGAATAAAGAAGGATTTTTTATCATCACGTTGATGGCTGATTACTGGACTTTGTAATTTTAGGCTGCCTTTCCGCTCTGGTTCCACTTGTGTATTATACTATCTATTATGAAACTTTAAAAAATGTATAGCAACAGGACTATCATATTTCTTATTTTTTATATCATTTGCATGTTCTAAAAGTCTTACTTTAAATGCTCTTTTCGTTTCCCCTATATAAAATTTCTTACAAGGGCAACTAAGTGCATAAATAACACCCTCTGAGTTACAATTAAAATTATGCTTCACTTCAAATGGAGTATTGTTGATATAAGGAAAACTAGAGATGACAAACTGACATGCTTTACACTTGCCACACTGCTCAGTTCCCATTTTCCTAACACCATGTGATATTGATGCTATTGGAAAATTAAATCTATTTTTTACCAAAAAGTCTTTAATATTCTTCCCTCTTCGGTAAGAATATTTTAAATTTACATTCAGCCAAGAATTAACATTATTCAGGGAACTAAAATATTCCCAAAATTGTGAAAAAAGCTTTATAAATTCTGTTGTAAAGCAACCATAGGTGGTAACAAAATACATGCTTTCTTTTTCTGGTTGTTTTATCCTAGTAGTTTGTTGATAATTATAGACCTTTTTGCAAGATAAAGCCATTGTTTTGTTATTTTTATCAGTAAGTTTGTTATAACTATCAGTTAACATATGTATATTATAACCTCTCTTAACAAAAGCATCAAATAATAACTGTAGCTCTTTATAAAAACATTCACTGTTGTTGCATAGACGAGAAATTCTGACCATTTCTCCATATGGCAAGGAACTAATAGTGTGGGGGGTGTCCACTGTTGCTATGGACATAATGAGTACCCCCTTCAAATTTTCTATTAACAGAAGTTATTAAGTGAGTGCCCTTACTGATGTCCAAAACTACATCCAAGAAAGGCATATAAGTGCCTATTCTAAGGCTATCAAATTGTAAAGAAAATCTGTTAAAATTCAAATCATCAATACACTGTTGAACATAAGTTCTACCACCTTCTACTAAAAAAATTAAATCATCAACGTACCTGAAGTACCTGATGACATAATTTTGAAAAAATAGATGTCTATAGATAACTTCAGCTTCAAACAAACCCATTGCCAAATTTGCATACATGGGGGCCAAAGCTGCCCCCATGGCTGTACCTTGTTTTTGACAGTATAACATATTATTAAATTCAAAAAAATTATTATTCAAAGAAAAAGAAATCAGATCAATAATAAATTCAGTTGATGGAGATTCTCCTAGAAAAAATCTGACTGACTCCAGTCCAAAAGAATGACTTATATTGGTGTACAAACTTTTTACATCAACTGTTACCCAGTACATGTTGTCATTCCAGTGCAGATCATGTATTTTCTTTAAAAATTCAAATACATCAGTAATGTAAGATGGTAATGCTTTGACATATGGTAACAAATAATTATGCAAAAAAATTCCCAAATTGTGTAAAAAATAAAACCGTCCAGAGACAATGGGTCTACCTGGCGGTTTGTTCAACTTTTTATGAATCTTAGGTAGACAGTAAAAGTAAGCCATGGAACATTTATCTACCTGAAATTTGTTTTTAACATCCTGATTATTAAAATAACCTAACCTACATCCTTTCTGAATAAGTTCTTTATATGCTACAGTAGCTAAATGGTATCTGTCTATATCTACCTGTTCATAGGTCTGGTTATCACTAAGGTGTTCCGTACACATTTCAAAATAATCTAAACAATCCATGACAACTAATTTATTGCCTTTGTCTGCAGGCTTAAAGATAATCTTGTTCTCTTTGCTTAGTGCCATCAAAGTTTTCCAATCATTGTATTGTATATTATAATTAATATTATTTTCGTCCTTCATAAACTTTGATGGCACTAAGCAAAGAGAACAAGATTATCTTTAAGCCTGCAGACAAAGGCAATAAATTAGTTGTCATGGATTGCCAAATTTGCATACATTTGTGTGATCAATCGACCACTGGCAGCAGTTAAGAGGTTCACATACCTTTTGACCTCTTAGCTCAAGAAATCTGGATAAAGGTTCTTAGGTTCATAAGAGGTTACTAGGCTACTGGCCTAGGCCTTTTACAAGCCTAGATATGTAAGAAAAACCTACATGCCCTGATTGACCATAGTTATGTAGTCATTGTTAGCGCAACATATCTATGATCAGCACCGACTGCCCCAGTTCATGAGGGACATGGGTTCCAGCCCCGAGGTGAATTTACGGTTACCCATCCAGTTGCCAAGGTTGTACTTACATAGGGTCATTGAGGAGCTCTGCTTCACATGAAGTGGGAGCTTATTCAAGAGGAGTAACAATCTCTGGGAGATATATCTGTCTCACATGTTCTGTGAATGTCACAGGCTAGGTTCAGATCTCTGGAGTGAGTGACTCTTGTCCCATTTGATTTCTGGATGTGCAGCATTTGCATTAGGGCAGGGTCAGAGATTGTGCTATAGACCAGGCAAAGGTCACCTCTCAACAGCCTGTATGATACAGAGTACAGTGACAGGGCTTTCAGTCTTTCCATGTAGGTCATGTTTTGGAGGCCCTGGATTCTCTTGGTTAGAAACCTCTGTGATTTTTCCAGTTGCTGCAGCTATCTGGTGAGGTACATACAGAAGAGAGAATTGTACTCAATTAGTGGTCTGATAAGGGTCAAGTAGATAGGAGTTATAACCTCCTTGGTCTTGGATGCAATGCCCTTATTTATAAGATGCACAATGTAGAAGGCTTTCCTTACCACTATGGACACATGGTGATTGAAGTTTAGATTGCTATCAACCTGTGTTCCCAAGTCTCGCACCACTGGGTTTGAGCTTAGTGGGGTGCTATCAATATTGTAATTAGCAGGAGTAACTTCTTTGCCAAAGGGTAATGAGGCATTTTTTTGCATTTAGTTTTAGTCCGTGGCTTTGGCACCAATCATTTTTCTGTGTCAGTCCTGTCTGTAATATGTTAACATCTTGGGGGGACTCTATGATTGCACCCAGTTTACAGTTGTCTGCAAACATGGTAAGCCACAGGCCATCTAGTTTTGCCTGGATTTCAGAGAAACAGATTCCAAACAGTACAGGGCCCACTTAGGAATTAGAGTATGCTTCTTTACGTTTATGAACATGCCGGGTAAGATATCCGCCTATCTAATCTATTACAATATCCTTCTTAAATATAATCAATACAGAATTTTCCTCCTCCTACAAATTGAATATTAGAGATGAGTTGGGAGGGTAGCACTGGTTTGTAGTTATAATATGTTAAGCCAAAGGAAGAAAACACCATCAAAGGAGAACATACAGCATTTGCATCATTTTTTAACATATCACCTACGTAAAAAGGAAGAGCAACATGCTTAATATTTAAAATATTTGAGCAAAATATTACATTGGATTGCTCCTGAACCATTTTATATTAAAGAAAATGCAACCATAAAAACAATCCAGTGCAGTAAACAATGAGATCAAGCATGGGTGTAAGTATGTGTGTAAGAGTGCAAGTGTGTCAGCTCACAACAATATATAGACATCCATTGATTGCCCTAAGTATAGATAAATTAGGTACTGCCCTCCATTTGACATACTTTAGACTGTATTGTTATCTTCTATAGTAAGGTAATTGCTTGAATAAATCATTAGTTGTGAATGCTGAGAAATAAGTGCATGTGCGGAAAGGAGGTTGTTGATGCAGTACGCCCAAGCAGAGTGATAAGCAGCTGCTGCACAATAAAATTGAAAGTACTTTTCTTTTTTTTTTCCTTGTGGTACACCACTGGTAACTGGTCTACTTGTAGAAATGGACTCCCCAACTTTGACAGTGTGCATTCTACCAGTGAGCCAGTTGGCTACCCATCCAGTGAGGTATGGGTTAATAATTCCCAGCTGGGAGAATTTCTCAATGATCCCTGAGTAGGGAAGTGTGTCAAATAATTTAGCTAAATCAAGATAGGTGGTCTTTGGTGACATTCTCAAAGAAATCCACAAGGTTTAATAAGCTAGATCTACCCTTTACAAAACCAAACTGGCTCAGGTCAAGAGTTTGAAGGTCATCTATGTCCTGGTTGATAAGGTCCATGATGATTCTTTCCATGGCCTTGCAGATAAGGCTGGTCAGGCTAATGTGTCTACAGTTCCCAAGATCAGTTGATGGATCCCTTTGTGCAAGGAGATTACTGTTGCTGTTCTCCACTCTGCTGGCACAAAGCCAGTGCTCAGCCAATGGTTAAAGACAGTACTAAGTGGTTCTGCTAGGTTTTGTTTCAGATTGTTTAACAAGCAGCCTGGGATGTTTTCTGGTCCCATAGAGGCCATATTTTTGGTCTTGGGGAGTTCTTATATGACCTGTTCTTTGGAGATACTCGGTAGAGAAGTGATGTCAGGAATGCTATGGGGTATGGCTGGTGGGGACAGGGGGTGTAGTTATCACCAAATCTGCCAGCTAGCAGGTTGGCAATTTCTTCAGGTTCAAGTTTGGCACACAGCTGGGCATTCCCTTTTAGGTTTTAGACGTAGCTAAAGAATACCTTATGATTGTCATTAGCTAGGGATGTTAATTTAGTCTCATAACTAGCTTTAGAGGACTGTACAAGGTTTCTGATTTGCTTGTTTAAGTGGTGGAGGGAATTCTTCCTCTGCTGAGTAAGTTCCTCTTGTTCTTAGATATCAGTTTATTTCTTTTGCTGTATAACTTATTTATACTTGCAGGGTGGCTTGTTTTTGAGAGGACCTGGTTTTAGTCCTGTCAGGTACAGCCAAGTCAATACATTTGTTTAAGTGGCTATATAGGGAATTTGTGTACTCCTCTGCATAGGAGTCTTTGTTGGCTGTGTTAGCAGGCCTTTTATACCAGCACTTAGAATGCAATAGTTTGCTTTGGAGAGAATTTTCAGTTCTTTTGCTGCTGTGGGTATGTCAGTTCTGATCTTTACTTCAAACGAGACAGATTTATAGTGTGACTTAACCAGGGAGGGCAACACACTGGGAGTAGTGCAGTGACCCCTCCCATTTTGCTGAGTAGTAGGTCTAGGACATTTGAGCCCCTTGTGGGGGCACAAACTAACTGTTCCAGGGCATTTGAATTAACAAATGGCTAGGCGTAAAATGACCTCTGGGTCGATAGCTTAGTAATGTCCTATGATCCCATGATCATGTTTGTGCTCATGTAAGTCACCCAATCGATGGATAGGTAGTTGAAGTATCCCATGACCAAGGTGTTTGGCTGTATATTGAGTGACTCTAGCAAGTCCAGGTAAGCGGCATGTTTCTCCTGGTTCATGGTGGGGGACCACCTGTAGCTAGCCATGATGTGGTAGGATATTTTACCTATAGTTATTTGGACCTGGAGTAGCTCAAGAGAGTCGTACTGTTTCAACAGTCTTGAGGTGTATTTGGATTTAATGAAGTTGGATACACCTCCACCTATGGTTCTTTCACACTTGTTTTGGGGTCTGAACATGTGAAAGGCATTGTAGTCTTGTACATCTGGGGTGCTCTCTGCGGCTTTGAACCAAGTCTCAGTGATTGCACAGATGTCAGCATCTTCCAAGGTGAGGAGTTCTTCCAGGGAGTGCAGTTTACTTTTAAGCAGCATGACCTTGAGTTTGTCTCTAGTCATTAGATCATAGGATCATAGGAGGTTACTAGGCTAATAGCCCTGGGGCCCTTATAAGCCTAGCCAAGAGTTTATCCCCAAAAAGAAACCTCAGTCAGTACCTGTGACCCTGTCAATGAGGGACACAGGTGGAACCCCTGATAGAAATCTGTGGTTTCCCATCCAGTCATCAAGGTTGCATTTGAAGAGGGTCAGCGAGGTACTCTGACGTGTATGGGAAGTCTATTCCAGAGACAGGGCAGCCTCTGGGAGACAAACCTGTCTCTCCAGCATGTTTTGTTGATGATGCATATTAGATTCAGGCCTATCAAGTGGGTAATGCATGAGGAGTTAGACATGGATATGGAGCATCTCTAGTAGGGCAGGGTCCAAGATTGCCTTGTAGGCAAGACACAGATCACCTCTGAGCAATCTGTACTATACTGAGTAGAGTGATAGTGAGTTGAGCATGCCCACATAGGACAGGTGTTGTAGGCCATGAATTCTCTTTGTGAGGTATTTCTGTGGCCTTTCCAGTTGGTGCAGATGTTTGGAGAGGTACATACAAAATGGGGCATTATACTCAATTATTGGTCTAATGAGAAAGGAATATGGAGAGGTAATAACCTCCTTTTTCTGGATGCAATCCCTTTACTTATAAGATGAACCAAGTAAAAGGCTTTTCTGACCACTGCCACTACATGATGGTCAAATGTGAGATTGTTATCAACCTGAGTACCCAGGTCTCTCACCACAGGTTGTGTGTTTGGGGAATTGCCGTTGATGTGGTAATCAGTAGGGGCCATGTTTTTGCCTAATTGTATGATGATACATTTTTTTGTGTTTAGCTTGAGGCCATGACTTTGGCAGCAGTCATTAGTTGCTGTGAGACCCACTTGCAGTATGTTAACAACATTTGGGGAGTCAATGACAGAACCCAACTTACAGTTGTCCACAAACTTGGTCAGCCACAGCGCTTTTGTCTTTGCCTGGGTCTCTAAGAAGTAGATGCCAAACAGTAGGGGTCTCAGGACAGATCCCTGGGGAGCTCCACTAGTGACAGGTCTGCTGTCGGACATGGAGGTGCCTATTTTGACCTTGATGGTCCTGTCAGTGAGCCAGTTGGCCACCCACCTGATGCGATAAGGATTTATGCCAAGTTGTGTTAGCTTTTCAATGATGAATGAGTGGGGGATTGTGTCAAAGACCTTGGCCAAGTCAAAGTAAACTACATGTACTGACTTTCCCTCATCCAAGGCATTGGTGACAGTCTAAAATAAGTCAACTAGGTTCAACAGGCAAGATTGGCCCTTGACGAATCTGAACTGGGTGGGGTCAAGTGCTTGGAGATTGCCTATGTCCTTGTTTATGAGATCCATAATAATACGCTCTATGGCTTTACAGATCAGACTTGTCAAGCTAATAGGGTGATAGTTTCCAGGGTCAGTAGTGGCACCACTTTTGTGCAAGGGGATGACAATGGCAGTTCTCTACTCTGCTGGAATGAAGCCTGTACTTAGGCTGTGGTTGAATAGGGTGCTCAATGGCAAAGACAGTTCTTGCTGGAGATGGTGCCGAATAAAGCCTGGGATACTATCAGATCCCATGGAAGCCATGCCCTTTGCCTTGTATAGGGCCATTAAGACTTGATCTATGGAGATGTGAGATGCAGGACAAATATCGGGGATGTCGAAAAGGCCTTTTGGGGGGAATGGGGGGTTGAAGTTTGCACTGGGCCTATCTGCTAGCAGGTTGGCTAAGTCAACAGCATCAGTGTAAGTGATACTGTTGAGTACTAATTCAGAACAAACCTGGGCTTTGCCATGGAGGTTTTTGACGTAACTGAAGAATGTTTTGTGGTTTCCCTTTGTTTCGGAATCTAGTTTTGATTCATAATTGGCTTTGGAGATTTTCACTTGTGATCTAATTTGCTTGCTGAAGCTAAGGAGGGAGTTTTTCTGATTTTTACCCTTGGACAACGGTTTCTTCCTTTTCTTGTAAATCCTGCTGATAGAGGATGTCCACCAAGCAAGTTTGTGTTTCCTTGAGGAGCAGGTTTTAGTTTTTTTGGGTATGGCTGAGCCCATGCAGTTGTACAGATGCTTGTATACTGCAATGGCATACTGCTCAGCATAGCTGTCTGCATCCTCTGAGGGGGGCTGTGGTGTGAAGCTATAGATACTCTCCCTTAGGAGGTTGTAGTCAGCTTCTGAGAAGTTTTTTTACTTGATTACGACTGGGGGGGGTTGGGTTGAATAAAAACTTCATATGAGACAGTCCGATGATCTGATCTCACCAGGGAAGAACATACTATGGGAGTGGTGCAGCATTCACCCCATGTTGGTGAGAACCAAGTCCAGCATATGATCTCCCCTTGTGGGGGATGAGACAAGCTGCTCTAATGAATTAGAATTGATGAAGTCAAGGAACTGTTGGGTGAGTGCATTAGTGCAGGAATAGTTCACCCAATTTATGATAGGGTAGTTGAAGTCACCAAGGATCAGGATGCTAGGGGTACCTTGATGGAGTCAAGTAGGTCCAGGTAGAAGGAGTGGGTGTCCTGAGTCATGGGGGTGGGGTCTATAGCTGGCTATAACTTGGATGGGTGTCTTGACAACTATCAGTTGCACCTGGAATAGTTTCAGTGCATCATGCTGGCAGACCATTCTGGAGGTGTGCCTGTACAAAATGAAGATAGAGACTCCACCACCCTTAGTCTTCCCAACCTCATTTTGAGGTCGTAATGTGTGGAATGAGGTATAGCCTGTTAAGGCAGGGGTGCTCTCTGCAGCCCTGAACCAAGTTTCTGTAATTGCACAGACATCGGCATCTTCCAGTACAAGGAGAGGCTTCAGTGAGTGCATTTTCTGGTTAAGGCTCCTAGCGTTTAACAGCATGACCTTCAATTTGATTTTTGACAGATCTTTTATGTTGGAAGATTTGTCTCTGGGACATTGCCTAAAAAAAGGCACAATGTGAGAGGCGAGAGAATTGGCCAGGATCCAGAATCCTCAGTTTTGATAGGTGGATGCCATCTCTAGCACAGCATTGAGGCTTGTCAAACATGTCACCCCAGGCAAACAGACACTGGATCCCCTTGAAATGACACCAGAAACTAAGCCAATTGTTGAAATCAATTATTTTTTGTTGGTATTGTGGTAACATTCTTGGTGACGTTAGGATGCTGCTTAGAGCTAGGGTCATATCTGCCTGGGACACATACTCTGAGAGCTCAATCATGTCTCTCTTCATATAGTCCATGGAGGTATGTCTCAAGTCATTCACACCAACATGGAAAATGACAGAGTTATACTTGTACTTGTTGTGATGAGACTTAAGTGCGTGCGTGATTTGGCGGATTCTGGTACCAGACAGACAACTGACCATGACCTTCTCCTTGTTGAGCCTAGTGAGGAGGACATAGGTGTGTCTCACAACTGAGTCACTAATGACTAGTATGTTTGGTTTATTGTTATGCCTTATGTGCTATGATGGTTTATTGTTTTACCTTATGGGCTGTGTTTGTGACAGACTGGTGTGTTGTGTTTGGTGTTGTGCGTGGAATGTTTTGAGGGTGTTTTGGAGGTCTCTGCTGTTTAGGTAAGTTTTTATTGAGAACCTTTGCATAGGTGTGTGTGTGTTGTGCTTGACTATGTGATGTCAGTTATTTGATGTTTATGCTGTCAATCTCCTCTTTGTCAGGAGTACTGACTGGTTACAGGTTACTGATGTACATGCATTTCTCCCAAGTAGAAGAATTATCAGTAAACATGAGGTAGTTGCTACACTGTCTCAATATGCCCATGTTAACCAGACTGGCAGGAGATACTGATGGGAATTGTCCAGACAAATGTTCCAAATACTTTGGCAGACTTATGGAAAGTGGGTTTTGATAAGGGTTTATCCACAAGAGTGTAGACCACAAAAACCTTAAATGTAAAGTAAGTGGCCTGAAGCACAAGTGCTAACACCAAAACTAAGATGCTTAGAATAACATGTAAATTTAATCAGGCTACTAACAAGCAGTAATAAATGCAGCAGAATAAAAGCACTTGAACACTTGAGAGCACATAGCAAAAATAAGGTGATAAAGTAGGAAGAACACAATTACAGTAAAAGCAGCTGAATAAGGTGTAATTTTTTTTTTAGTGGAGAGGGAGGAAACAAAGCTAGATAGTTCAAGATTAAGAAAATAAGGGGGTTGGCCTTCCCAAATGCTTTCTCTGTACTCAGTAGACTGAGCTGATGAGATGGGACAAGGAGGAGTGTCCAAAATCAAAGAAGCAAGGGTGTAGTCCTTCTCAAATGATCTCACTGTACTCGGTTGAGTAAGCAAATGAGATGGGAATGGGAGGAGTGACCAAAATCAATTTTACAGCAGGGGTGGGCAATTCCAAATCCACCAACTTTAAGAGTACAACAACACTTGGGTGGGACAAACAATTCAGACAGAATACAGAGGATAAATATATAAATACAGTACAGTGCAAATCAAGTGCAAAAAAAAGTATATTTATCAGTTGGTATATCAGATGGTTATAGAATCCAACACAACCAGGTAGTTAACTCTGCTATATCAGCTCTGCACAAATTCACAGAATGTAAATCTTTGTACTAGAAGCACAACAGAGAAAATAAGCCTCAGGCAATTAGATAAACACAGAGGTGTTGGGCAATAGCTAATACCTTAGGTGGATTAGTGGATTTTTTTTTTTATGTCAGAAGTTTGTTGTTTTGACAGTCTAAAAAAGGCACTACGGGGAAGGTAAGTGTCTTTGCCAGTATCCAAAAGCCTTGAGGAGACAGATGAAGGCCATCTCTGGCAAAGCATCGTGATCTGTCAATCACGTCTACCCAGGCTGACAGATATTGTATCCCCCTGGAGTGACACAAGAAGCTAATCCGATTGTTGAAATCAATGATTTTTTGTCTGTACTGTGGCATCATCCTAGGTGAAGGTAGAATGCTGCTTAGGGCTAGGGACATCCCTGCCTGGGACACACAATTTGAGAGTTCAATCATGTCTCTCTTCATATAGCCCAGAGAGAGGTACATCTCAAGTCATTCACTCCAACATGTACTATGACAAAGCCATAATAGTACTTGTTGCTGAATGACTTTGAGTACATGTATGATTTGATGGATCCTGGCACCTGACAGGCAGCTGACTGTGACCTTCTCCTTGCTCAACCTGGTGAGGAGGATATCTGTGTGTCTCACTATTGAGTCACCTATGAGCAGGACATTTGTGAGCTGTTTTGCCTTAGGGGCTTAATTGCTGAGACACTGATATGTGTGTTGTTATGTGTAATGTTGGATTCTGTTTGTGTACCAGTATGTGTGAGTTGTTTGCACTTGGGATGTATCTGGTCTTTTTGCAGGTTCTTGATGAGTACCTCTGTGTATGTGGGTTTATGTGTCTTGACCTTATCTTGTGTGAGTGGAGAGGTGTGTGTGCTGACAACCTGCTTGATGTCTTGTTTGTTGTTACGTGAGAGGACTGATTCAAGTTTCATTGAATAGTTACATCTCTCACATACTGTATTTGCTTTAGGAGCAGGTGATTGTCAGTATACATTAGGCATTTGCTACATTGTCTTAGGATGCCCATGTCAGTCAGGCTGGCTGGAGAAATGTTTCGAAACTGACTGTCCATAGCAGCAGCTAATTCCTAAGTACTAGTTTGTGAGAGAGCAAATTAGCTCAGCTATTGCTCTGGGATTAACAAGGGAGCTTATTCTATAGAAGATCAGGGATGAAAAGTGGGGAGATGCTGCTCAGCTGAGTTGCCTGCAGTGCAGAAGTGCACAGCTGAGTTTCCCAAAGAGCAGCAGGGAGCCTTGGAGGGTTTCACTGACTGGAGTCTAGGGAAAAAAGTGTTTCTAGGCTTTTGTATCTGTACAAGGCACTGCTAACTCCCTTGTGTGGTGCACAGCTATGCGCAAATGTGAAGCTTATATGCAGGTGACATTAAACAGTTTTAAACTAGTTGGCCAATAGGGAAATCAATGATCCTTCCTCCAGCAATCCTCAGCTCAGGCAAGGCTATATTCACACTCTTTTGCCACAAGGGTGCATGGGAGCCCTTCTTAATATATAATGGCTGGATCTGAGTTCAAGTGTATGAAAAACAGGCTAGATTCAGAAAGCTTAGATCTAGTCTATGCTAGTTAGTGCAAAACAAGTGCAGATACTGAAGCAGGCACAAACAGTAAAAACAGTCAAAAGGCACAAATTAATGCAGTAAAACTGTAAAATGCAGATGAAAAAGTGCAGATCAAACTCAAAATAAAGCATAAAATAAAGGTGGGAACAAAGTCTCAAAAACAGGAATAGATTTTAAATATTGCTCTTAGAAAATTATAAAGTATCTTAAATAACACCATTTGTGTTAGCATGAATTTTCTGAAGGAAATGAAGACTGAAATCAAAGGTTTGTCATTATTTAGTGACTCCGATCTCCAACGACTAGAACAAACCACGCACATATTAGGAGTAAGGGACCAAAAATAAATATCTAGATATTTTTTGAAAATGTTATATTTTGTATATAAAATGTTTCCTCCAACACCATTTATATATACTACAGAAAGTTTGAAACATTAAGTGGAGGAACTATTTTACTTCAAAAATATATATAAAAAATAAAGCAGTAAAACATCAATAAGAAAGTAACACAGCAGTTTTACAGACAGTCGATTCTCTAAGTGCAATAATGCCGTCCAGGGTGTGTGTTTCTGTGTAAATAACACCCTTCCAGTGGTGGGTAGGCAATATTTACACAGGAGCACACACCCAGGAGGGCAATATTGCTTACTGAGCACATAATTGCATGTCTGTGTTCATTTTTGGGACATATGGAATCACATTTGCAAATTTGACATCTTGATTTACATAGTAACAGAGATGTATGTTTTGAATATCTTTGCCATTGTCCCAGATGCACACACGCTATGCAATTAACCATGAATAGCTGTGTGCAGTCTTGACTAATAAGTAGAAAGAGGCATGAAGGTGTACAGTTTGGCACACTGAGCTAATGTGTGTTAACACCTGAGTCAATAACATTTTAAACAATATATGTGTAACATAAACTGAATAATATTCACGTAATGTAGCAATTAATACTGCACAATCATTGTGGAAATTTGTTACATTACGTCATATTTCAGCAGCACATATGTATTTGGCGTGCCTAAGTTGAACATAAAGTAACCATAAATGATGTGGATTTTTACATGAGCCACGGATTATGGGCATTGCATAATATCTGCTGTTAAACTGTTAGTGATTGCCACTGTTTATTATGCCTTCATGGTGTTACAACTAACTTATAAATGAACTAATATGAATGTAATGATAGCAATGCTTGACCATATGAGCACTATTACTGCATATTACCTCCTGGAGATTATTATGTGTGGAGTATGATTAATATCATATGTTAAGCACTGTTGAAGCAAATATCAACTGAGGAGGTGGTAATCATTGAAAATGTTAGAACTAGAATAAACTGGCAATGTGATGTTGATGTTTATGAATCTGTGGTATCACTAGTACAGAAAACTTAGCCAATTACGCTGTTAGGCAGTGATTATTTTAATTACTCGTGCATGATCTGAGACTGGAAATAGCTCTCATCTGGCTAGCAGTATCATTATGCAATAATGCAACAGCATATCATTTACATTCCTTTATACTTTTGAAAAGTAGGATTAAGGGATTGTTTCCATCAGAGTTTTCCATCACTGGCTACATTTAATTTTTATAAACATCTCATATAATAAAATGACAGACATATAACTGGAGTTAACTGGCCCCAGCCATGTTTTTTTTCTTAACCAGGGCTTTCCATCATCTAATAATTTTCAAATTATCGACAATTGTTACATAATGAAGACGCAGACATCTCATTGGAGTTAAATGGCCACAGCTATTTATTTATTTGCAGGTTGCTGGCCAACTGATGTACACAGTGGAATGATGTTTGAGGGAGACCATGTTATGCACCAGTTTATGGGTATTTATTAAGTCTACAGAGTAGCAAAACTGCTGAAATATGGCTTTATTCAATATCACATCAAGGGTCCTTTGGCATCCATATTCCCATTTATTTCCATTTCCATATATTTCACATTTAGGACACCTTAAAATATGGCAAGGGAGCACTGGATAATAAATACTTTAACTTCTGGCCACTTGGTCTGCGTTAGTGCATGCTAATCAGTCTCTGACCCTCCCTCCACCTACCCAGGTCTTCTTTGATAATACTGCTTTATGCATCAAAAGGAGTAGAATTATTCCAAACACATCTCTTTACCTATTCTGATGTCCTGCTTTTTATGGCAGCATAAAAAGTGCCATCCCTCTTAATGACAAGTGGACACCATTGGCAGGATACATTGCTGGGTACTGCCCTTTTATGTTGTGGAGTGCTGTGGAAACTTCCTCACACTCTGCCATAAGTTTGCACATTGTGGTGTCTCATCCTGTCTGCTACTCTAACTGACGTGGCTCAACTTATGTGGCTATTTCAAGCCCTGAATCACCTCAGACCATAACTGATCCTGCAGCCATTGTTCTCTTAAATATGCTATTTATCTTCATATTACTAACATCGGTCCCCCAATTTACATGTGAAATCTGTCATTTCATCCTATGTGTAGCAAGGTGTTGTCCAGTTGCCCCCAGGTCTTGCACATTTGCCCCAGCCCTATTTTTAGATGCAGCCATTTCTAAAATCCTACACCCTAGCTATCTAATTGTCATATGCCATAGTTCACCATACAAGGTTTTTTTCTCACTGCAGCCATGTCTATAATCTTTTCCTATAAGCTAAATACAAGTAAAGCCATAAACATTATCTGTGTTTATCTTCCCCAAGGGAACAATAATAATACTCTAGAGTATATTCTCAGCTGGCTTTCTAGTAATATCCCACAAGAAACCATAATTCTTGGGGACTTCAACATTGATTGGAATTCCTGTACAAATACCAACCCCACCACCCATATTAACCTTTATGGCTTTTCACAACTTATAAAATCCCCTACCAGAACCAATAAAATCAATAACAAAGCAACCACCTTAGATTGGATACTTACTAATACTCCTCAGCAAACCTACACAACAGGAATCCTTCCAGATTACCTTAGTGACCATTCTCTAACATATATTATCAGACATAAATCCAACATAATATTTCCTAACACCTTCCGAACTATACGCTCTAAAAAGCATTTTAACCCAGAACTTTTCCAAGCAGAACTCAATCAATGTAATTGGACACCTTTAAAAACTCTCCCTCTAAATGAAGCAGTGGAATACTTTAATTCTACATTCTTAGCCATCCTGGATCATCACGCTCCAACTCGTTCTATTAGAATCAAAGCTAAACCAGCCCCTTGGCTTACTAACAATACTAAACAAAAAATCCTACTTAGAAATAAATACTGGGCAAAATGGCGTGCTACTAAGAATCTGATAGACCATCAAACCTTTAGAGAACATACAAACAGCACAAAAAGAGCCATCCTGCTAGATAAAAAGAATTATTATCTCCAACTACAACAAACCTCTCTCAGACAACCAAAAACCTCTGGACTAGTATTAATAATCTTCTCTATCCAGGCCAATTGATCACACCCAATCCCCAGGGTACTAACTCCAAGAATCCGATACAAACTGCAAATGCCTTTAATTCTTTCTTCACAGATACCATCCAAACTCTGGCTAGCCACCTATCACCTGATATATCTAACCTACCCACTTCTTCTACTAATCCACTCCCTCAATTCCACCCCCAGTCTGTGTCTACTTCATACATTTCCTCCCTTCTCCAAAAATTAAAACCTACCTCCCCATCAGCCGACAAACTCCCAGCAGAATTCTTACAAAAAGGAGCTAAGGCCATTGCCTACCCTATTTCCATTCTGATAAATAGATCTATAAGTGAAGGAGATGTCCCTTTAATCTGGAAAATCTCTCATATCATCCCACTACATAAAGGGGGAAACTCCAATGACTTCTCCAACTATGGTCCCATAGCTTTACTATCCCCTATAGACAAAATTATGGAGAAATGCATCCACAAACAAATTCTCAACCACCTTCTCCAAAATAACCTACTTGCTAACTGCCAACATGGCTTCAGTCCTTTCCATAGTACCACCACTGCCCTGCTATCATTCTCAAACTACATCAACAACAACCGCAACAACAACTGTCTTTCATCAGCAGTCTTCATTGACTTATCCAAAGCTTTTGACATGGTTAACCACCAACTTCTCCTGCATACACTTAAGTCTCTTTCACTTGATTCTCCATCTTTGAACTGGTTTACATCCTACCTTAATAACCGTCAGCAGGCTGTACTCTGGCAAAATGAACTATCTAATCACCTCCCAATCTCCCTCGGTGTCCCACAAGGCTCTATTTTAGGCCCACTCTTATTTTCTATCTTCATTAATGACCTGCAATCTGCTATTCCATACTCCACCTGCATTCAATATGCAGATGACTCGACCTTACACAAAAAGCCTTCAGCACTGTAGAACAATCGTTCTCTCACCGCTGCCTCCTTCTAAATCCCAAAAAAACTAAATTGCTACTTTTCACCCCAACCCAAAAGTCCATCTCCTCTCATTTCAATCTCACTTCTAATAATGGTACCCTTATCTCACCTGACCCTACCACTAAACTGCTAGGAATAACAATTGACAAGAATCTAAACTTTGATACACACATAAACACTACAATAAAATTAATTAATAAGAAACTGGTATCCCTTTACAGAATCAAACCCTATCTTACTCCAGAAGCTAGGTCTGCTATAGCTAGAACTCACCTTTTATCCACTCTGCTCTACGCCGCTCCCATTTAAACTAATATCTCTAAAAATAACCTCAAGAAACTAACAACTTCCTATAATAATATTGCTAGATTTGCTACAGGCTCTCCTTTCAGAACCCATCACTGTCTTAATCTTAAACAATTAAAATGGCTTGAATTCTTTAACCAGCTTCAATTTCACTAGTTACAATAGCTCATAAGACCCTGTATCAACCTAGCAATACTCCTATACTCTCTAGTCTCATCACACCTTATAATAATCTCAAAAATCTACGTTCCTCAAACAAAGTGCTGATCCAAATCCAACAACTCAGCAGGTGACTCCTTGTTCTCCAACTCTGTAGGAAAATTATGGAATAAACTTCCTTCCAATATCACAGCTCAGACTTCTCTTTTTCTTTTTAAAAAACATCTAAAACAATATCTCAATAATCACTGGCTATGCACCTGTACTAACCCTGACTAATTGCCCCCCCACACTCACTTATCTCACCCTTCCTTCATTTACTACCTATTACAAATTAACAACCCATCCTATTGTACAAAAAATATATGTATATATGTATATAAGTAAAATTTATCTCTGTACCTTACAGAACTGGATTACTATTCTACATTATTTGTTAAAACTTTTGTATTATCTTATATTTTTTTTTGACAACAATGTATAACTTCTAATCTTTTAGCATCTATTAACTCTGTACAAATACGTGGAGCTTTTCTCCCCGGGCCTCTACTGAAAATGGACATGTAGCCCGGTCAACAAATGTAAAATAAATAAATAAAAAATAAATAAATAAGAGTAACCCCATGCTTCCTGTTGTACTTGGAGTCTTGGTTCTGCAAAAAAAAAAAAAAAAAAAAAAAAAACAGTATTGTTAGCATGCTATAACAGCTCATTTTCAGCTATTTGTCATAAGCATTGGACCTCCATCTTCTGAATTTCTTAATCTTGTCTCATAATGCCCTTCCCCATTGTGCATGACAGGTAGCCCCTGTACTAAAGGAATATGGAATCTGACTGAACATGGGTTATACATTTGGGGTCTAAGCATTTCTTTACTGCAACCCTAACCAGAAGCAGGGCAAGTACAGTAACCTTCTCTTGGCAGAAAACTGCTGCTTCCTAAGTACCTCTCTATGATGAAATTGTGTGAGTGGACTTCTGTATTGGAAGCTCAGTGTTGGATAACGTTGCAAGGTTAGGACTACAATTCATTCTATGCCCCCTGGGGCTGTAGCCACCCACTGGTTCTTCATCTCTTGAACAGTCATAAGTTGTTCCTGTTCATCATTACACTGCACTTATTACAACTGACTAACTGTTCCACATAGGGCTGTTAAACATCAGACTATGCAAAACAATCTTTCAGATTAATGATGACATACCATTGGGAGTTTGTCCCATAAAGATAGCACTGCTACTCCATGGTTTTTGCAGCTTGCTGATACCTTGCCAGGTGTAAGGTCGCCTTACCCCTTGCTTCAGCCCGCCTCCAACATTAGCAGGATGTATGCCCACCATTGTTTTACTGTTGCGAGCCATATTACTCGCCAACATTTCACCGTCCTAGTGTCTGTAAACTGCTTTAGTACTCTTTTGTAAATTACCAATTTACCTGCTTTGCGGATGTTGTTTATTAGCTATAATTTTCATATGTCCATTAGGACTGTGAATTAATTTGTACCCACATTGGAACCTGTGCTGTTACTAGTGCCTCTTTCTTGAACTGAGCCCACTGTGAAGACAACACAGTGTAAAATTTCCAATTATTCCGTTTCTTACTCTTTTTGCTGATTGCTTTATGTCTAAACTATACGTGTGCTGTCCGTTCTGAGTCAGAAGTACCTTGTTTACTTTCGGTTTCTTTCTCTAGGAAGAATTCCAGCTCTGTAATAGCAAATTAATATCTACCGCTAATAACTCTTGACCACCTGCAATTAAGCCTGCGTCCTCTGAAGTACTCCCCCCAATCCTAGACCCCTTACTGCATTTGTGTATAGGGATATGGCAACAGTTCTTCAGAAAAAAAATCAGTGCAAAATTTAGATGACTGACGTCAAGAAGACTCTTCTTACTTGAGTCATACTATAAATAGTCTTGTCAACTGACATATAAGAAATGGAAAAGATTTGTTACTTGTAAAACTAGCACTAAAGGATCAGGGACAGAGATGCTGTTAGCAGCTGTTATAATCTCGTCTTAGTCAAAATACTTGCTGTATGCAGGTGTATCAGTGTGTGCGTGCATGAATGTATACATCCACTCAAATAAACATATTGGTGTGTGGGCGTACATTTCCATACATTTTGTGTTATATTTAATTATTTATATACATACATAAACACATACATATGCACACAAAGAAATACACAACGATATATATGTGTATATGTAGACCTACAAATACATATGGATCTGTAAAAACATAAAGATATACAGCAAATACATTATGTATTACAAAGACATAGTCTCAGACACACACACACACACACACACACACACACACACACATTTATTTATTTATTTATGTATGCATTTATGTAAGTTATTTATTTCAAAATTGATAAGGGCTAAGTGATCTGGTGAACACAGCCATCTCAGCAACAACAGGGACCCCTTACAGAAAATGAACAGCATTACAGTAATAACAGAAACATTCACTACTAAAGCAACTACAGTATGTGCTCTACATAGTTTTAATAAAAAATGTGCATTATCAGATATTCAGTGCATACACAATAGACAGACATATAAAAATGAGTAACATACAGCATTAGCTAATTGGGAAAATACTTTTAGTATAGCGATCAGATTCAGTTTCAGAGATGCCTGAGAATTTTGTCAAAAAGATGCAAAAGAGTTTATTCATCTAAACTATTAGGACATTTGCAACTCGATAGGTTCTTTTGCAAGATATAACTGTTCAAAATAATGCTGTCCTGTGAAATGGGAGAAAGACTGCACAATTAGAAAAGTGTACTACATGAGTACTCACACTAATAAGCAACACTAATGCAGGCCATATGAAAAATAATTAACAGTTAAGCATGCAACATAAAGCATGGAAACAATGTAATTGCCTAGACTTGGATAATAATTCCACACAGTTTTACAAAAAACAAGCACATACTAGATAGAATTTCATTGCTGCAGAGGCTGTAGGTCAAATCTGACTAGGTAGCATCTCTGGCTGAGTAAAACCAGTGATTCAACTAATCTAATAGTGCATGAGTGCAGGAAGGAAAATACAAAAGGGCAAACTATAAATAAACTCTTTGCACCTGCAGTATGATAATACTCTTCTCTGAAAAACACTAAAATGTAAACAAAGTTCTGTAGCAAGACACTGATTTTAAAACTTCTATAGTGCCCCTTTAATGCACAGACCAGATGTATGTACAGAAAAGAAAAGAGAGAGAGAGAGAGAAAATAAATGTTTGCAATAATTGTCGGTTGCTGGAAATTTCATGACGATATGTATGGAAAACATAACGATCGTGATCCCTTACAGAGTACTTTCCTGAAACCTTTACATAAAGCTTCAACAAGAATGCTCCTAACTCTTTAGAAGCATAATGTGGAAATGCAATGCAAACCAGGACAATTATTGCACATTGCAGATGTGTTGGGAGTCATGTTTCTGTTGATGCAAGAAAAACCTGCTGGAGGAAGAAATTCTGTGAATCATGACACAAATAGCAGTGATAGCTGACAAACTGCAGGAGCTGAAGGATATATTACAGAAATAAAGCTGCTGTGTGTAGCTATAATATCAGGATGGGCATATAGTGGAAGTGAATGCATCCACTAATTAAGCCATATTAAATGCCCAAAGAGGAATTACACTGCATAGATGGTCTCCTGCTAAAGGCATATCACCACATTTGGGAATGTCCAAGTGTAAAGACAGAGCCACAGATGTCAAGTATTTCCTCATCATAATGATGCAGACAGAACATGTGGAGTAAGATTGTAATCTTTGCAACATGTACTAAAGTCAGAGCCAGAAGGAAAGGTTAATTACTCATGAAATTCCAACAATGTAAAGGTTAATGCTGGCAACTGACTTAGTCCAGTATAACAAATTTTACTTGCTACTCTAAATATCTCTGGAGTGTATTTGGCCTAAAGATACTATAGCCACATCAATGATTAGTTGGCTGAAATAAATATTTGTAAAGTAACTGTATAACAGAACATGACATATGAGACAATGGTCTGCAGTTCGCCTGCTAAGACTGAAACATTTTTTTGCCAAAGCCTGGGAAGCTGATCATTTTACTTCATGTCCAAAGGGTATCTGCAGTCTTATAGGCAAAGTGAAAGTATGATAGAAACAGTAAAGAATATATTCAAATGATGTGAAATATCAAGCCAAACAGACTGTTACTTAGCAGTAGTGGAGTATAGAACACAACATTATAGGTTATAGGACTTTTTAACATCTCATTTATTTCTGAAGAGAAGGCTTTGAGGACAAAGATTTCTATATTGTTTTCACTCTTACTATGGGAAAGTAAGTTGCCATCAGCACAACTGCAGAGAAAACACAATATTAAAGGAAGGAGAAAGGGTCAGATGAATGCTGGATGGGAGCTATGTGCGGAAGTTGCAAGTCTAAGCAACTATTACTACCAAACACCAATAATTTACATTTTTCAGTGACGTAATATGCAACTGTACAGGCAAAATTGTTGACAATTTGTTGAAACTATGAGAGCAAATATTCATACCACACAGCCATGCAAATGGCAGCAATAAAGGAAGGACAAAGACTGCAGTGACGTCTTTGGTGCATCAGTCTTGAGTTATGATTATGGTGACAGATACTAGGTCAAATTTGGAAACTAACAATGAATTGTCTGCTAAGCTGTTGCAGTCTACATTCCACAGTGCTCCTAGTAGCAGCAGAATTAAACTGAACAAGGGCAGTAAGTACTATACCCAGTACAGCAGCCTGATTAGGACATCTGTCTATTATCAAGTCTGTACGTAGCTGCATTCACCTTAATGGCTATAGTGTGTAATAGTCCCGAGGCTCAATACCTATATTCATAAATAGAGAGCTTACAGGAATAATTATATAGTTGTATATAGTATAGAGGGGTATCTTTCTAATAAGAGAGGCATATTATAGAATTGTTATATAATACCTCTTTTAAGAATATATATAGGCTGGGTCTTGTGACTGGGTGGGTTCAGCTCATGAAAGTGTGTGTGTGTGTGTGTGTGTGTGTGTGTGTGTGTGTGTGTGTGTGTGTGTGTGTGTGTGTGTGTGTGTGTGTGTGTGTGTGTGTGTGTGTGTGTGTGTGTGTGTGTGTGTGTGTGTGTGTGTGTGTGTGTGTATTTGTGTGCACATGTATGTGTGTGTCTTGTCTATTTTTAGACTTCTCTGCATTGGTCTGATACATTTATTAACAAAGCACCTTCCATTGCACATCTGACAATGATGAAAGATTCAAAGTGTACCACTGTAGTGATACACCACCACCCTTCTTACCCCATCTCAAACAATGAGCATATTATGCAAGCTTATTAGCTATGTATCAGTAAAAAAATGGCATCAAATTAAAGCTGATAGCAACAACACAGTGCAAACAAAGAGGAAAAGACAATGTGGATCAGAATGTCCCACTAACCAAAGCACAAATTAATTGCTATACTAGCTTATAAAAGCAAAAGCCTGGTCAATGTCCAACAGCACAGCACTGAAGTGGGTGCATGCTTCAACCAAAACTGAAACCTAACCTTCAAACTCATCATTCCAGCTTCTCTGCCATTAGAATACTGAAGCATCTAAGATATGGCCAGTGTACTAGAGCAGCATCACTCCCTTATACCCACACAATTCACTGCAGATAGACAAAAAAAATCAGAGTATCTGCATCAAGACATAGGAACATATTAACTCCCACAGTGGAATACAAAAAAGTAACCACAAAAGGGGCAAAAGACGAACAGAGCATGGCAACATGCCCGTGAAGAAAAGCTGAAATTAATTGCTACAGAAACCTTGTAAGCAAAGGCCTGGTCAGTCTTAAGGAGTGCAGCACTAACCAAGTCTGTACTTTATTCAGGACTTCAAAGGGCTGTCTAGTTCACCATTCTGTCTGCTCAGCCATTATGTTTTTGAAGCAGCTGTGCTCTTGTTTTGGGGGCATGTTGATGTACTCACTCCCTTCCACACTCTGTCTAGTCACTGCCAGGTTTTTGTATTGGGAGTAGCAATGTGCTCTTCTACATTGGATGAGGTAATGTTAAGTGATAAGAGAGTATATGCAATTTCCTGCCTACCCTCCACTAGGAGATTACTATCCACCAGGGACCCAAGGACCCCCCAATCATTCAACTGTAACATCACTTCATAAGTGAAAACTGCTGTTCTCACACGTAAAGTGATAAGAGAGTATATGCAATTTCCTGCCTACCCTCCCCTAGGAGATTACTATCCACCAGGGACCCAAGGACCCCCCAATTATTCAACTGTAACATCACTTCATAAGTGAAAACTGCTGTTCTCACACGTAAAGTGATAAGAGAGTATATGCAATTTGTAAGTTTGGCTCATACCTAATTCATTACACTGCTTTAATCCTTGTTGTTAATTATTGTATGCCTCACAGCCTGAACACCCAGTAGCCATCCCCCCCAACTCCAGTAGACTACGTATATTCCCTCTCATACTTCTAGTTTAATTAACCCTTTCATATATATTGCCTTTCTAGCCCTTGTCTAGCCTTGCCTGAGTTTTCTTTTCCTCACCTCTGTGGTTATAAACCTGTCTGCCCACTAGGTGGCACCCTCCTATCTGCTCCTCTCTTGTTGCCCTTCATCCTCATAAGGCTGTCTTCTTTTTTGAACTCCTTTTTTGCATTATTACCACTGACCCTACATATTACCTTTTCTGCTAAACCTTCCCACTATCTGCCTTTAAAATTCACTTATACTACATCCTACTCTTCTACACAGATCACAAACCTACTTACCCTGCAGTCACTCCTCCACAATCAGAATTCCACTGATTGTTCTCACTCAACTGTCTCAACCCGCTCTGTTCACCCTGCAGGCTCACTCCACTCCCCTCCCTACCCCCAATTCCCACCCACCCCCAGGGGTCCTCAATATATTTTCACTAAACCACACCCCTACTTTTACCAATACCAATCAAATAGTTCTCCTTATTACCACTCCCCTCCACACTTATTCAATTACCTCTCCTAACTAAATATAATACCCACCCCACCCTTATAGTTTCAAATACCCACCTGCCATTACTACAAACCCTTATATATCTTCCCATCTTTTACCTGCATCATGGCCAATATTACCTACCTAACTCAACTAAAATTTTTAGCCTTTATATTACTCCTACCTCCTCTAATAACTATCTACACATTAACCTCTTATGAACAACCACTCCACCCAAACCTACTACTGCCTTCTAGGCTCACTTCCACACCACTACTACCTATTTCTCTTTACAGCTTTAACACCACAATTTGTCCCTGCTACCTGCAAGCCAAATATCACAGACTAACCCATATAAAATATAGTACTCCCCATGCAAGAAAAACACTTTGTTTTTATTTCCTTAACGTTAACAACCCCACATATAGAATACTCCACTTAGCCCTGCTAGATGGAGACATTCATCCTAATCCTGGCCCAAACAATATTCCTGACACTGTACAAATTACCTCCAACATTACTCTTCCACATACACCTAATAAGCCTCCAAACTCTCTTTCCATAGCACATCTTAACATTCGAAGCATTAAAAATAAAACTACCCATCTTCATGCCCTATTAGAATTCTACCAATTTGACTTTCTATGTCTATCAGAAACATGGCTAAAACCATCCATTAATGACAATGAACTTACCCCACCTGCCTACAGTATCCTGAGAAGGGACCGTATTAACAAAAAGGGAGGGGGTGTAGCAGTCCTCTATAAAAATAATCTACAAGTCACCACATCTAACATAAATCTACCTATATTTAATAACTCAGAAATCCTAGTCACTAAACTTCAAATCAGCAAATTCAAATCCATTAACATAGCTTGTATTTTCCTTCCCACTGGTAATAACATTAATACCCTTGAAAGCATTCTTAACTGGATATCTATCAATCTTCCACAAGAAACCTTAATACTTGGGGACTTAACATCGATTGGAAGTCCTGCAGTACCCCTCAGCCCACCACCCACATTAATCTTTATGGCTTCTCTCAAGTTATTACTTCCCCTACAAGAATTAATAAAACCAACAATAAAGAAAGTATACTAGATTGGATTCTTGCAAACTCTCCACATCTTACATACAAGGCAGAAACCCTCCCTGATGATCTAAGTGATCACTTACTCACTTATATCATCAGACACAAAATTAACTTACCTAACCCAACTACATATCGTACAATCAGGACTAAGAAATCCTTCAACCCTGAACTTTTCCAGCTAGAACTTAAACACTGTGACTGGCCACCACTAAAAACACTCCCCCTAGATAAAGCAGTCGACTACTTTAATACCACATTCTTATCCATCCTTGACCAACATGCCCCTGTACGCTCTATTAGAAGTAACACTAAACCTGCCCCATGGCTCACCAAAGCAACTAGACAGAATATTCTCCTCAGAAACAAATCTTGGTCAAAATGGCACACTACCAGGAATCCAACGGACCACCAAACCTTTAGACAACTTAGGAATACTACTAAAAAAGCTATCCTGCTAGATAAAAAAAACTTTTATATCCAACTACAACAAACTAACCAAAGAAATCCACAAAAGTTTTGGTCCAGCATCAACAAACTCCTACACCCAGGCCAATCTATAACACCTACCCCTCAAGGCTCTAACCAAGACAACCCAACACAAACTGCTAATGCCTTTAATTCTTTCTTTACAGATACCATTCAAACACTAGCTAAGCAATTATCTCCAACTTCCCCCAATCTAACCACCTCTTCAACTTTCCCTATTCCATTATTTCAGCTAAAACCAGTTCCTACATCCTTCATTTGCTCTCTTCTAGAAAAATTGAAACCTACTTCCCCCTCTGCTGACCATCTACCTGCTGAGTACCTGCAAAAAGGTGCCAAAGCCATAGCCCTCCCCATTTCCATACTCATAAACAGAACTATATCCAAAGGAAATATCCCATCTATCTGGAAAATCTTACACATCATCCCCCTTCATAAAGGTGGTAACTCTATCGACATCTCAAACTATAGACCAATAGCCTTACTCTCTCCACTAGCAAAAATAATGGAAAAATGTGTCCATAAGCAAGTACTCACCCATCTAATTGATAATAACTTACTTGCCAACTGTCAACATGGATTCAGACCTAACCACAGCACCACCACAGCCCTCCTCTCCTTCACAGACTGTATAAATTCTAATCGTAATAACAATACCCTTTCCTCCTCTGTCTTCATTGATTTATCTAAGGCGTTTGATATGGTTAATCACCAGCTCCTTATTGAAATACTTAAATCTCTTTCTCTTGATACTCTAGCATTACAATGGTTTAAATCCTACTTAGAAAATAGACAACAAGCAGTACTATGGGAAGGTAACCTATCCTCTCACCTCCCTATTTCCCTTGGTGTCCCCCAGGGCTCCATTTTAGGCCCACTGTTATTTTTCATTTTCATTAATGACCTCCACCTAGCAATCCCACATGCTACCTGCATTCAATATGCAGACGACTCCACTATTATTTGCTCAGCTAATACCCCTTCCGAGCTACAATCCCTTACACAAAATGCATTTAACACAGTGGAACAATGGTTTTTAAACCGTTGCCTTTTACTTAACCCTAAAAAAACCAAACTCCTACTTTTTACTCCTACTCGTAGGTCTGCCCCTCTTCACTTTACTCATACATCCAACAATGGGACTCTCATATCTCCTGACATAACCACCAAACTTCTTGGAATAACCATAGATAATAATCTAAACTTTGACACTCATACTAACATCACTATAAAAACAGTAAATAATAAACTGGGATCCCTTTATAGAATCAAACCCTTCCTCACTCCCACAACCAAAATCGCTATAGCTAGAACTCATTTAATCACTACCTTACTCTATGCCTCACCCATATACACCAATCTCACAAATAATAACCTAAACAAGCTTGCTACTGCCTGTCACTCCATTGCTAGATTTGCCACAGGATCTCCTTTTCGAACACATCATTGCAACAATCTAAAACAACTAGGATGGCTTGAGTTTCAAAACCAGATACTATCTCAACAACTCACTATTATCCATAAGAGCTTGCACTACCCCACCTATACACCTATACTGACTACCCTCATCTCCCCCTATAACAATCTAAAGAACCTACGCTCCTCCAATAAGCCACTTATTACTATCAACAAATCCAACAACTCAGCTGGAGATTCTCTGTTCTCTAACTCCATAGGCAAACACTGGAACAAACTTCCCTCTGAACTCCTATCTCTGACCTCCACTAGGCTCTTTAAACTAAAGATAAAACAATTTCTCAATTCTCACTGGCTTTGTCCTTGTACTAACCCTGACTAAATGTCTTCTCTGCTCATAACAAGTGTATACTCCACCTACTTACACACTCTTGCTGCTTCCTATATATCTTCATCTCACTGTATCATATGATACATTTCGATAATTTATCAACAGTATATACTTTCTGTTATCCTGCTTCCAGTTGAAAACTACTAATTTGTTTTTATTTCTATTGCATTGCATATCACCTCAGCATAAGCTAGGTATCCTTGTAATGTCAACTGTACCTAATCTGTATGTCTGTAATCTGTTTGACCCTTTTTTAATTATTATTATAATTCTTTGAATTTGAGACAATTTATTACAGTCATATATTGTGTATGTAAATGGCTGTAACTGTTTAGAGCTATTTTACTACTGTTATTCTGCTTTGAACTTATTATTTTTTACTGTATAAAAATTTCTGTGCTGGAGCTTTTCTCCCCGGGCCTCTACTGAAAATGGATTTTATTCCAGTTAGACTAGCCCGGTCAACAAATGTAAAATAAAAATAAATAAAAATAAGATATCTGCTCAGTTCTCATTTGTTTGTATAAATCGCAAATGTACATTGGAGAAATGATGCTTCAGCACGCTGGCTAGTTCTCAACTGCTTTAGTAGTTTAGTGTTAAAGCAGCTGATATGTTACCCCAGAAGTCCTGGGTTCAAGTAAAACTGAAACACACATTTCCTAACTGCTGTGCTTATGAACACTGATCAGACCTTTTTTCCAAGACTTTTAGTTTACACAACCAGTTCTTGTTTAGGAGACATATTGATGCACTCTCTCCTTTCTTTGGCTACTCACTAAGATGTACCTTATCCAATATTATTACATATTGTCTCTGTCCATATTAACAGGACTAAAAGCATGCTGCCACATAAAGGACCTGAAAATTAGGGCATGATACAGTCATAATCCAGTACATTTTCTTCCTCTGCTTCTGGAACAAACTTACATTATTTGTCAAACTGAAAAGTACCCATGACACTTTCAGGGTAAATCTTAGCAACTGGATTGGTAGCCACAAATGCTCCCTAGGTCTGATGTGTGTTGCTTGCTATGAGACAGGAGGAAACTTATAAATATGGCTATGTAGCTTCCTGGCTAGGCTTGTGATACTAAAGACTGGCTGCCTAGTATCTACCTACTAACCTATGAACCTATGAATCCCTGCAGTGGCTACGATATAGTATTTACATGGGCCTGGAAATCATAGGAGGTTTTTTCTATCCTTTTTTCTTTCTAGCCCCACCACCTGCCAGCTATTCAAATGCTACCAATACCCATTCTTTTTTTTATTTCGCTGTCATGAGAACAATCTACTGTGTAACCATCACAGAGGCAGTCATGAGGGGGAGTTTTCATTTGAGGCACTAACCCCACCATTTGGGCGGGGGACATGTGACCCATGTTACATGGGAGGCACTACACCTTATTTTGCTCATGTATGCTTGTGTGCATTTGTCAGTGAGAACTACCACATTCACATCTTGGTCTAGCAGTAAATGCGAGAGATTAAGGCTATGAGCTGTTAATGAAGCAATAACTTGAACACAGACCCAAAGTAGCAGGAAAACATTTTTAATAAAACTTAGCGCTTCATTTCCATTTCTCCACATTAAATTTCTTTTCCAAATCTATGTTAGTGAAATAGCCGAATCTAAAGCCTTTTTCTAACAAGCACTTATACTCTTCAATAGCTGCATCATATTTACTTATATATCACATTTCTCATATACGTCTTCATTCTTTAAATGAGCACAGCACGTCTAAATATTGAACATAATTTAGTATTACTATTTACAAGAACACATCAGAGACATAAAAAATAAGAAACTGGAAAGTCCTTTGGGAGGTCATTTTGCCTCTTTTCATCAGTCTAAATCTGAAGATTTGAGGGGCTGTGTATTAGAAAAGGCTGAGGTTTGTTTGTGGGAATGTACAGATATTAAAGATAAGAAGGCTTTTGTGAGCTGAAGCGCAAAGTTTTATTAAAATTGTTTCTACTACTTTAGGTCTGTGGTCATGTTTTGCTTTATTTTGCTGCTTGATTGGTCGTGGTGATTTATGAGCTGTTAATGAATTACTTCCTGTAGTTTGGGGTTTGAGGCCATCAGCCTCTATTTCCTACTGTATGACTCTGAGCAAGTGACTTAACCAGTCTGTCCTCCTGGCTGAGTCTGAAAAGGTCTGTGTGGATTATTACTCTACACCTAGTTAAGAAATTTAAATAACTGCACATCCCTGGACTGCCCTCAAGAGTCACTGCACTTTTCTGATGGATGGCCTAGTACTGCCACTTTCCCAGGATAAGCATGTTGACCCTTCCTATACCAACTGCAGTGGACACCCAAGACACTAATCTAACTCAGGTCAGCTGGGTCATAATCAGGGCTTTATTACTCAATGCCGAAGGAGCTGACAAGCATAGGAGTTTTTAACAACTACTAGAAACTCTCCTTTTACAGCTTTCCTCATTCTTCCACTTTGTGACTTGGACTGTTAAATTAATCCTGATTTATATCAGAAATTATAAAACTTATGAGAGAGAATTGATTCTTGATTGGAAATGTATATCTGTCCTTGATAATACTGTATAAGCTGGCGTTATGACAGACATCCTTAGCAGCCACCTGATAATATTTCATGTCTGGTAACATGGCAGTTTCCTAAAAATGTATCACTTCTTTTTCAAGGACCCTTAGGAACTTTGATGCCAATACATTTAGCAACATATAAAGCTGTGTGGACTTAATTCCACTGTCATTTCTGCATTCAAACACAGCAGTGGATTATTTCAGGTTTGCATTTCTGAATATGCTCAATAGTCTGGCTATTTTAAGACAAAGGTAAGACAAATCTGGATCTTTAACTTCCAACTTCAACTTTATTTAATTGCTTATATCCAAGCATTGTAACACTCAAATGATACCATCAAAATAATCAAACAAGAGGATGGTAAAACAGATATTATGTAAAACAAATAAAATAAAGTATAGTTAAAATGTGAAGATGAGCATGTTAGAAGTAAAATGACACATGAACCATTGTTTAACCAAAAGTACCTGCAAGCAGTACTAAATGAATAACAGTAGGCCACCTTTAAAAAGTATGTTTTTATGAGCCATTTGGTTAGGCAATCAGGACCCAGAAGTAAAAATAGATAGAGCAGCAGTAGACCAGCTCTAAAGGTATTTGCTGAGAGCACTCTTAAAACCATTAATTGTTGCAGACTTTCTCAACCAGCCAGGTGGCAGATTCCACAGATAACGACAATGATAAATAAAAACCTGTATAGCTGAGGATTCCATGCAAAATAAGAGAATTATCGCCAGGCGTGTGAAGCTGAGAACAGAAAATGACTTGGCACATAGCAGGACAAGAACTCCTACAGATAAGCCAGCTTCATGGCTTAGAGAGATAATGCCCTGACTTTATTGCTAGTGACCCAAGTTCAATTAGTGGCATGGGGCCTGTAGGAACTGGCAGGGGAGGATAGCAGTGAGAGGTTTCTCTAAGCTCACCCATCCTGGGTGGAAGGAGGTGACTTGGCTTGATATGTATGGTGACACCTGGTGGAGCACTGGGTATTACCCAGTGGAGACTGAGTCAGCCAGGCCTGACAAGTCATGGTGCTTAGCACTTAGTAAGTCAAGGGAAATCCAGAATGTGTAGGTATGTTTCCCCTCAGGGGACTGCAACAGCAATATCAACAGAACCACCAATGACGATGGAGTTCTCCCAATGGGGAAAGGGTAGGTAACCTCCCCAGGGCCAGCAAGTTGGCTTGTTTATTACCACCCAACTCTTGCCAGGGAAAGGACAGTTGACAGAGACTCCCAGGTGAGAATGAATGGGCTGCAGGGCTCTCTCCCAGCCTAGGAGTGCCCAGCTCCCATGGTCCTAGAATGAATGGGTCAACTAGATGTCAGTACTAGTGCCAATGGGGTAAGATCCTGGAGGGGGACAAAAACAACTCCTGCATATAGGGGGGACACAAGCAATGCAGAGCTATGTAGACTAACATGAGGAACTTATACAGTATTCATTGTTTGATAGGTTGCCAGTGCAAATTCTGAGGAATGACCATAATTTGTTGATACTTACAAACTTCAGTCAGTAACAAGACTGCATAGTTCTGCAGTAGGTGCAAGAGAACATGTTTTGTGCCAGAAAGCCCTGGGTATAGACCACTGTAGCAGTCCAGTCAGGAAGAGATGACTGCACTACAGTAGGGGTAGCAGAACATATTCTGAAGATGGAATAAGAAAGACATGATGCAGCTGAAATCTGATCCTTAAGTAACACCATGTTGTCAATAACTATCCCTAAGTTACCCATCATTGATACAATGCTGAGCTTTGCTCCACTATAAGAAATAATGGAGACAAGGCTGACGGTGGAGAATCACAAAGAGATGCATGAACAACTGTTGTCAACATCTTTGATGTGTTAAACTTAAACTGATTGCCATTCCACACCTAGCTAACAGGGAGGGGTGCTGACCACAACTCTAATCTGTGATATAAGACAACAAGGATCCTGTTCTCTTGCTTATATTTTACTAGTTATTCTTACAATTTATTGCACTTTTTATTGTCTGCTACCTACGTTTTATTGCACTTTTTATTGTCTGCTGCATATTTTTTATGGTATTTTATTGCTGTCATCTAATCTGGACTGTTCTACTGCCTTATTGGGCCTTTTAAATCACTTTTGTTACTTTCTCACTTTTTGCAAAGCTTTTTTAGCTAGTTTCACTGGGTGAAAGAATTGGAAGTTTTCTCCTTTTTTAAGCATTTGTTTGTTGTTCTGTTTTTCTTGCCAAGGAGGGTATCACATAACTGATTTGTTTGCAGTTAAAAGCACTCTCTAGAGTCTCTTTGCTCCTTTTTCTGTTTAAAACTTTCATTTAGTGTCTGACTGCTGTTTTATGCTGAGATAAACATGTCTGTAGTGTTTTCTGCCTAAAATTAGTGTAACTAGTAGCTGTAGAATTGTCCATTTTCAGGATTGTGTTTCTAGGTCTAGTTGTTTGTTTGTAGAGGCTGTCTGTTCTGAGCATATCTTCCAGGCCATCCTGGTTTAGCAAACGCCATTCTCCACTTTACTGAGAGTATAGTGTTGATGGTCATTGGCTGGTTAGGGTTGCCTGGTTTAGGGCTAGGAGTAAGCACTTTATTGGTTCTTTTGAGCTTTTTTAAAGTTTTTTCAGGTTTCTATCTTCTGTTACTTAAGAAGTTACTTTGTGAGTGTTTCTGCCATTTCACACCGAGCTAACGGAAGAGGGGCACTGACCACAACTCTGATCTGTGATATAAAACAATAAGTATCCTGTTTTCTTGCTTATTTTTTTACTAGTTATTGTTTTTTTCTTACAATCTATTGCACTTTTTATTGTCTGCTGCCTACTATTTATTGCGCTTTTTATTGTCTGCTGCCTATTTTTACTGTATTTTATTGCTATAAACTAATCTACACTGTTCTACTGCCTTACTGGGCCTTTTAAATCACTTTTGCTACTCCCTCACTTTTTGCAAAACTTTTTTAGCTAGTTTCACTGTGCGAAAGGTATTAATTGGAAATTTTCTCCCTTTTTAAGCATCTGTTTGTTGTTCTGTCTTTCTTGCCAAGGGGTGTATCATATAACTGATTTGTTTGCAATTAAAAGCATTCCCTAGAGACTATTTGTTCCTTTTTCTATTTAAAACTTTCATTTAGTGTCTGACTGCTGTTTTCCTGCTGGGATAAACATTTCCGTAGTGTTTTCTGTCTAAAATAATGTAGCTAGTAGCTGTCGCATAGTTCCCCATCCTCCCTCCCTATTGTTGTCTTGAACTTGGTGGCTTTGCAGTTGCCTGCTCCTACTGTAAATTTGATCTGGGACACTCCTCCCAGTCCAGTCTCATTAGCTCATTCTGCTTAATACAGAAAGAACATTTGGGACATAGATTCTTTACATTAAATTATCCTCTGTTCCTCCTTTCTCCCTTCCCATATAAAAAATGCAGCTGCTTTTACATTATTTGTGTTTCCTCCTCCTACTCTATAACTTCATCTTGCTTTTTCAGCTACTTGTTCTCTAAAGTGTTCAATTGCATCTTTTCTGCTGCATTTATTACTGCTCATTTTTAGCCTATTTAAATTGTGTTATTCTAAGCCTCTTAGTTTTGGTCTAAGCACTTGGGCTTTAGGCCTACCCCTTAGCTTTCCCTGGCCTCTTTTCCTCAGATTCTGACAAATATGAATGGACAATTTTCTATGGTTTCTCCTGCCAGTCTGGTTGATATGGACATCCTGCGTCAGTGTAGCAACTGCCTCATGTACATGGACAACTATCTGCTATTTCCACCTAGGAACACAATTTGTGAGATGCAATTACATTAAGAACCTAGAGTCTATACTCTCTCCCTCACACTCCAGTATATCTGACACTGAGAAGTTTATCAACACAATTACTACACCTCAAACATCACTCTCAACTACACAACACACACCCACTTATGTGGAGGTTCTCAACAAAATCATACCCAAATAAAGGAGACCTCAGAGGCAAAAACACATGCGAACTCCACAACCCTCCACACCACATACCAGTCATAGTACACACACCTTTGTCTCGCAACCACAAAGGCCTAACCATAAACCCAACATATTAGTCATAGAAGACTCCATTGTGAGACACACAGATGTGCCTTTCACCAGGCTGGATAAGGAAAAAGTCACGGTTAGTTGTCTGTTAGGTGCCAGAATCCGCTATATCACACAAACACTCTAGTCTCTCAACAACAGGTACTGTTATGACTCTGGTTGGGGTGAACATCTTGAGACATACCTCCCTGGAATATATGAAGACAGACATGATTGAGGTTGTTGAATATGTGTCCCAGGCAGGTATGTCCTTAGCCTTAAGCAGTATTCTACCATCACCCAGAATGATGCCTCAATACAAACAGAAAACAATTGACTTTAACAATTGGCTTAGTTTCTGGTGACATTCCAGGGGGATCCAGTACCTGACAGCCTGGGAAGATTTGATCGACAGACCACAATGCTTTGCTAGAGATGGTCTGCATCTGTCTCACTTGGGCTTCAGGCTTCTAGCAAAGGCCCTTGCCCCCCAATAGTGCCTTTTTTAGGAAAAGTCTTGAGTTCGATAAAACCAACATAAAAATTTCAACAAAACACAAATTAAAGGTCTTGCTGTTAAACGCTAGGAATCTAAACATGAAACTGCACTCATTGCAAGCATTCTTAACCTTGGAAGATGCTGACATTTGTGCAGTCACAGAAACCTGGTTCAAAGCTGCGGAGAGCACCCCAGCATTACCTGGTTACTCATCCTATCATACATTCAGACCCCAAATTGTGGGCAGCAAAGACAAAGAAGGTGGAGTTTCAATGTATATTAAAGATACACACTTCTCCAGACTGGTCAAACAGTATGACGACAGGAGACACTCCAGGTGCAGTTAACCATTAGCAAGACCTCTATTCAAATCATAGCTAGCTACAGGCCCCCAAGTTTGACTCAGGATGCCCACTCCACCAATATGGACCTCTTTGAATCTATCAAGATTCATCCCTTTACCATGATTCTGGGTGACTTTAACTACCCAACCACAGACTGGAAAATCTACTCATGTCAGAATGCAAATGCCCAGAGATTCCTTGATTTTATCAATGCAAATGCCTTGCAGCAGCTAGTCGATGCACCCACAAGATGTGATAATATCTTGGACTTGGTATTAAACAACATGAGTAACCACTGCAGCACCCCTACAGTATCATCCTCCCTGGTAAGATCCGACCATAAAGTGGTCACTTTCAAAGTCAGCATCTCCCCTGACCCCCCTCTAGTTAGGGTCAAACAAAAAAATTTCTCCAAAGCTGATTACAACCTCCTGAGGGATGGTATAAACAGCTTCACAGCCCCCTTCCCCTCTGTTGAAACTGGCACTAATGTCCAAATTTACACAAAAATACTACATGAGCACGTATAAAGGTGCATGGAATCAGGAATACCTGACAGGACAAAATCATCCTCCATAAGGAAGAGTAAACCTGTCTGGTGGACATCTGCAATAAATAAACTATATAACAAAAGGAAAAAAATTGCTGTCCAGGACCAAGAAGGAGCAGGTGCCCAACTGGAAGCAATTTCTCCTTAGTCTGAACAAGCAAATAAGAGCACTAGTGAAATCCTCTAAAGTCAACTTCAAGTCCAAATTGGCCACATCTACTAGAGACAATGATAATGCCTTCTTCACTTGTGTCCACAGTCTCAAAGGAAGCACCCAGATCTGTTCAGGAGACACCACATACACAAATCCTGTAGATATAGCCAACCTACTGGCTGACAGATTCAGTGAAAACTTCACCCCTCTGTCCCCCCATTAGTAAATCAGGACATCCCCAGTACCTGCACCCTCCCCTTATCTCTAGGGAACAGGTCATCGTTGCCCTCTCAAAGGCAAAAAATACAGCCTCCATGGGACTCGATAACATCCCATGCTGCATCCTACATGAACTCAGGTATGAACTTGCAGCACCATTAGGCAACCTATTCAACCAAATTCTGAGTACTGGCTTTGTCCCAGCCAAGTAATGGACAGCTGCTGTCATCCCTTTGCACAAAGGTGGAGCATCCACCAATCTGGGAAATTATAGACCCATCAGCCTAACTAGCCTGATCTGCAAAGCCATGGAATGGATTATCATGGATCTCATTAACAGAGACAATGGCACCTCCAAACACTCAACCCCACACAGTTTGGCTTTGTGGAGGGGAGGTCATGTCTGTTAAATCTAGTTGACTTCTTTGAGACAGTCACCAAAGCCATGGATGAAGGGAAGATTGTGTACATGGATGAAGGGAAGACAGTGCACACCGCCTACCTTGACCTGGCCAATGCCTTCTACACTATTCCCCACTCAGGCATAGTAGACAAACTCTCTCAACTAGGTATCAATCCATATATTAGATGGGTAGCAAACTGGCTCACTGATAGAACCCACCTAATCAAAATAGGGGAAGCCACCTCAAGCTGTAGACCTGTAATGAGTGGCGTACCCCAGGGATCAGTCTTGGGGCGTCTGTTATTCGGGATATACTTCTCCGAGGTGCAGGCCAAAACCAGTGGGCTTTGGATGACCAAGTTTACAGATGACTGAAAGCTGGGTGTGGTCATCTATTCCCCAAGTGATGTGTACATCCTCCAAAAGGGTCTCACCCAAACAACTGACTGGTACCAGATACATGGCTTCAAGCTCAATGCCACAAAATGCATCATCATCCCTTTGGGGAGAGTGATTTCCTCACATATTATCACATTAATAACAATGTCCTAAGCACACAATCAATCATGAGAGATTTGGGCATCCAGGTTGATAGCAACCTGACGTTTGACCACCATGTTGCTTCTGTTGTACGGAAAGCTTTCTATATGGCGCACCCCATAAGTAAGGGTATCTCATCCAGGGATGAGGAGGTCATAATATTCCTGTATTCTTCCCTAATAAGGCTAATTATTGAGTACAATGCCCCCTTTCGCATGTACCTTGCAACACACATGCAGCAACTGGAGAGACCACAGAGGTTCTCACCAGAAGAATCCAGGGCCTCAAACATCTAGATAGGCTAAAAGCCCTGTCCCTCTACTCAGTTTCATACAGACTCCTCAGAGATGACCTCTGTCTGGCATACAAAGCAATCTCAGACCCTGCTTTGATGGGACTACTGTATATTCACAAGTCAAGCTCCACTTGAGTAACCCACACGCGTGACCTCAACCTGGTCTGTGACATCAATAGGACTTGTTGGCAGGACAGATTTGTGTCCCAGAGACTCCCCCATCTGTGGAATAGACTTTTCTCCATGTCAAGCAGAGTACCTCATTGTCCCTTTTCAAGCAAAACCTGGATAACTGGATGGGAAACAGAAAATACACCCCTGGGATTCCACCTGTGTGCCTGCTGGACAGGAGCTTTGGGTGCTGACTTGTCTAAACTCTTAGCTATGCTTATAATGGCCTCAGGGCCAATAGACTAGTAACTTCCTATGATCCTATGGATACATTCCATATCGCTTGATACATTGTTTAGACTGGTAATAGTGTTCTGAGGGAACAGCACCCTTCTTACATGAGTGCTATCATCTTAACAATGATACTGTAATCCTTTTAATGCAGGGCCAGATCCCACACAAGACATCTTAGGCAGCCTCAGTATTATAAATGTTTCAGACTCAAGCACAGTATTTTCATTAGGCGAGGTTCAATGGGATAGTTTACAGTTTGACAGTATTTCACATAGTGGTTCCATTTGTTTGCCATTTTATAACATGGAAGTGGATTTACCATTTTTGGCATTTTGTTTGCATACATTTGCATATGCATGTGTGTGTGTGTGTGTGTGTGTGTGTGTGTGTGTGTGTGTGTGTGTGTGTGTGTGTGTGTGTGTGTGTGTGTGTATTTGTTCCAAGCTACCAGACACTTACATTCAAGCTACTTAGCTTACTTACAATTGAAAAGACCTCATTTCTTGATACTTGAACAGACCTCTAGCCTTGGTAAATCACTGAGAATTAATAATGCCAATCATTAGAAAGTCATAATTATCATTCAGATAGAGTTCTATCATCCAATTATGGTTTGATAATTATCAGTCATAAAATATTGCATGTTTCATAAAAACACACCTTCAAGACAATTGGATTTGTAACTGTGTCACCCCTGGCTAGTCCAACTCCATCTTCTGCTTGCTCACCTAGGGTAGTTCTCCTCCTTTATTACAGGCAGTAGGCCTTACTTTATCCTTCAAGCATCACTCTACTTACTGCTCTCTTACTCTCAAAACTTTTTCCTATTTTAAGTATCTTCACTTGTAGTGACCTTCATCTTACTGGTGTTATGCAGTTGTACAGTTTAAGGTGTTATCAACTTTTGTACCTGTATAGTATTCTTTATTCATCCTAACAACAGTTGCTGTACATGTCTAAAGCATTTTTATCTTAATGTGATTAGATGTAAAATGTTACAGTGCTATGATTCTTAATTTATCCTAACAATAGTTGTTTGTTCATGTTCAAAGCATTTTTATCTTAATGTGATTAGATGTAAAATGTTACAGTGCTATGATTCTGTACCTGAGAAATTGTACTTTATTAATATGTGTTCTATGTGGATCTTTTTCCCCAGGCTTCTGCCGAAAAAGGACTGTGTCCAGTCAGACTTTCCCAGTAAACAAATGTAAAATAAAATAAATAAAATACATTTCTTAATTAAGCCAGATAACCCATGAGCACTGTTTGGATAAGTGGCTTGCTCAGAGCCACCCAGTAGGCAAACTGAGGTGGAAAGATTCAAACCCTGTACCTTTAACTACTCAAGGCTCATTAGGAGCTTGAAGCCCTAATCCTCTTTACCTACTACCAGACCTTCATTAATTTCCTAATTTTCTGATAAATCACATTACAGTCCTTTAATTATGCCAATCATTAGAGTTTCATAGTTCTTATTGTTAAGAAAAATGCATGTCTATGCAATACCTGCTGTTCTGTTACCTTTTTAAATGAATTAGAGTTGCCTGGCACTTAATGCTTTAATTTGTTAACAAACTGCTTCATGTAATCAAAAGTGTTGGGTTTGACTTTGTCCAGTGTGTGATTTTGAACAATTCACTCAGACAATGCACCTGGCTCACCCTGGAAAGGAACACTTTGCCTGTCGGGTTTAAATGGTTATCAAATTGATAAAAGAACATATTTAAAATGTATTTCTTTTTGGGAGTGTATCCCCCCATTATTTTTAGCATTGGGAAGGAATGGAGGTACAATAGGTCGCACTGTATACGTCTCACATCACTGAGCTGAAATATACTTCTCAGTCAGTATTTATTTATTTGTTCATTCAAACAAATATCTGAAAGTACACAGTCATACTAGGGACTGTAACTGATGATCATGTGTGTATGTATGTGAGAGAGTGTGTGTGTGCTCATGCATGTGTGCATTTGTGTGTGTGTAAATACTAAGTTCCTACATCTGAAAATAGTTAAGCAGTTAAGGTGTAAAAGAAGGAATTGAGTGTAGTAGACAGGAACATCCTCATATAAAATGTTCTTTGGGCACAAACCTTTGTTTTCTTGTTTTGTTGACTGCTGAATAAGTTGGGCAGAATGAGGTCTACAAGTTTAAAATTAAAATATTAACCACAAATGCATTTTAATTTGTTTTTGTCAGGCACACGGGTGTGAAATATGCTGTGTTGGATTACATCAGTTTGTCTGGTACATAGTGCAGATGAGTAAGGCTGTGAGCTGTTGATACGCTTCTCCCTGTAGTGCAGGGTTTGAGTCCCTTAACCATTGTTTTTCTAATGAATGAGTCTGATAAGATAATTCACCAGATAATACTACTGGGATGCACCTGAAAAAGAGACATTTGCATCCAGTGGGCTGACTCAAGCTGTTAGCAAATGCATTACACATTTGTCGTTTGAATTCCTGCACCCTTCAGGAAGTCACTAATTAGTGTTTCACTATTTGCTCTTTGTTTATGAACTCCAACAAGCCTATTGTAATATAACAGTTTCCAGATCCATTTTCAATAAATGTGAGTTTCAAAGAAAGGGAGGTTTACTGTTGCTCATGCTAAGTTTGTTTTCAATGAGATGCTTTTGTTTTGTTCATCAAATGGCTGTCATAATTTTTGCTGCATAATTTTTAATAAAAGTATTAAATTAAATCCAAATCGGTCATTGTAAAAGTAAACACCAAAATAGTAAACCAAAAAGGTGTGTAAAAGAGTGGCAACAACCACTAATAACATCCAATGAACCACTCCTTAAGCCAAAAACCTACGACCACCATATAACAAACACCTTTATTCAGGCCACATAAAATGATCCACTGTACACAAAATGAGTCAGCAATCCAACAATCCAAAATGGTAAAATAATCCACAGGATAGGTCAAGCACTTTCATCGATAGACTTCATCAGAACAATTAATAGTAGGTACACCAAAATAGCATACATAGTGACAGGTTTGAACAGTGTTTTATGGTAACTAAGGATAGACAGCCAAGTAATAGGATACTGACACTGCGAGGGGGGGGGGGGTTGGGCCATTTCCCTACAGAGGACCCCATTTGAAAATGATGTGGCTCTGCTCAAATGAATAATGTCACCCAGCAGCAATAAGTATACTGTAAAAAGGAAATGACCTAGAATGGATCAATGGAATACCCTTTTGTCCAGGAGAAGGAAGGAGAGTTTACCTCAGATACCATTCTGTGAATGTACCCAAAAAGGTAAGAGGCAAACCAATCATGCACAGCACCAGTAATACCATAGCAATTATCTAGATAGCCCAGTAGAATAAAATGATCCATTATATCAAATGCTAGTAAGGCATCAAAAAGGATCAGAGTATCAAGAAGGACCCTGAATGTCCTCTTTGGATACAGGGCATCATTATTCTTTCGGGAAAACTTGGTTAGTCTAAGAAAGGTCCCCTGGGTTATTAGCCTAGTAACAATCTATGAATCTAATAGCAATAGCATTGATCTGTTTCAACCAGGGAAATGCCAAATTTCTAGGTAGTGGCATTTCAGTATTGTGTCTAACTTTAAAACCAAACTAGAATGAATCATTGATGCCATTATCTCTCAAGTAGGAATCCAGCTGAATGTACACTACCTTCTCAAGTAATCTGTAACAAAAGGAAGATCTGAGACTGGGTTATAATTATCCAGGTTATTAGAGCCTAAACCAACCTTTTGGAAGGACCCTGTCCTCAAGTGAAAAGGGGATAGAATCTATGGGTGCAAAATCAGGTTTTGTGGGACGAGGGTTGAAATATGCTTGCTGAAAATCAATTTGATAAGGTTATCTTAGCAAGCAATGGCAAATTCACACCAAACAAAAGGCAGAATAAACTCCTGTAGAAGAGTCACAATGTCAGATTTTTGGTGGACATTTTGGCTCCCTGCAGCTGACCATCAGCTGCCTCTAGGGCCTCTCCTCATCCATCAGGTCTATCACATTTGACTTAACCACCCCTAGACTAACTCTGATCCATGTTTGAGACCAGTGAGGAGGGCAAGGCTTCCTGTGGCAGCATCATACTGCTGTTAGGAAGTGTTTTCTCAAAAGGTGCTGACATATCTCTCAACTTCTTAATGTAAGAATTCTGGACCAACCACAAATAATAGGGGGAGGGTACAAAAGGCCACAATTGGGGACAAATTTAAATATTGCTATTATAAACTTAGAAAGTTGCTAGAATAATATGTTTTGGATTATCACACATTTTCTAAAGTATACAAAGTCTGAAAGTCAAATGTCTGTCATTATTCAGTAAATACAACTCTCAGTGATTTGCCAGAATACCATAATTTGTCTGACGATCGGACCAAAAATATGAGGCAAAATTTGAACATTCTGTAAAATTCCGGGTAGTTGAGAATATAGGACCTGCATCTGTGCATACCCTTACTGCTTAGAGAAAGGCATGCATTGAACTACCACATCTTTATATGTGACTCAGCAGCAGCCCTGTAGCCCTGAAGACAACACCCTCTATGTTTCCCTGGACACTTCCAGAGATAAACCATGAAGGTGCATCAAAGTGCATCATCATCCCCCCAGGATAGGCATGACCATCCTCCTCACTGTACCCAAGCTGCTATACAAATTCAACTTGCTTGGACCATAGTCAGGGCTTTATCCCTCTGTGCCACTGGTGCAGGCTCAAAATGCCCACATTTGTGGTTTGTTGCACTGGCAATCTGATGAGTGCAATCCTGAAGCAAAATATCTGGCTGAGTGCAGCTCACATTCTTCTGAGGATATAGCCTTCTGGGTGGACAGGCAATCTGCACTGCACAGTCATCCCACCATATGGAACAATACTGCTGATCAATATACTGCTTCTGAGAGTTCAAGGTACAGATAATCTGATTTTTTACACTTGATCTCAGTCTGATAAATTGCCAAATGAGAAACCAGGGCAATCTTACTCTTAGGCTGACCAAACTGGTGCCACTTCTGCTGTAATGGGTTGCTCCTGTACCCTTGACATACTCAAATGAGTGACCAATTTACTCCTGGGATGGATAAAAGGACAGAATGCCAATTGAAAAAGCTGATAAAACTGTCAGTGCCACAAATCCTGGGCAACATGCAGACAGAACACAGCAACCAAAGATTTAGTACAGGCACAGTATCAAATAGGATAGCTCTTCAATGAATAAGTACCCCAAGGCACACCGTTTCTTATTTAACTAGGTCTTGGCAATAAATGCCATGTACTGGTCTCACAGCAAAGAAAAAACTCCAGACTTGTTGTGAACAGAAATGTAAATAATTTACTTACCAAATTGATAGAATTAATTGGTCTCTGTCAGTACACTGGAACAGATGGGTTAGTCCCAGTAAAAATCAGAGGAGATGGAAATAATAAAACTAAATGTTATCTATAAGATCAGATCTCCCTACAACACTTAAATGTCAGTTATGACAATATCAGACAGACAGTGTGAACTATGGCATGCATAAAATGTAGATCAAAACCAGTAAAGGTAATGAAACAAGGTAAATCCAACACATGTAAAATTTACAATAGCTAAAACAACATTAAAAATAAAAAATATGCCTGCAAATAAAGTAATAGGTTAATAACAAAGGTTAAAAACTAGAGTAAAAAAACTACAATACCTTAAAAAAGCAGTGAAATTAAGGTTTCAAAAATCTTGAAGTCCAACCCCACATAATGCACGTAAAAGCTGTAATAAAATTATAGAATACAAATTACCAGAATCCAGAGCTCAAAGAAGAAAAAGAAACCTAAAATAAAAAGTGTAATGTTGAACTGATTCACTAAGACAAAAGTCAGGAAACTATATAATTCACAAGTAACACAAAAGCCAGGTTACTAAGTCCACAGTGATGAGCTCAGAGTCTCCACAGGAAGCTTAAAAACTGGAACATCCAACTTGATAAACAAGGCTACTCCAATCAGACATACAATAGCCAGTGCAGATGTAGCAAATATAAGAGCCCCAAATCATTGAAAGGAGTCACAATGCCAAATAAAATAATCTCAGTGCTCTGTAATAACAAAATGTTATGAAGGTAAAATTGGGCACTGTAGCAGTTGCACATCAGTAATTGTGTAGTATAACCACATCAGAGGGTTTACCAGCTGTAGTCCTTCATATGATGGTCAACATTACCCTATCAAACAGCAGTGGATAATTGATGGCATAAGGAATGTTGTACAAACACATACTACAAGAGGTACCGCAACTCAAGGGGAAACTCCATAGTAACAATCCTTCCCATGGGTATGAAAAGACATCTGATGCAAGCACAATTTTTTTCTACGGTTCCCTTCCAAGCAGATACTGTCATGGACTGGCTAAATCACAAATTCACTTGTAAGCAGACACTAGTAAAAACAGAGATACAGTATCAACAACATAATATTACCAATAGCAGCACATAGATCGCAGACACTCGCTCCCTATATCCAGCAATAGTCTGGCTTCTTTAAGCTGCAAAGCTCTATGAACACTGCTACAGATAGCAAATTAGCAAAGAAAATACATGCTTTAAAGCAGTCAGTCCAGCAAATGGATGACTGGGATGGATGGATGGATGGATGGATGGATGGATGGATGGATGGATGGATGGATGGATGGACAGAGCACCATTTTGAAAAGACAATAAAACAGTTAGTGCCACAAAATCTGACCAGCTAGCCAAATAAAACACAGTTAGCAGCCAAGGATTTAGATAAAGTAAAACTGAATATACCAAAAAGTTGGTAATGCCTGTAATATTAATGGTGCCCCAGAGCAAGGAATGTAGCTAAGTAGGCAGGTAAATAACTAGCAGTCTGATACTTAGATTTATAGGTAATGACCCCAGAGGGCCTTTTTAAGCCTAGCCATGCTTCACAAAGGTGGGAATCAAACCCTGTACAATAAACACCTTAACCATTACACCAGCCTCCAGCTTAGCTTATAAAAGCACAAGGAGCCAATACCAATATAAACTGTATTAGGGAGAATAACAGGAAAAATCTGTGAAATTAAACAAACAGTATTATGTTAAAACAACAAATGAACAAACAGGAAAAGTGTTAATTTAAAAGAAATGAACAAACAGAAAAGAGGTTTACAGCACTGCTGTCATCCTTACTTTTGGACACTCTGGAAACTAAATTAAAGGTTTCATAAGGTGAAACTCTGGTATATTTACCACAAGCACAAAACAATGGAAGCCTTCAATAGTTTTAGAGAAACTAGAAACAGTACTAAAGCTATGCTCAAAACTGAATGCACATTGCCTAACAAATATGGCACAAAAATAACACTTTTGATCAGGAGTGCAGCTACCCTTTTCTTGGAGAAAACAGCCCAGTCCCTTTTCTATCTTCTGCATTCAGCTGAAGCAAATAATCCATCCATCCATCCACAAACCTTTTTTTCCATTGCTTAACCCTTTGTATTGTACTGATGTAAAAGCATAACGGATTACATGTGGTGTTATTACGTGGTGTTATTTTTTTTTTAAACTAATGCCATTTCACATACAAATCACTTCAACTCTTTAAAAATAAACAGTAAAACTGCTAAATTGTTTTTGTTCAGAGTTTGTACAGCCCTGAATGTAACCCATACGACCTGAGTTTGAGTGCCAAGTTGGAATGGTTGAGTGGAAGAATCAGCTCAACCATTTCTGGGAGAAAGGAATGGTGTTTCTTGGTCTGGTTATGCTCCAGTGCAAGTTGGAGGTCTGCAAGAAAGTTGCTTACCAGAGGACGGATGCTTAGAATCCCAAGTAGGTGACTGTGGCCCTCAAGGGGAACACTAACATCAGGGAAGGGGCCAGGGCATGGTTAGGCAAGGGAAGAATATCTTCTTTACCTGTAACAGAATGATGCAAGTCACTGATTGGCTGGAGTGCCTGCCTGCTGAGTCTTGAAGGAAAGGTTCCCCCTTCAGAGTCTTAGTCTAGGGAATGTGCCAGACTCACTCAGTAGGTAGGATAGGGTACCCTGAATTAGAAAACTAAGTCTCCTTTGGGCCCTAATCTGGGGGAAGGTACTCCAGACACATCTAATGGGGTGGGGAGATGCACACTTCTGCAGCTGTATGCTAAAGTAGGAAAGTAGATGTGGAGGCACCAAAGCACCCATCTGGCTGACTGACTCAAGGACCCCTCTGGAAAGCTCTTACTTAGAGCCCAGCTGAAATTCATGAATAAGGAAATGAATGGACATGTCTGACTGGAAAGAGGTATTTGGCTGACAGGCATTGGAGGCTGTAGAAAAAAATTGTACCTGCATCAAATATCTTTACCAGTTAATGAATGTTAAATTAAAGAAGGCCTTGTAAATGCTGTGAAACCTGAACTACTGCCCAGTGTAACCAAAATATATGAATAACAAGTCCCTGCATTTAACAGTAAATTCTTTGGGACTTTACATGGATGCAAATAAGTAAAAGGGCAACATAATCCAGGCTTGCCTTGTAGTGAAATAATGAGTAAGCAAAAGGATGCCAGTGCTTATTATAAAACATAGCTACTGTCTGCACTACATTATCAAAGCCATCTTCCAGATTAATGACAGTTTGCTCTCCATATGCCGTTGTCATGGCTTTTGCTAAAAGACATGCTGCTAAAATGACAAAACCACCGCAGGTAACAGCTCAGCTAAAGGTGAAAGTATGTGTGTGTTCTAAAAAATGGGACTGTAAACAGCAGAAAATGTGAGTATGGTGGACCTTCACTGACTGTGTTACAAGTAGATTACTTTCTTCAAGCACCTAAAATAATATTATAAAATGCAAAGAATGCCTGCATTTTAAGACAAAGCATATATAAAATATGCTACAGCCTACATGTAGGAATACAGCAAATACAATGCCTTTACTTGTCTTTTTGCACATAATTAATCGCGGACATTCAGCTTAAGCAAACTATTTCTGCTTTGTGTTCATTTTTCCTTCAGCACTTTGACTAAAATTAAAATGGTCACTTGAAATCCGTGTTTCTAAATACATCTGTGATGTGACTTGCCTACTACCCCAGTGTTTGTACAAAGTATTTAAACCTGATTGCTGGGTGCAAAGTTTGTAGCTTGCAATAAATTTAAGACGAGTAAAACTCTTCTTCTTTCGGCTTTTCCCGGTTAGGGGTCGCCACAGCGGATCACCTGTCTGCTCATGATTGGCAGTGGAGTTTCTTTTACAGTGTCGAGTTGCCAGCCCGGCGCCCAACCTTTCACAGAAGGCATACACACACTCACACCTAGGGCCAATTTAGAGTGTCCAATCCACCTACAGCATGTCTTTGGGATGTGGGAGGAAACCCATACAACCAGAGGGAGGACATGCAGACTCCGCACAGAAGGCACCCCAGCTGAGGATCGAACCGGAGAACCTCTTACTGTGAGGCAGCAACGCTAACTGCTGCACCACCACGGAGTAAAAATATTAAGTCCATATGTGTGCAAACATAAAAAATTTATTTGAAGAGAAGACAAGTCAATGCACTTAAGAGTCTTTATAAACTACTTTTATAAACCACATTTCAGCATGCAAGCTGTCAACAGAACTATACATCATGGGGTTGAACAGAAAATGCATAATCATAAAAGAAATTAGTCATACTCGTGTGCTGTACTCAAGCTGTGCTCCAGAAACCTACATAACATGCATTATTACTGTATAGGTAAAGAACAAATCCCTGCATCTTCCCCACTGGCAATTTGTTCTTTTTACCCTACTTAAATGTACTGACTCCACATTCACGCAACAAGACCACCTGCATCAAATGTCTTTTGTGCTCCCCCATCTGCAAAATCCTTAGCCCATAGCCAGACTCTGTGCTTCATCAGGTTCACATTCAAATAATGGTTGGCAAATGTATTGGCTCCTTGTTCTCAGCCTGTGGTGGAAACTCTGGAACAACTTCCATCCAGTAACACAAAAAACAAATATAAATTAAAATACTTGTTACCCCCCCACCTTTTGAAGAGGTTAGATATGCAGTTGTGATATCACTTAAGCTATCACAGTTCCCCTCTAAATACTCTTTCAAGTTGCATTATCCTGTATAATACCTAGAACTCTGATGTGACTGGAATATCTCCCGATGTTTTAAATCCACTTTTGAAAGTTCAGTGGTGCAGTGGATAGTGTTGTCACCTCACAGCAAGAAGTTCCCTGGTTTGCTTCTTGGCTAGGATGCCTTCTGTGCAGAGTCTGCATGCCCACCCTGTGTTCATGTGGGTTTCCTCTGGGTGCTCCAGTTTCCTCCCACATTCCAAAGACATGCAGTAGGTGGACTTGAACACTCTAAATTGGCCATAGATGTGAGTGTGCATGCGAGTGTGTGATATGGAAGAACTTCCTTGGCAGGGCTAGCCACCTGGGGATGTAAGCCTTGGCTCTAGATGATTGTCACTTTTGAAGCGACACCCTGACCCCATGTGCTGAAGTAGATAAACAGTTTAGCATTTACTTTACTGCTAATATCTCTAAATGTGCTGTCACCTTTTCTATCCCTTTGACAAACAATTGCTCACCTAAAGGTTCTCAAATGTTTACACTATGAACCACCCATTCAAGTGTGTTTGAAAAACTAATATTTAGCTGCAGACAACATTCCATGAACGTTCTTAAGCACTGTTACTTCATATCTTTGTTATCCACTCAATTTCGCTGACAAAGCAAATACAAAAGCTTTGAAAGTCAGCTGCAATCATTCCATTGCACAAAGTAGCCTATCCGCTGCAGTCAGTAACTTACAGAAAACTTCTCTTCTTTATCCTGTCTCAGAAAAGTTACAAAATGTGCTCGTGTTCTTTTCAGTTCATATATTATTAACAAGACTTATTCATTTTCTCTCATCATGGTTTCTCCTTTATCTATAACTGTACCCGATATAAATGTACCTATATGCATTGAGCGTAATCATGACAATGCTGTTGGTGCACTCTGATTGACCTGTCGTTATTAGCTCCTTCTAAGCAGACTTAGTGGCTTTGGTCTGTCAACTGACACAACTCTCTAGTTCTGCAGCTACCTTAAAGGAAGACCACAGGCTGCTGGGTGGGGTTTTATACCCCCTAACCCTGAAACTAGTTTCTCTGGCTGTTCCACAGGGGACTTGGAGAGCTGCCCTTTCTCCTTCCTTTCTTTGTCAGTGATATGCAGTAACAAAATGGTACTGCCAGACTAAACTAGTTTCTCTAGCTGTCCCATGAGGGACTTGGTGATCTGCCCCTTTCTCTTTTCTTTCTTTGTTAGTGATATGCAGTAACACAATGGTACTGCCAGTTTAAATTAATGTGCTGACAACCTGACGCTGCTTTGTTCTTCATCTTCTATATCCACAATGCAGTCAGTGCTTCAGGATAGTTTTGAATCTGTACAAGTATGGCTTGTCAGTTCTAGACTTTGCTTAAATGCCCTTAGAAGTAAATTAAAACTTTTGAAAGTAAACCCGAATTCTTGTCACTTTAACTATAGATAATTATTAGGTCACTTAATAATTCTACTCTAATCATCAAATCCATATTTTAATAACAACTTTAATAAAATAAAATATCACATACACAAAAAACATTCAGTACTAAATATAACACTCAGTCCATATGCCATTCTCCTTGATATGTTTGATAGTGTGACTAAATACACTCAAAACATCAATACCAACTATTCATCTTTGTACATATTCAATAGCAAAATATTTAACGCTGACTGCTCATCCAAACTATGTAACAATTTTAGAACAAGGTCGTAACTATATACAAAACAAACAGTAAGTATAACAAAGGAAAACAACCTATCCACCTTCTCTTTTACACAATAAACAGGTCCACCCTCACTGTCTTTTTACCCTCACTCAGCCTTCGCCTTTATCACTATATTCTCCAGCTATCCAAATATTGAAGCAATAGCAGACACTTTGCCAAGGGATTCATCCTCTCGTTCTTTGGCAACACTCCTTACTACCTACTAACCCGGATACTAACGTTACCAGATCATTGATTGTGGAGGGTTTCTTTGACTTCTTTCTAATTATCATTTTTTTTTTTTGCCAGAAGTATAATTAACCACAATAGGTGCTAGCCATTCATCTTGATCTCCTGACATTGCCCCCCAAATTATAACTCTTAGTTTACTAACATATGAAGGCATAGTACCTCCTTCAGTAACTCTTGTAATTGCTTTATAAGTTGTGTTAATTATACCTCCAGGAGATATGAAACCAGTCCTCCGACTTGACTCACCTCACATCTCCAACTACCTTCACCAGTCCCTGGGAACATCCCTGCTATATTAGTTGATGTATAAAAATATTTAAATAAGCATTCCCATGCAAATATTTTGAATTTTTGTGACTTTACTGCATATGTCCTAATCTTCCCTATCTGCCTCCATCTCAGTGAGATTATACTCACCCCAGGGGCCCTCTCCCATGGTTCCTCATTTTATTTATCATTCACACTTTAAGCAAGCAATAGTGTCCAACAGGGTGGGCATTACAGGGAAATTACAGACTACCCAGGATGTTGCTACAGAAGGCCTACCCACCATTGTAAGGTCAAATATTTCCCGGTAATGCCCACCCTGGGGGAATTACTGCATTTAAAAAATATGCCATTAAATTGCTTTGTGTTTGTTTTATTACTAAAATATGCATTTTTTTATATTTTTGATGTAAAATAGTTCCTCTGCCTAATATTTCAAAATTGCTGTAGGATATGTTATTGTTGTTGGAAGACATAATTTACATCCAAAATACAAGCTATGCAAATATTTAAGGTTTACACACATACATGCACACACACAATCACATATATTGACAAACAGATACGGAAACAGAGATATGGTCTCACACGTTTACAGAAATTAAGATACATGCATACACACAAACATATACACAGAATGTTACATTCACACACACACACACACACACACACACACACACACACACACACACACACACACACACACACACACACGTGCACGCACGCGCACACAGATGCAGAGGCACAGTTACACAGAAACACATAAAAGTGCCTAGCAATCACTACCACTTTCTTGACTGTGTGTCTCAGATATCATATTCTGATCAAACAAATGAAGAAATACATAAATAACAGTAATACACATGCAATGCAATGCATTACAACTCTCTCTACACACACACACACACACACACACACACACACACACACACACACACACACACACACACACACACACACACACACACACACACACACACACACACTCACATACACACATGAATGTGCCTAGCAATTATAGCCACTTTCTTGACTGTGTATACTTCAGATGTAGTACTGAGATCAAATGAAACAATAAATAAATAAATAGTAACAATAACACACATACTAACTATGCAAAGCATTACAACTCCCCCTCCACAAACACACACAAACTCTGTCTGCCATACACAGACACACTGTTACATCTGCGAAATGAATATCTACAAATCTTTCTAAGATAACTGTTGTAGTGTAACTTTTAACATATAGGAAACTATGTAGGACCTGCTGGGAAGTGAACATCTGAAAGCCTCTGATGTTAAGGAGAATGACAGTACCGATGAACCTAGTTGAAGTAATCTTAATTCACATTTCCGGACAAACATGTTGTTGACAGAATCTAAGCAAATATAACACTTGTCAGTTGAACCTCTGTGAGACTCATACATACACCACACATTCAAATAAGGGCAGGACCAGCCTTTGGTCAACTGGTGCCCTTAGCAAAAGGTCTCCACAGTGCCCTCCCAACACCACCCAGTGCCCCCATCCTGGTCTAGCTACGCCACACAGATTACTGGAAAAGTATCTCTGCTAGAGCGGCACCTTAGGCAGCCATTTAGTTGGCCTATGCTTAAGGGCGACTATGAATAAGAGAATTTTGCCACAGCCTTCTTCATGAAGAAGACTATGGTATACCACATTCCATTGACTATAATTTTACCTCAAAAGTGCTCTGCTCAGTGAGGTAAAGGGAAATGCAGATTTCTGTAAATTAAATGCTACTATAGTTTTGTTACTTGTTACTTAGTTTACTAAACCATCTGAACTACTGTGTATTTTTGTTTGTAGCTAAGTAATTAATTCTTTCATATTCACAGACACACGTATACACACACACACACACACACACACACACACACACACACACACACACACACACACACATATGTATATAGATAGAGAATGTATGTGTGTGTGTGTGTGTGTGTGTGTGTGTGTGTGTGTGTGTGTGTGTGTGTGTGTGTGTGTGTGTGTGTGCATGCGTGCATATGTGTGTGTGTGTGTGTGTGTGTGTGTGTGTGTGTGTGTGTGTGTGTGTGTGTGTGTGTGTGCAGCAACATAATTGTATGGTTTACTGATAAATGAAACAGATGTACTGGACACATTATATGACATGTCTTCTTTCAGTTGCCAACAATTAGTTATTCCACTGCTACGTATTTAGGCAACATATGAATTCCCACAGTGAACTCAATAGTTAACTTATTATAATCCTGTCTTTTATTTTTCCATTAGTTAGAACAAAATCGGAAATCCCTCTGCAAGGCAGTCCATATTTATTGCTTACCTCTGTTATCTTACCTATATTTTCTGTTAGGTACCTACAGCAAGTAAAATTAATTTGTAATCCATGGACTGCAGTGATTACAATCCAATATTCAGGAAAAACAAATCAGTAAAAATGCTAGAGTGGTACAAGACCCATCCTTAACAAATGTTAAGTACCCCCTGCTTCAGTTTTTAAGGTTGGGTCTCACCTTAGGCAGTAAAATCTGCCAGTACTGACCAGCAAAGGACAGTGTTAGAATAAAAGATTTGTTTCTGCCTGCTGTCCATTATGATAATTTGTCCCTGACTTCTTGTTATAAACGTAGACAGTTTGGCTGTATTTTCTGATGTATACAAAGTTTGAAAACTAAATGTCTGTCATTATTGTATTAATTCAATCCTCAGTAATTTGCCTGAAAACCATAGACTTTCTGAAGAACAGACCAAACATATGAGGCAAAATCTGGACATTCTATGAAAATCTGGGCATTTGAAAGCCGTGGATGATGAGTGTAAACTTAAGAGACTGTGTTACACTGCCTTTCTAACTGCACTTGCTACGTACTTTATGGCTTTGAAAGACAGTAAAACACTCAGCATTTTTTTTCTTTTTCTGTAACCAGTAGTACATGTAGCATAAAGAGCTCCATGTACTACAAATAATTATGATCATGTCACTGATCCTAACCTACTATTATGCATTCTCAATATGGATGCCAAGATTCACCTCTCGACCCTCTCTCTCTCCAGGTGAATTTCTTGGCATCCATATCTCAGACACATAATAAGTTGATTAGGATAGCCAACCCACTCACAATCTTCGGTGTAATGAATGATACCTATCTAATGCTCCTGATGTTCAAGGACGTAGCTAATCTTAGCTCAAAATTTTGCTTTATCCCTCCTAATCCTTTCTAAGACTGACAATTTTGAGAGAAAATGTGGTGGATTACATTTATTTAACAATAATTACATTTATAGGTTTCTTTTACTTCAGAAATGCATGTTAAGAGCTAATCCCAATATAAATGTTTTTTCTATCAATATAAATCATTGTTTCAAAATCCAACTCTTTGCGGACAATATTTGATTAATAATTGGGGATACTGACTCCTCTATTGACTATATTGTACCCACATTTCAGGCTTTTGAAAAACTCTCAGGCTTAAACTTTAACCATAATAAAAATGAAACACTATTAATAAATAAAAACAAAATAAGTGTGGTTTGAAAACTCACAATGATTTCAGTTGGGCAAATGATAAACCCAAATACTTAGGTGTGATCATAAAATCTAATTGGAATACATCCATAAAAATAAACTACAGAAATTTAGTTGATACCGTCAAAAAACATCTGTAAAATTGGAATAAAATGTTCTTCACTCTGGAAGACAGGCTATCTTTGATAAAGATGCTTATTCTGCCAAAAATATTATTTTTCTACAATCCCTAGTAGCCTCTTCTTCAAAAAAATAATTCAACAAATAAATTCCTTGTTGATAAAAATTTTATGGCATCCTCAAAAACTAAGAATAGGCCATGCATAGCACTACAAAGGTTGGGATGAAGGAGGAATAGCCTTTCCAAATATTGAATTATATGCAGAATCAGTCATCCTTAATATAATGTGCCAATGGTTAAACACTAACTATGTCTCTAATTGGAAAAATATATATAAGGCCATCCTACTTTCCAATAATTTTACTGTTATGGATTATGATCTTCTCTCAGAAAATAACAAAATATTTCTAGTCATTAAAGACTTCATCTACAACATCAGTAAAAATACTAAGTTTACTCCTTTTGTCAATTATATTTTGAATAACTTTAAGAAAATAATGCATAGCAATTACATCTCAAAAAATCTGCTATTTGTAATACTTCCCACTGCTCGTACAAAAGAATGTCTCGACTCTTACAACATGTATAAAATTAAAAAAAATAGAAGAGAATGGGCTGGAATTCTGGCATCAATTTTTAAACAATAATAATATATATGAATCAAATTTTCTTATAGCTAGATATAATACAAATCATAATAATTGGCTAAATATACAAATATTTAGAGAATATATTTCCAATGAGTTAAAATTATTTTGAAATTCAAATACAAGTGTATTACCTAAAACACTAAAACTCTTTTGTGAGTTAAACACATTGAATAATAACAATAGTATATCTTTGATGAAGATTTACAAAATACTAAGAGCTGGCTTCAAAATTCCAGATGAAACCTTATGGAATTATCCAGCAAAAGTTAATAATAATAGTTTTTCTGAGAACGAGAAAGCCCTAAATATTTAAATCAATCAATAATACTACCTCATCTCAGTCTTGGAAAATCTTTACATGGAAGTTTATACATAGAAGCTTTATTACACCTCATAAAGTTGCATTGATAATGAAAAAGGAAATTTCTGAATGCTGGAGATGAGGCGAAAAATTAGATGCAGATTGGGTTCATATGTTCCTGAATTGTAAGATGATAATCCCATTCTGGTCTGACTTTAGAGAGTTCTCTAAAGCATTGTGGTTGGACAAATGCGAACTATTGGGTCTATATCACATTATTGAATATGTGAATATTGAACGCTCATGAGCGAATATTCACGTACTCGAAGTTTATGAATTTTTTTGCGGTACAGTGAAGATCGTGATTTTTGCCCTTTCCTCACTGTAGTGCGATCTTGGAGTAGGAATATATATTTAGCAGGGGGTGTAGGGGGCACAGCCCTCCACAATACCGTTTTTGAGTATGTGAATATTCGCTCATGTGATATAGACACGAACTATCAAATTCTTTGTTGTTATTCAGTGCACCAATACCAATTTGTATTCCAAGAACTCAAGTGCACCTTCTCTGGCCTTTTCTTGCAATTGCAAGGAAAACTATCACATTAAATTGGGAATGTAAGAGTCCTCTCGTTTAAGGATTTTCTTTCATTAGCTAAGATTGTTTGTAATAAGGAATTACAAACTTCTGCCTCAAGATCTTCAAATGTTACTCATTAAAAATTATCATGGTTGAAACCTGAAAAACTTCTAGATAAAATGTAATAACTATGAAATTACATCTGTTATGGACCTTGTATATTGTTTCTGTTTTTACATGTTTTGATATTCAATGTTTTATTGTTAAAGTGTAATTTCAAGAAAAATTAAATAAAAATTTCATCAAAAAAAAAAAAAAAAAAAAAAGAAAGAAAGAAAATGCATGTTAATTTACATTCTCATATTCCCTCTCTCAGCTTTTCAGGTTAATAGTACTATCAGGTTAATAGCATTAATATTTTTAAAAGTGTCCCTGATTGTCTCCAATTATTTCTGAATTTATCCCTCATTCTGGAGGCAACAGGTTGAGACCTATTTTAAAACCATCACTATTAGGTGACTACAGCAAGTAAATTCACTAGCTAGCATATTACATATCACCTCACACATTGTATATTAGTCTCTAGAGCCATGGGACCAGTCTGCCCTTAGATCATCTGTTGCCAGTCTATTAACACTAGGTATTCCAAGGCAGTGCACAAACCGCCTTTGCTTACTGACAACTATTTGCTTTTACCATACACTATCAACATATGAAAGTTTTAGCTACCTACTAAATCTGGAGGTTAGCCACTCACCTAAACATAAACCTAGCACCCGCCAGCTTCACAGTCACTGCACCCACTTCACACCACCATGCCATTCATCAAGAAATAAGCTTTCCTCTGTGATGAGGTGCTTAAGCCACAGTGGCCTCTAGAGCATACACTTGTCACACAGATGCCTCAGCAGCACAAAAACACTTCATTAGCTGTATTTGTAATACCAGCTAACACGACAGCCAAGAAGGATAACTTAGTTGGTGCACCTAGGTTCATAGGTATATACTAGACTAATGACCACAAGAGCCTTTCTAAGACTAGCCATACATTCCAAATGTGTCTAACAAGTGTGGTGCCCTGGAAATTATTTTAGGGGTATGTGTAAGGTATGGCATGGGTAGTCAAACATTTAAAGACTGCCTTTACCCATTAATCATTGATGACAGACCGGGGTGAATTTCTGATTTCCCATCCAGTGATTCAGGCTATGTTTGATAGGTTCAGGGAAGAACTCTGCTTCACATGGAAGGGAAGCCTGTCCTAGTGAAGACGTATTCTCTAAGACATATATCTGTTCCTCCAACATGTCCTATTTATGTTACAAACAAGGTTTAAGTCCCTTAAGGCTTCCTGGGCCACCCACTATGCATGGCAATGCCCTAGTAATAGGTGACTCCATAGTGCAATACACAGGTACACCACTCACTAAGCTGAACAAGGAAATTGTGTTAGTAAGTGTGAAGCCCCACCACTGGCAGCAGTAATCAAGGAGCCTCAATCCTCACCACTAGCACTAGGGATGTACATTTGAGGATGACAGGTATACACACACAGTATTACCAGATGCAGCTCTCTGCATTGAGTGCAATTTCACTTAAGAGCACACAAAGACTATAGTCAGTCTGGGGCTGGTTTCTTTCTCTTTCTCCAGATCCCCAATAAGACCCCCCATTGGCACAGCTATAGAGTTGAGTCTTTGGTCAGGATTCCAAGCCAAGTCTTCCAACACTCTTTCTTTGTCCAACTAGTGCTTCATGTTCCTGCCCACACACACACACCTTGGAAAGCCTAGCACAGGTTTACTAGCTATGACCCCTTCTTCCCAGACTAAAGGGTAGTTATGACTGCTACCAGAACCCCTTATCAGCTACTTTAAGGCCCTTAACAAAGGGTGCCCAATCTTACTGTGTAATGTTACTATTAATATAAGTGGTAGTTTGACCAAGAGCAAGGCTATAAGGAGTGGCCCACATGTCACCAAATAAATCTGCAAGTACTCTCAGAACTTAAATATCTCTAGACAGATCAGCCACAATTCTTCTTCTTCTTTTGGCTTTTCTCAGTTTGGGGTCACCACAGTGGATCACCTGTCCGCTCATGATTGGCAGTGGAGTTTTACGGTGTTGAGTTGCCAGCCCAGCGCCCAACCTTCCACAGAAGGCACACACATGCACGCACTAATTCCTAGGGCCAATTTATAGTGTCCAATCCACCTACAGCATGTCTTTGGGATGTGGGAGGAAACCAGAGCACCCAGAGGAAACCCACGTGATCACAGGGGGGATGTGCAGACTCCACACAGAAGGCACCCCAGCTGAGGATCGAACCAAAGAACCTCTTGCTGTGAGGCGGCAATGCTAACCACTGCACCACCGTAGCTGCTCACAGATCAGCCACAATGAAATGTTTAAATATATTTAATAATAAATAATAAAAGAACAAGACAATACTAAATATATATTTACAGTGACATCAGAGTTCAAAACTACAGGAAATATTTTAAAAACATTGCAGGACAGTCTCAAATAAATAAAGAAAAACATCTAAATTAAGCTTTGCTATATTCATGACTGTATCTAAGAGAATTACTAGTCCCTAGTTAACTTACTTACAGAGAAAGTCAAATGTGTGGTGAATGGGTCTTCTTATCGGGTCCAAGACAGAGTACAGAATGATGTCTCTCTCTCTCAGAGATTTCTCAAATTAATATCTCAAATATTTTTGCTGGAATAGCTTGCAGCATGACATTATTTCTTGTCATCTGACTCTATTCCATGTGAAAACACCATTGATGGCAGCTGGTAGCATTTAGCATCTACCTGTGTAAATACATAGACAAAGGGTTTTCCTCAGATCTTTGGCAAATGGTGGAAGTCATAAAACAATAAAAAACTTCCAAGGCAATAAAGAAAGCTCCTTAGTTTTAGACATCCTGTCTCCTGCTGTCAAAAACTAATTTAATTTCAGCTATTTTCCTGAAGTTAACCTCTTGTTTCCAGTTTCCACTGTTAAAATATATACATTTAAACAGTTACAATACTGTATGTACATTTCTGTTCTATTCCAGAAGGGTACACCATGGATACATTTCAAACAGCACTTTGTAAAGTACCTCTTCAGCACAAATGTCTGTACAAACCATCTTATATGACATACAGCTCTAATACATTTGTCACACAAACATACTGTATATATCATGTTGATATTCACAAATGACATATAATTATTTACAACATTCCATATAACTGTGCTGGCAGTATCTACTTTTTTTACACTTCTATATAAATCATGTTATTATTCACAAATGACATATAATTATTTACTATATTTATTATTTATAATTATTTACAAAATTCCAACTAGCTGTGCTGGCAGTACCTCCTTTGTCACAGTAAGCTGCCTCTCAGGTAGCAGGATATGAGAATTTACTAGGTTGCTCAAGTTTGTTAACCCTAGGTGCATGTATGGCATGCATGCAAACCTTAACCCAAAATACATTTAACACTATTGAGAACTGGCTCACCAAGCAATGTCTACTTCTGAACCCCAATAAAACTAAACTTCTACTCTACTCCCCCACTAGTAGATCTACCACACTTTCATTCTCTATCACATCTAACAATGGTACCACTATTTACCCAGATCATCACACCAAACTGCTAGGGGTTATCATAGACAATAATCTCAAATTTGACCTACAGGTCAACAAAACCATACAGACCATCAATAAGAAGCTTGGATCACTGTATAGAAACAAGACATTTTTAACCCCACTGGCTAGGACTGCAATCGCCCGATCACACCTACTCTCTACTCTTTTATATGCCTTGCCTGTACTCTCAAACCTCAACAAAAATAAACTAGGTAAGCTGTCCCATAGCTAAAATCATATTGCCAGATTCTCCAATGGCTCCATGTATAGAACCCACCACTGCCAGAACCTTAAACAACTAGAGTGGCTAGAACTTCCCTGTTTAATGCAATTCAATCAACTCTTAATAGCACACAAAATTTTGTACCACCCTGAGGATACCCCTTCACTTAAAAATATTATTAAGCCATATAGCAATCTGAGATCCCTACAGTCAGACGATAAACTACTGGTTCAAACCCATAAAGCTAATAACTCTGCTGGTGAATCCCTGTTTGCCAACTTTGTTGGCAAAACCTGGAATTCGTTGCCAAACTATATAACCCTACAATCCTCCAAAAGTCTCTTAAAAAAAAAAAAAACTCAAACAGTATCTCAAAGTGAATTGGCTATGCCCATGTACCAACCCTGATTAAGTTATAAACTGAAAGCATATTCTGTAATTATCATAACTTGTAACTAAGTCACCAAGCTCTGCTTCTAATCTGATGTCTCTTACTTTTAATTGTGTCTGTCCATGAGAATTGTGAGTCCGTACTAGGGAACACTACTAAGCCATTGTATATAGTCACTTTGTTTTTATAATTGTTAGCTAACTTCTGTGTAATCTATGTAAGTTTGTCTATGTGGAGCTTTTCTCCCCAGGCCTTCACTGAAAATGGACATGTATCCATTCGGACTATCCCGGCAAACAAATGTAAAATAAATACGATGCTCATGTGATTGTGAACAACCTGATTATAAGGACACATGGTAGAGCTCTCTTAGTATGCATACTAAGCTGATATACACCTAATGCTGAGTAGCAGCCTACCTTTGCTGAGAACTGTGCCATAATATAAATAGCATACAACTGACTTCAATAAATATATTTTGGTGTCATTCCAAGGGTATCTAGACTTGGCACATACTAGAATGACAGATGGTTAACTCTGTAAACTGTAATTCCTATGGTAATTCTTTCAGCTCTCAATTGCCTAATGTGTAGCTTTGAACAAATCACTTAACCAGACATTGCTCATGGGTTGCCATTGAAAAGGGACAGTCTCTCCACTGGGCCTACTGGGTTAACAAATTGGTATCTTGTTCCTACCTGTAAATAGTTGGTCCAGAGGCAGTGACTGTTGAACAACAAAGACCTACATGGTTTGCAAGGGACAGCCTGCATCTCTCTTCTTCTTTTTTTTTTTTGACAAAAAAATGTCCTCCTCCATAGTGCTGTTTATATGCAACTGTAGTCTGCACCATCTACCAACATAACCAAACCAGATCAGATCAGTAAAAATGTTTTGATGCTCAATGCTAAATAAAGAAAAACATCTAAATTAAGCTTTGCTATATTCATGACTGTATCTAAGAGAATTACGAGCCCCTAGTTAACTTACTTACAGAGAAAGTCAAATGTGTGGTGAATGATATTCATATCAGGTCCAAGACAGAGTACAGAATGATGTCTCTCTCTCTCAGAGATTTCTCAGATTAATATCTCAAATATTTTTGCTGAAATAGCTTGCAGCATGACATTATTTCTTGTCATCTGACTCTATTCCATGTGAAAACACCACTGATGGCAGCTGGCAGCATTTAGCATCTACCTGTGTAAATACATAGACAAGGGGTTTTCCTCAGATCTTTGGCAAATGGTGGAAGTCATAAAACAATAAAAAATTTCCAAGGCAATACAGAAAGCTCCTTAGTTTTAGACATCCTGTCTCCTGCTGTCAAAAACTAATTTAATTTCAGCTATTTTCCTGAAGTTAACCTCTTGTTTCCAGTTTCCACTGTTAAAATATATACATTTAAACAGTTACAATACTGTATGTACATTTCTGTTCTATTCCAGTAGGGTACACCATGGATACATTTCAAACAGCACTTTGTAAAGTACCTCTTCAGCACAAATGTCTGTACAAACCATCTAATATGCCATACAGCTCTAATACATTTGTAACACAAACATACTGTATATATCATGTTGATATTCACAAATGACATATAATTATTTACAACATTCCATATAACTGTGCTGGCAGTATCTACTTTTTTTACACTTCTATATAAATCATGTTATTATTCACAAATGACATATAATTATTTACTATATTTATTATTTATAATTATTTACAAAATTCCAACTAGCTGTGCTGGCAGTACCTCCTTTGTCACAGTAAGCTGCCTCTCAGGTAGCAGGATATGAGAATTTACTAGGTTGCTCAAGTTTGTTAACCCTAGGTGCATGTATGGCATGCATGCAAACCTTAACTCAAAATACATTTAACACTATTGAGAACTGGCTCACCAAGCAATGGCTACTTCTGAACCCCAATAAAACTAAACTTCTACTCTACTCCCCCACTAGTAGATCTACCACACTTTCATTCTCTATCACATCTAACAATGGTACCACTATTTCCCCAGATTATCACACCAAACTGCTAGGGGTTATCATAGACAATAATCTCAAATTTGACCTACAGGTCAACAAAACCATACAGACCATCAATAAGAAGCTTGGATCACTGTATAGAAACAAGACATTTTTAACCCCACTGGCTAGGACTGCAATTGCCCGATCACACCTACTCTCTACTCTTTTATATGCCTCGCCTGTACTCTCAAACCTCAACAAAAATAAACTAGGTAAGCTGTCCCATAGCTAAAATCATATTGCCAGATTCTCCAATGGCTCCATGTATAGAACCCACCACTGCCAGAACCTTAAACAACTAGAGTGGCTAGAACCTCCCAGCTTAATTCAATTCAATCAACTCTTAATAGTGCACAAAATGTTGTACCACCCTGAGGATACCCCTTCACTTAAAAATATTATTAAGCCATATAGCAATCTGAGATCCCTACAGTCAGACGATAAACTACTGGTCCAAACCCACAAAGCTAATAACTCTGCTGGTGAATCCCTGTTTGCCAACTTCATTGGCAAAACCTGGAATTCGTTGCCAAACTATATAACCCTACAATCCTCCAAAAGACTCTTCAAAAAAAACCTCAAACAGTATCTCAAAGTGAATTGGCTATGCCCATGTACCAACCCTGATTAAGTTATAAACTGAAAGTATATTCTGTAATTATCATAACTTGTAACTAGGTCACCAAGCTCTGCTTCCAATCTGATGTCTCTTACTTTTAATTGTGTCTGTCCATGAGAATTGTGAGTCCCTACTAGGGAACACTACTAAGCCATTGTATATAGTCACTTTGTTTTTATAATTGTTAGCTAACATCTGTGTAATCTATGTAAGTTTGTCTATGTGGAGCTTTTCTCCCCAGGCCTTCACTGAAAATGGACATGTATCCATTCGGACTATCCCGGTAAACAAATGTAAAATAGATATGATGCTCATGTGATTGTGAACAACCTGATTATAAGGACACATGGTAGAGCTCTCTGAGTATGCATACTAAGCTGATATACACCTAATGCTGAGTAGCATCCTACCTTTGCTGAGAACTTTGCCATAATATAAATAGCATACCACTGACTTCAATAAATATATTTTGGTGTCATTCCAAGGGTATCTAGACTTGGCACATACTAGAATGACAGATGGTTAACTCTGTAAACTGTAATTCCTATGGTATTTTTTTCAGCTCTCAATTGCCTAATGTGTAGCTTTGAACAAATCACTTAATCAGACATTGCTCATGGGTTGCCATTGAAAATGGACAGTCTATCCACTGGGACTACTGGGTTAACAAATTGGTATCTTTTTCCTACCTGTAAATAGTTGGTCCAGAGGCAGTGACTGTTGAACATCAAAGACCTACATGGTTTGCAAGGGACAGCCTGCATCTCTCTTCTTTTTTTTTTGACAAAAAAATGTCCACCTCCATAGTGCTGTTTATATGCAACTGTAAGTCTGCATCATCTACCAACATAACCAAACCAGATCAGATCAGTAAAAATGTTGTGATGCTCAATGCTAGAAATCTCAGAAAATGCCCTCCCTAGAAGCCTTCCTGACCTCAGAAAGTACTGCCATCTGCATCATCAGTGAAACATGGTTCCAGTGCAGTGATAACACACCCTCCCTACCAGGATTAAATGCCTGCTGTGCATTCAGCCCACTACTAATGGTATCTCTGTTACAGGTGGTGATGCACCCATGTTCTTCTACAATTTCATCACATTTAGACATATAGCAACATCCTAACTTTTCCACATCCTAGTGACTATCAATAAGATCCCTTGCCATACCTCACGAAACTACAAAATCCACTTCTATGATACCCATTACCCATGAGGCATATCCAAACAAGTTTGAGTTCCTTACCTTTGAATGAAACACTATTATTTCTAAGGATTTCAGCTATCCATTTATAAATGGGAAGACATACACCCCTACAAATAACTACAGACAATGATTCCTACATGTCATCAGTGATAACTCTCGAAACTACATAGTGCTCTCCCGTACAAGGGCTTCAAATTTACTTGACTTGGCCATCAAAGATAACACCACAGTGCTCTATGCCTATAGCCAGTGGTCAGAACTGACCACCGTTCAATAACCTTCCCTGTGAGAACCCAATCAAAATTGCCCACAAACCCTAATATCTTTAGGAATGTGTCTAGGGCTAAGCTACTGCAACAAGCTGATGACCTGAAGCAGTTCACTAGCACCCTGTCCTCGAATTCCCAGTAGCCAAATGCACTTTATTAGCAGAGAATTTCTATTCTCACCTCATTGTCTGCATCAGCACTGTGTCAGTTAGACAAGTAGAGTGCCAAGGTTAGGAGCAAACCCCTATGATCGAGCACTGGTATAAACAAGATGTATATCAAAAGAAAAAAAAAACACTCCTCACTCTTAGGAATAAATTAAAAAACCCATTTTCCAAATCTGTACTAAGAAATTAAACAACAAACTTAACTTTGTGGGATATGAATTTGTTCCTGTGTATGAACTGAAAACTACAACCTCTAGAAATGATGACCAAACCATGTCAGAAACTTTAAGACCAATACCCGGCAATGTACTGACCTGAAGCTACCACTCAGGCCCTGTGGACATAGCCAACATATTAGCTGATGAGTTAAACTTAGCTTAAATTTCTTCACCATCTTCCTTAGCTCCCCATATATGACATCACATTACATCCAAAAACATCACCTCTAATGATGTTTTAAATGCTCCGAAGAAACAAAATTGGCCAGCAAAGTTTAGCAGTCGAATATGCAACCCAAAACAAGATAGTGAATAACCAGACTTTTATTGTAAAAATAAAAAACAGACCGGTTTCGGCAATATAATGCCTTCTTCAGTGTTGAGCACTCAGACTTAAACATGGTTCAGTGGGCCATGGAAAAGTACAAGGATGTTTCCTTGTCAGTATGAACTACTGTCTTGCTGAGCCACTCCTGAATCAATTTACTCAGCCTCTGAAATGGTTTTGTCCCACAGCTGTGGAGAACAACTGTGGTCATCTTCCACAAAATAGTGGCCCCACCACTGATCCTAGCAATTACAGACCAGTAGAGTTACCATCCATATCTGTAAGATAATGCAGCACATCATTATGGACCTCATAAACCTAGATATTGATTGTTTACAATACCTTGAGTCAAATTAGTCTGTGTTTGTTAAAAGAAGATCCTGGCTGCTTAGTCTAGTGAATGTCTTTGAAAAAGTCACAGAAGCATTATTCAAAGGGAAAGTCTGTACACAGAGTGTACCTCATTATAATCAAGGCCTTCCATACCATTTCATGGTCAGAAATTATAGGCAAATTAAACTAACTAAATGTAAATCCTTACTTTACCTTCTGCGTAGCAAAACTGGCTCACAAGTAGACCACAGCAATCAGGATGGGGGATCACTGTCTTGTCTGAAAGCCTCACTACTAGTACGGTTTCCCCAGGGCTAACCCCCTGGGACTGCTTGTGTTTGGTATTTACTTTTCCTGTGTCTAAGCTGATGTCACTTTTTGACCAAGTTCACAGATTTTTGCAAACTTGGAGACATCATCAGTTCTCTTGAGGATTCCCTGAGCCTTTAAGGTGGCCTAACATGTACAAATAAATGGTATCATGATCATGGCCAAAAATTCAATGCTAAAAATATAGTACCATGTCCTTAGAAAAACATGAGCGTCCATGCACATACTACAAAAGTGACACCCCACTCAAATTCAATAGATAGGGAGATGAGCGCTTTTGAGGACAAATGAACTATCCTTCGGCCACTAAGTATCTACTGTCCTTAGAAAATGCTTTTACTAAGCTCTGTTGATTACCAAAGTTATATATGCCAGTTCTAGGAATGCCATTATTCATTTATTTACTTGCTTATTTATTTATTTAATTCTGTTATTTACTCTTTGGTGTCCATGTTAGTCCCAATAAGGCAGCTACCTCTTTTCAGGTGGAGACCCAAGGTGGTATTATACTGACTAAGGGAAATCTGGTCAGAACACTGGGGAACTTCCTCTAGTATTTTTTTTTTTTGTAAGTGCCAATGGGTCTTTTACATCCACCTGAGCTTTCACCAACTCAGGTAAATGAGACCTTGGTTTAATGTCTCATCAGAAGGATGACACGCTCAGCAAAGCTGCACCCCCCCCACCAATGCTGCACTTCAGTCTCATTATTGGACAATTAATCCAATTACCTGGTGTGGGACTATAATGCACAACATTTCAATCTTCCATCACCAAAGGAAAGTGTGCTACCTCTTGAGTCACTGACACTCTGTACTCCTCCATTATTAGCCACATAATAGAATATAATGCACCCTTTAATGTGCACTTGTCCAGACACAGGATACAACTTGAAAGACCCCAATGGTTCCCCACTAAGAAAATCACAGGCCTAATTTCTATGATCTGTGCAGAACACCTTCAAGCTATATAACTTTCTGTCTGTTACAGACTTCTGCCTTATGATTTCTGCCTATCCTACAAGGCCTGAAAAGATCTCATTGTGGGTTACCTTCCATATGTTCAAAAACTGGTAACATCACAAACAACTGTAATGTGACCTAAACCTCCACTGTAACACAAACACAGCCTGCCTATGGGATAGATACCTTTCCCAGATAACGTCTGTCCTCTGCAACAGATTGCCCCATCATGTTAAACAAAGTAGGTCCTTAACCCTCTTAAAACAAAACTTAGATAAATGGATGAGTGAACATGAATTCATCCCATGGCTGGCCCCACAGTCCCTTATGGCAATGGGTAATGTGGGATTTGCATTGGTTAGGCTACAGGTGATCTATCAGGTTCAACTGCATAGTAATAAATGATGAAACTATATGGCCTGTAGAAGTGTTAATTTACTTCTGTAACTGCTCATTGAGGTGCTTTTGGTATGCATGTCCCTTTTAGTCTCTTGCTGTAGTGGGCCCAGCTGCTTTGTTATATGAGAAATGGGCATAACAGTGTGGCAACATGTCCTTGGATGGGCAATACTGAAAGCATTTTTTAGTTATGGAAGTAAAACTTAACTCTGTTGATGTGTGTTAAATCTCCCTGCCTATGTGCCATCATTGAGAATTTGCAGGGAGTAGGCAGAGATATATTCCTACCTTATAGCTTTGGTATAAACAGCATGCCTTGAATAATGGAGTTCTGATACTTCCATGTTGCAAATGTCCTTGTTTTACTCCTCAGTCACAAACGAGAGAAACAGAATACTACAAAGATGGGCACCTACAAACTTGAAAAATGCAGTTACAAAATAATTGCCAAATAATATCCTAAAATCAAATCAAGTAATGAACAGTAATGTATCTGGCCAATTCTCCACCACCCCATGCTCGGACTGCATCAACCATAACCCTGCTATTTTAATATGCCCACTCTGAAGTTGTCATTCTGTAGCTGTACAGTATAAATCCATTTAATCATAGTTAGTGTCACAGAATCATTGCAATGCAATATATTGTTGCTTTAACTGTTTTGTTAACAGTCAAGTAGAATTTGAACAATAGGCTTTAGTGCGTAGCCAGAATCAGTATCAGCTAGTGATATCAAAATGGGGAAGGGGGCTACAGGAAACAAATAAATGGGTGGGGTTTTATTACAGCAGGTAAATGACCATGATAATACTAAGTATCCTATAGACTGCTGCTAGGACGTGTGTGTTGACGACGCCATTAGGCATCACGCGGGATTGACCTGATTACTGCACTGCATCAGTGAGTCAAATGCCAACAGAAATCTAGTCTAGAGGTTAAAGTTGGACAGACCCCACATCACATAAAACAAAGTTCATCCCTGAATTTATTACAAAGTGGGCTAGGTTATTTCAACCACTGCTCAAACAACAGCAGGAATCAGTCAATTCCATTCACAAACTCCTTTACTGGTAGACAGAAGAGTTATGTTTATGACAGGCAATACTGTGTGTATCCACAGATAAAATTGCTGGCATTATTTACACACACACACACACACACACACACACACACACACACACACACACACACACACACACACACACACACACACACACACACACACACACACACACACACACACACACACACACACACACACACACACACACACAACATAATTTCCCTACAGACAATTTGGAGGAAATCAAATTCATCTATACCACATCTCTGGGATGTTGGAAGAAACCAGAGCAACTGAACAAAACCTATAATGATGCAGTGAAAACTGAACTAGAGGACCAACCACTGTGAGATGATACTAATATTCTCTGTGCTGCTATGTCAGTGATTGGTTGACTTCACACATATCCTGCCCAGTTAGCTGAATATAGACACTTAACATATACAGTCATACCTCTTAGTTGTCTCTGATTTTCATGGCTGTCCCTGATTTTGACAGAAATTTTAGCTCTGTCTCTCTTAATCCCTCCTAAAACTTTTGGAGAAAAGGTGGTGAATTATACATAATAAATAATGACAATAATTATTTATTTATTTATTTACATTTGTTGACCGGGAGTGTCCGACTGGACATAGGTCCATTTTCAGCGGAGGCCCGGGGAGAAAAGCTCCACAGTTACAATAAACAGACAGTAGTTACATTGGATTACATAGCAATTAACAATTTGATTAACATAGCAATTAATTACAAACATATTTACAGATGAAGAACATAGTACATCAGTAGACAACTAGAATCTTTATCTGCGAAGTACATAATAGACATTAACAAATGTTACAATAAGAAGTTCCTGCTGTATAATAAGTACTAGGCTTATGAGCATCTGAGCTTGCTATAATCAAGGTAGTTAGTGGGATGGAAAAAAGGTAGTGGTTGGATGGGATGGATGATATTAGAGTGGGAGTTGCAAGGGCATAGCCAGCATGTTTTTAGGTGCGCTTTTAGTAAAGTTTTGAAGTGGGTGCATGATGGTACAGAGGTAATTGTGGGTGGGAGGGAGTTCCATAATTTGGCTATGGCGCAAGAGAATAGTGCTTCACCAGCAGAGTTATTGGCTTTAGTGATCTGCAAGTGATTTTTGTTGCTGGATCTTAGTGGTCTGGTGGTGTGATAGGGTTGGAGTAGATTCTGGAGGGATGGGACATTTAGTGGATGGTTTACTAGTTTGTGGGCGAGTGAGAGTTGATACCACTGAAGGAGGTGAGGAAGTTCAAGCCAGCCCAGTTCAGCAAGTGAGAGACAGTGGTGACTATGGTAGGATGCCCCTGTGGCGAATTTGGCGATTTTGTTGTAGCAGGTCTCTAGCTTGTTTAGATCGCATTGCCTTAGGTTGGTATATACTGGAGAGGCATAAAGTAGGGTGAAGATAAGGTGGGAATTTGCTACTGAAATCTTTGCTGCTTTGGTGAGAAGTTGCTTATTTCTGTATAACACTCCTAGTTTTTTGTGGACTTTTTTATGGTCATGGATATGTGAATGTCAAATTTTAGTTTATTGTCTATTTCCACTCCTAGCAATTTGGTGTATTCAGCTGGATATATAGCAGTGTTGTCTTTTGCTGTGATGTTAAAGTGAGAGTTGTTTTGAGATAGTTTGGTGGGTTGGAAGATGAGTAGTTTAGTTTTGTTTGGGTTGAGTATTAACTGGGCATCGGATAACCAAGTTTAAACAGAGGAAAAGGCTTCCTGTGTGACTTTTTGCAGTTTGGGTAGGGACTGGGCTGAGCAGATGATGGTTGAGTCATCTGTGTATTGTATGAGTGTGCCATGTTTGGTGGCAGAGGCTAGATTATTGGTGAAAACAGAGAAGAGTAGGGGTCCAAGGATGGATCCTTGGGGAACCCCTATGGAGACAGGTAGTTGGGGAGATATGTCATTCTGCCATATGACAGATTGTTGGCGGTCAGACAGGTAACTCTGAAACCAGTTGGTGACTGATTGAGAGAAGGATAGGTTATTGAGGACAGAGATGAGTTGTTTGTGTGGGACCATGTCAAATGCTTTAGATAGGTCTAGGAAAGTAGCAGAGGAGAGATAGCCATTGTTTTTATGCTGAAGGATAGTGTTAGTAAAGGAGAGTAAGGCAGTGGTGGTGCTATGGTTTGGTCGGAAACCATGCTGAGTATTGGAAAGGAGGTTGTTAGTAAGGAGGTAGTCTGAGACCTGAGAGTGTATGCATCTCTCTAGTATTTTGGAGAGTGGAGAGAGAATAGCTATGGGACAGTAATTGGTTAGTTCTGTGGAGGGGCCGCCTTTGTGGAGGGGAATTATATGTGATACTTTCCACAGTGTGGGAATATAACTTTCTGACAGAGCTCAGTTAATCAAGATGGATACTGGGTAGGCCAGAGCATCAGCTGCGATTTGTAGGTATTCACTTGGGAGGTTGTCTGCTGCTAATTTGGTGGGCTTAAGTTTAGTTAAGAGTTTTTTTTTTTTGTTGGAGGTAGGTACAGGAGAAAAAGAGAAAGCAGTGGGGAGATTACTAGTTGAAGGTGTGGGTTGTAGGAGAGGGGGATTGTGTTGTTTAGCTAGTGATAGTATGGTTTGTGTGAAGTGTGTGTTGAATGAGGTAGCAATATTTTCAGAGGAGTGAGGGATGTTAGGAGGAGGGGTACTGACTTTACCTGGGTGGAGGATGGAGTTTATGGAGGACCAGAATTGTTTGGGGCTGTGTTGGGAGGAGTCTAGGGCAGACTGGTAGTATTGGAATTTGTCCTGTTTTATTAACTATTTGACTCTATTGCGTAGCTGTAGGAATTTCTGTCTAGTTGAGGGGGTTTTGGTTTTACGCCAGTGCTCCCAAGCTTTATCCCTGTTTTTCATTTCTGACTTAGTGGTATTCTGTAGCCATAGGGAAGGTTGTGCTTTGGTTCTGTAAAGTCTTATGAGGGCTTGGTAATTAAGGATGCTCAAGAAGGTAGTATGAAAAAATTCAACTGCGTCATCAAGACTGAGGTACTTTAGAGGATGCCAGTTACATTATTTGAGGGATGAGAGGAATGTGAGTGGGTTAAAGTTTAGTTTTTTACGTATTTGACGGTAGATGACAGGTTTAGCTTGGTATAGGTATTTTTTGAGTAGGAATGTTGGGGAGTGATCACTGAGGCTATCTGATAAGCATCCTGTTATATATGACTGGGGGCTCTTACTGACTAGTATCCAATCCAGGGTAGTGTGCTTGCTGGAGTTTTTATTTATCCTGGTTGGTGACTGAACTAGTTGGGTGAAGCCATGAAGGTTTATATGATGGGTTGGATGGTTGCCAGAACAGGATTGCCAGTCAATATTGAAATCACCTAAAATTATAGTTTCTTGGGGGAGATGGTGGGTAGACCAGCTGAGGAGGTTTTCTAGTGGAGGGATGTTTTGGCCAGGTGGGAAGTAGCATCCAATTATGTTGATGGTTTTGTTTTGGTTTATTTTGAGGTTGGTATATATTATTTCTTCACTGCCTATTTGTGGAGCTGATGATTTTAGGATCTGGATGTTTAGATGCTGTTTAAATATTATAGCTACACCGCCTCCTTTCTTGTTTAGCCGGTCTACTCTTAGTATGCCATAACCGGTAGGGAGTATTTGCTCACTGGTAATGTGAGGTTTTAGCCAGGTTTCTGTCAGGATGACTATATCTGGGGAGTACAAGTCTATGGTGGCATGGAGTTCATGGACTTTGTTGGATATACTTCTAATATTTAGGCTTAGTAGAAGGAAGTCACTTGGTTTTCTATTGGCTGTGATATGGGAGAAGTTGTGGTTTCTAGTCTGATTATGATGATTGGGGTTGAAGATGGTAGGACCAGGGTTGTGGTGGATGTCTCCACTTAGGGCTAGTTTTGATATGCATGAGGTCATTAGTTTTCTCAGTTTTTGAATATGTCTGTTTATTAGGGAAACTTTATGATTGTGCTCTGTGGGTAATAGGTATGGTGGGAGGGATACAATGTTAAGTTGTAGGAATGCTTTATGTTTGAGTAATATAGTTGGTAGAATATGTGGGGGTGCATAGGGATGGTTCTTGAGTTGGTGGGAGAGGAGCTGAGTGAGGGTGAGACATGAGTGGTGGTGTGAGTAGTAGTACAGTGGTAGTGGTTGAGTGGGGGAATGATGGAGCTTTGGTAGGATGTAAGATATGCAAGGAGAATGCATGCAGTGAGCATAGGTAAGGTATGCTTGTTCATGTTAGTTGAGGAGGTGTGATAGTAGTGGGAAGATGGAGGAGGTAGTGTTGGGTTAGCGCTGTGGTTGGCTATAGGAAAGATGGGTGGGGTTTGTGAGTGTAATAAAGGTAGGACCACTGGGGGCAGGAGGAAATAGGAGGCAGTGTGGGGAGTGAAGCGGGTAGAGATCCTGTTAGTAGCTCTTATGAGGGGGCTGGAAACAATCAGGTAACAGAGTAAACTGATAAATGAACATAAGAAAGTGACAAAGAGTGGTTGTAGTTTTAAAAATGGTGCCTGCCACAGGTAATATGTATTAACTTTGGGTTTGGCTTAAGGTAATAAACAGGGAAGGGGAAGGGGAGAACAAGGGTGTGAGCAGGTAGTTATTTTGTACTGCTAATGAGCCAAAGCAAAGACAAGTTTGTGTTTAAGAAACAATCAGAATTGACCAAGGACTGCTCTGAAACTGTAAGTCTTATTTATTTGCATATATAAATGCATAGTTATAGACTTTTTTATTTCAGAAAATGTATATTAATTCACATTCCTTTATTCTATCAATATTTCAAGTTAATAGTACTAATATTTTGAAAGTGATCTTGACTGTCCCTGATTATTTCTGGATTTGTACCTGATTCTGTTGATTTGTCCCTGATTGGCTGAGAGCCATGTATACAATGCTGATGTTTGTCATGGAAAGTAAAAGAAGTTTGTCTAAATTGTTACTTTTAAATGCAGCGATACATCCCTCCCATACATACAGGCACATGATCACATATATACATGTTTAACCCATATCAGAGATCAGTTTATAATGTTTTTAGCAAATACAATGCCCTGTGTGACTCTGCTCCTGCTCAGCCAGATCAGTGATTGTTTAGCTATGAACAGCATCAGGATTAAGTGACTTTTAACTATTGATGACCTCCATACCAATCAACTGCTGTCACTGTTTTGACTGTGCATACTTCAGATGTCTGATACATAAATGACCACAGTAATAAGTATTCCAACACAAATGCACACTACTTTTGCAAAGCCAGACTAATGACAGCTTAGCTTGCTCACAAGGGCATGGTCACTTATTTTCATTCATATATAGCTTCCATGCCAAGCAATTATAGACAGTTTGTTGTCTGTGGGTACCTCAGATCACTGAATGTACAAAAAATATAAAAAATGGCCACTGTAATTTGTTTCAACACACAGACATAAATACATACATACACACACACACACACACGTATACTCACCAGTTACAGCCACTTTACTGACTGTGTACACCACAAATGTCTGACTGAGATCGAATGAATGAATAAATACATAAATAATGGACATATAAATGCAACAAATTTCAAACCCCCTGCACACACACACACACACACACACACACACACACACACACACACACACACACACACACACACACACACACACACACACACACACACAATGCATAAACTCCTTCTATGAGCTGGCTGTATGACAGGGAGAATGGCTTGCATAGTTTAATTAAAAGAGAAACATGTTTGATAAAAACAAAACAAAAACATGTAATACCAAGATCTATTTCTATCCACAAAATTTCTCCTAATGTTCTTTAACATTGATTAAGGCTGCCTCAGATAGCCTAACCAATGCAAAGCATTATTGTTTATCTAGCCAGCAGCTCAAGCAGTCACCACTGAAATGTTGTCTTTAATGCCATAAAATGACAGGCTTCTGACCATTTACCTCTGCTCAAACTATGGCTGGGATAAATCAGTTCCATTCACAAACCCCCAGCAAGTCTAAGGATCTATATGTTCTGTGATATATTTTATGCTTTATTTTTGGAAAAAATAATTTCTTAACTTTTTTGTACTACTAACCTGTGTGTTTGTCACAACCCTATAGCTTCCCTGCTAGTCAGCTTGCTTTTCTAAGGAAAGCAGATAGATTGTATAAAGTTCCTCAGTCTTTCAAGTTTTTATAAACTTATACCAAACCTGACCCAGCGGTTATCTTGGATCCTGGATTTGCTGCCATGCTCTTCAGCACATGGGGCAGTGAGCGTCCTTCAGCACTCATTGTTTCCATAGCAGGTACGGGTTTTACGGGATCAGGTTGCTAGCCTGAGGCCTAACTCTCCTCAGGGGGTGCACCACACACTAGTACACACGGACTCACACCTAGGGCCAATTTAGAGTGCCTGATCCACCAACTGCATGTCTTTGGAATGTGGGAAAAACGGAACACCCAGAGGAAACCCACACGAATGCAGGGAGGACATGCAGATTCCACACAGAAGGCACCTCAGCTGAGAATCGGACCGGAGAACCTCTTGCTGTGAGGTGACAGTGCTAACCAATACACCGCTGCTCCATCCATGACCCAGCAGCTATAGCTGTAGTTAATCCAGCTGCTGCTAAACATTTGGTTAATTCCAATCGTTCCCTTTCTGACAATGATGGTAAAATAAATGATAAGTATGGGAAAATGTATACGCTTCTGTAACTTTAACTTTCAGAATTCTGAATTGTCAGGCTCATATTTTAAAAGTTTATTCTGACTAATTGTGAAAGTATGAGGAATGTTTTTTATCCATTTTCAAAAATAATCTGAAAGTATATCTCAAATCTCACTGGCTATGTTACTGTTCCAAACCTGACTAGCTCTATAGTCACCCTAAACTCTGATCTTCCCCTTCTTTTCCTTCAGAAAAAAAAAAAAAAAAAAAATGTTTTTTGGTTCTGCCATATTAACTGCATCTACTGTTAAGAGTTAATTCTATACTGACAATTTACTTTGAATTGTTAGAATTTATCCTGTAAATCAGTCTGTTTTTGCTTGTATTTTTTGTATTGATTTTGTTTATATGCTTAACTCACAGAAATTTGTTAATTTAGCTGTATTTACCTAGGAGCTTTTCTCCCCGGGCCTCTACTGAAAATGGACATGTATCCAGTTAGACTAGCCCGGTAAACAAATGTAAAATAAATAAATAAATAAATAGTTTTTACAGGAAAAAACAGATCTATTTCTAGATATATTTTAAGGGTTTTCCACTCAGACTTTGATCTCTGTAATGTAATATCTCAGGATTCTGGGTCTCATAGCATCTATAATTCTCATGATATAACTGCCAATGCTCCACATGAGAATGAAACAATGGTATGTGAAGTCGTTTTGGTCCCAGCAACAATACTCATTATCTTTTCAAATTCCAGTTCTGGGATTTGTCAGACAAGAAGTCACTTGGTCTAAACAAGATGGCTGTCATTTGCTTTTCTTTTGTCCATGCTTCACAGTCATTTGACACATTGCTCTGAAGTGATGGACTTGTTTTTTTTTACAGGGCTTGACTTGTACATTAATACGTTCTTGGAGAGTGTTTATTCTCCCACATGGTAAAGTTTAATATTAAGCCCATTTTTTAAAACTGACCAACACTTTGTAAGCTCTTGAGAAAGTACCACGTATACCCTCTTCTCCCTCTTTTTTTAAACACCTTTATTGAATTATCACTTGTAACACAGACAAACTTACATTTATATAAAAGTAATCAAACCATATTAAAACGTTTACATTTACAAGTACTGTACATTACATACATTGTTATATATTATATCATCTAAGCAATATTATATAAACTTCTCAGTGACTGCCTTCTCTTAAACCTCATTCCTCCTTCAAACCATTTTTCTGCATGAATTGTTCCAGCCATTTCCATTTTTTAAACAAGAAACATCTTTATTAAATTATCACTTATGATATAGACAATCATATAGTCATAAAAATGAAAAAAAAAAAACATATTGACATATTTTAGCCACAAACATTATACATCACTTATAATCTGTTTAGTCACTGTCAGTCAAATATTGCATAGCTCATTCAAATCTTACCTTATTTTAAACCTCATTCTTCCTCCAAAACATTATTCTACATGTATTGTTCCCAAAATTCACATTTTTTTCTGTGTAATTTGTTTCTACCCTTTCCTAAAGAACTAATTTCCAGTTGTTTTATCTGTGTTACTATATTTGCTACTTCTAATACAGTTGGTTTAGACTTTGATTTCTATTTTCAATTCAATTAATTGCTTTTTTGGCGGCCAACATAATTAGCCTCAGCAAGACCTTACTATGACTAGGCAGTCTAGGTAACTCTGATTCTGTATCATAGCTCAAAAAATAATTTCCTTAGTTATACCAATTTACTCACCCAGTATTTCTCATAGAGTAGTCTGCAGGGAATTTTTAAAATCTGCCACCAAGCAAACATCTAAATCTTCTAGAGTTTGTTGCATATTTCAGAGTCATGTGTATATCCCCCATTGTTTCTTTGTGAATTGCTTATCCAATCTCTCTTCCCAATCCTTTCTAACCTCCTCTGATTGATTCTTGTAGCTATCATGCTATACTTTATATTTTCTACTAATTATCCTTTTTTAACAGCAGCTTCTATACTAGATTCTACCAAAAACTCTATCAGTGCTGGTCGTTTGCTTAGGATCACCCTATTACTTTCTCTTTGCCTATACTCTGAAATCAATCCTTAATAGGGAAGGCAATCTCTAGAATACAGTCCAAATAAATTCTTGGCCTCTTCCCATTCTATTACCTTTCCTTCTTTAATTATTTACTCCCAATACTTTGGTTCCTTTATCAGTTTTCTCCAGTAAATTCCACCCCCTCTTATCTATTGTCTGCATCCCTAATTGCAGTCATCCCTATTGGCAGAATTTCCTTTCTTCATTCCTGTGTTGGCTTAGTTCTTATAATACATTCTGCTAATTTTATGAAGGCAATATTCTGCATGGTTATTGTTATTATCCTTAAGGATTTGCATCCAAAATCCCATTCTCTCCTTGTTTCTTGAGCCTCCGCCCTGTTTTGTCATCATCCCTGTCCACTTTGAATTATAGCTTTCTGCTTGTGCTATGTATAGGAGCCATAACAATGTAGCTGTGAAATGCCCCTTCAGATCAGGTAATCCTAAACCACCTTGTTCTATTGAAAGGATCAGCTTATTTCACTTGACTCTTGCCATATTCCCCTCCAAGATAAAATATTTCATCTCTTTATTAATTGATATCCACAACTTCTCTTCTGGTTGATAAAAGTATGCCTGACCTATGTATAAAACTAAAGAGACATTTTGATTACTTGTATTTTGCTATCCATAGCTATAAAACAGAGCTTCCAACTTCTCAGTTTTTGATTATATTTTGTTTAGCCTCTTCCCACATATCCTTAGCTGCCATAACAGAATCCTTTGTAATTTATACTCCTAATTACTTCATTTTATCATGTCCCCATAAATATGGGTATTGCTGAACCAATTCATGTGTAGGTACACAGCTTACAGCCTGTCTTTGTTTTATCTTCACTAATTTTGTATCCCAAAAAGACTTGAAACTGTCTCAGAATGTTCTACAACACTGAAAAGTTCTTTTCTGGTTTTATCAGATATAAAATAATATCATATGCAAATAAAGCCAACCTTTCTTGACTACCATACCAATTATATAATTGAATTTATAAGTCCCTTATTTTCTTTGTCAATGGTTCTAAATATAATGCAAATAACAAAGGGGAAAGAGGACACCCCTGCCTGGTTCCTCTGCTCAAACAAAACTTACCAGAGAGGACTCCACCAACTTTAATTTTTGCCTCCGATCACTCATATATCCTCCTAATCAACCTTATAATTTTATCAGGGAATGCAAATGCTTCCATTGCCCTACTTATAAAATCCCAGCTTACTCTGGCAAATACTTTCTCTGGATTAAAACCCACCAATAGTAGTGGTAGTTTCTTACATTCTGCTTCCCTCTGGATCATCATTGTTTTGTTAATGTTGTCAAATGTTTGCCTCCCCTCCACAAAATCACATTGCTCCATATCTATACATTTTTTCTTCATCTTTGCCATTCTTTTAGCCATTATAGACATAAACACTTTGTAATCATGGTTTAAAATTGAAATGGGCCTATATGAAGATGGATCTGATGGGTCTTTACCATCTTTAGATACTACAGCCACAACTGCTTTCTTCCAGGTTGTTGGTGTTTCTTCACCTTTTAAAATACTGATAAACAAAACCTACCAGATCTTTATCGGTTTCTTTCCTCCTAGCTTTCAAACTTCCAAAGGAATACCATCTATTCCTGAGAATTTTTCTACAGATTGGTTATACATCACCATTTTTACCTCATCTCCTCCTATTATGTTAGTAATTGAGCCTTATCCACCTCTAACCTTGGCATATTTAATTCTTTCATAAACATTTACATTTATACATTTTCTTGATTTCCATATTTTTCTTCTTTATACAAATTTTCATAAAATTTCCTAATCATTTCTAGCACCTCTACAGGATCTCTGGTTATATTCCTTGTTATAGGCTCCCCAAACTTGGTGACATCCCTTTCTACTTTCTGTCACCTTTGTAGTTGTGCTAAAGGTTTTTGTGCTCTGGAGTTCTTATCAAAAACAGTTTCTTAACAGCAGTCTTTCTAAACTCATGCATATTATCAAGGTAATCCCTTATTTTCTGTTTAACATTTTGCAATTGCTCCTCTTCTTGTTCTGTGAGATTCCCCCAATTCTGCAGTACTTTAACCATTGTCAGTTCCCCTAAATAATTCTTGCTACTTCTTAACCATGTCTCTCTTTCTTTTATTTCCACACTATTTTTAAACTCCACTTTAATATTATCCCACTCCCTAGCTATATTTTCAGAAGCAATTTTTGTCTTCCTTAAATTCTTTTGTTTTTAATAGATAGGTGGGAAAGTGCCGGTGTCTCATTTTTATTTCATTATCCTGCATTTTTATTTCATTGTCCTTTATTTTTATTTCATTATCCTGCATTTTTATTTTAGTTATTATTGGCAAGTGATTTGAACTAGTTATCAGATGTATATCAAAACTTTCTTTTAAATGTACATGTTCATGTGAAATATAATTTCTGTCTAGCCTAGCCCACTTTTTGTACTTTGGGGAATAATATGTAAATTCACTCTAAACTCCTACTACTGAATTCACATCTTCCATGCCAAATATTTTCATACATTTCTTCAAAAATCTACCCTGTTTTGTTATATTTTCCCTTCCGGGCTCCCCAGATATATCCTTACTGCTGCAAATCAAATTCCAGTCCCCACCCATAAGTATATTCCCTTCTGAAAGCTGATTATTTTCTTAAGCTCCATTACAGCAGTTTTAAGTGGAATATAAATTCATGCCAGTGTAATCCTCCTCCCTTGCCAGTAGCCACTTAGTACTACAAATCTACTATTATTATTATTTTTCTTCTTCTATCACTACTGGAGCTCCTTTTGCAATTAATATAAGCACTTTCTTTTTCCTTTGTCTCAGATATTTTTCTGAATAGCCATCCTGAAATCCTTTCTTTATCAAATTCACATGTTCACTTCTTTCCAAATGATTTACTATAGCATAGGTATTTGCACTCTGCATTTTTAATATAGTTCACTACTCTTTGTTTTTTTATATATCTGTAAGATCATTCAGATTTAAAGAAAATATAGAAAGTGTTGTCATTGTATTTAAAATGTATTATTCCCACCTGTTATGTGTGACAGCTTTTTTAAAAACCTCTAGTTTTAGCTTTTGTGTTACATGCATACACTAATGTTTGAAAAGTTGATCTTTTATACAGTTGTTTCTTATCATAACCATTTGAACATATGTCACATCTTAACAAAACTTTTTGTTTGAGTGAAAACACTCAAAAACAAAAAAGCACACCACAGAACACCCCTAAAACCTATTAACTTAATACAAAACGCACAGAACTATGTACATCTTCAAATATCAAACTTTAACCCTCCTAATAAGAGCAATTGTCCCAGACTGACAACCACACTCACAGATTTGGATTCACTTATAAGGAAGGTTATCCATGCTAGACACATGGCACAGCCTGTGTTTCTACTTCCATTAAGTGCTGTCTGTTTTTGTTCTATCTTTATATTCCTCTCCCAAATTAGAAAAACATTTGAATGCTTTCAAAAAACATTATGTTCTAGCTATTGAAAGAAAGAAGTATTCTATTTTTATTGCCTCTTATCAGATTGTCTCCATAGAGACATTTGAACCAGACATTTGCCTCTACATTATTCCTCTTCTGCCTGGTATACAGTGAGTAATCATTTTCCACAAACATTTTACTGTCACCCACTTTTAGTACTTTGTCCTTCTGCCACAGTTTTGGCAGAATCAACTCTTTCTGCTGCAAGGATTGCATCTTTACTATTAAAGGTCTAGGCTGCTTTATCATGGCCAGATCTGGAGCATACACATGATGGGCACTTTCAATTAACAACTCCTGCTGAGAAATACCAATTCAGTTGCTTACTTGTGCTTTAATAAAATTAATACAGTCTGTTCCTTCCAGCTTCTCTGGTATAGCAGAAAATCTCAGGTTTTCCCTATGTGCTTTGTCTTCTAATTCTATTATTTTTGAAACATCTATTCTTGAGCAGTTTCATACTCAGTCAGCCTTTTCTTCATTTTGTTCTTTGATTTTTGCAGTTTTATCACCTCATCTGAATATATGTTTAAAGCATTTTCCATTTCTTCCAGCCTTTTGTTATTTGCGTTGATATACTCCTTCAGCATTTCATTTATTTAAATCAGCTCTGAGTACATTTTTATTTTTCCTCTAGATTACTGGAAGTCATGTCCTGCCCCAAAGCTGGAGCTTGCAATGCTTTTTGCTGAACAGCGGCAGAATTTTCCCAGTTGGTGTTTTTACTCACCTTTTGTGATTGATTTTCTTTCAGGTTCTCTGAATTTCTTTTTTGCTAGTATCCAGGCAGCGCACTTACTAGGCAGTTACTGAAATTTACCTAAAAAGACAATTTCACTGATTTTCTTTTCTGATTTTGTGTTTTAGCACTGAGAGAGATGAAATTAAGCTGTTACATAGTGTGCAGCCATCTTGGAAGTCCATCTTCTCCTTCTTTTATCTACTTTGTCCACCTAAGTATTTTGGGGTCTTTCTCCTCTTGAACTTTGAATCAGTTCAGTGTCTTTACCTAACTAACTATAATATTGAAATGCCACCACTCTGTATCTCTTATATTCTTCTTATGTTTGGCCTCTTCCCAACTAATAACCTCCTTTTAACTGGTTCCAGTACCTATTTTCAGCACCTTTATGCTTCCAAACACCAATACATACTTATATTTTGGAGGTCTTCCCTTATCCTCTTGGTCAAGATTACATCCCTAAACCACACTTATAAGGCTTCTTGGGTAAACAAATGGTCTATAAACACCTGGATGTCTTTAAGAATGGAATGTTTCCATGTCCTTCCCTCATTCCTCCAAATAACTACTCCATTGAATATACCCTTCCAGACAGCTTGAACCAATCCCATATCATTTGTTTCCATACTGGTCAATAGTCACTGCCTAGACATATCATAAGTAACAACTGCTGTGCTGGTCCCAAACATTTCTTCCAATCGGCAACCCAGTCTCCCCACTACTTATGTATAACTACCAGGTCCCATGCCAGGAATTTCTTGTTTAAACTTTTTGAGATTCTCTCTCACAGGCTCCAATTCTAAGACCTTCCATGTTTCCAACGTCCTCATTCATTTTGCCTAGTACTTCTTCACATGTCACCTTTAAAGATACTTACATTGTCTCCTCGAGTCATACCCCCAAATGTTTATTCCTTTCTGCAGTTGTATTTCAAAGTATTCACCCTATAACTTTTCAGTTATCTGCATATTAGTTAGCAAACCCCCTCATTTTACTGGGTTCACCTTAGATCACAAACACGGTTAAGACTGCCTCAAACAATCCCATAGTATTGACAAATACCTGTGTGGGTTTGTCAGTCTAATTAAGATATCCCCTGAAACAACATAATTTTCATCTGAACTCCCACCACAGACAGACCCTTCCATTTTCAAACTCCTAACCATCTCTGACTGGGTAGCCACATATCATGTGAATAACCAGTGGAGACAAGATGCAACCTTGCCTAGTTCCCCTATACAGGCAAAACTCTTCTGACAATCTTGCTTAGGTTTTCACCCTAGCTGATGCATCTTTGTAAAGAGACTGGATTAGTTGTACAAACTTCTCTCAGTGGCCCCAACATGCCAGTGACTTAAAACAGGTAATCCCAGAAAATTCTACTGAATATATTTATAACCTCTAAGCTAAGCATAACCACAAGGAGCTTCTTCAGCTGGGCATCTTGTAAATCATCACTGACTTATAAAATTAATTTGCTGTCATCTGCACTCCTACAAACCTACACTGATCCCAGTAAATCAGCTTTGGAATTTATATATATAAAGTAGACACACACACACACACACACACACACACATATATATATATATATATATATATATATATATATATATATATATATATATATATATATATATATATATATATATCTATAAGGGCGGCCACGGTGGTGTAGAGCGGCCACTTTGGTGCAGTGGTTAGCATTGCCACCTCATAGCAAGAGGTTCTTCAGTTCGATCCTCAGCTGGGGTGCCTTCTGTGTGGAGTCTGCATGTCCTCCCTGTGGTCATGTGGGTTTCCTCCGGGTGCTCCGGTTTCCTACCACATCCCAAAGACATGCTGTAGGTGGATTGGACACACTAAATTGGCCCCTAGGCATGAGTGCATGTGTGTGTGTGTGTGTGTGTGTGTGTGTGTGTGTGTGTGTGTGTGTGTGTGTGTGTGTGTGTGTGTGTGCCTTCTGTGGAAGGTTGGTGCTGGGCTGGCAACTCCACACCGTAAACACTCCACAGCCAATCATGAGTGGACAGGTGATCTGCTGTGGTGACCCCTAACCAGGAAAAAGCCAAATAAATTACAACAAAATACTAAACACTCTCCACAAAAATCTACCTCACATAGGGATTTAAAACACCAAATAGTGCAATTCAGCAAGTACCAGCATTACAGTCATTGCATAAAAATAAATAAAAGCTAGTAATGCCACTAATAAAAAATACCACTAACCTGTTAAACTACTAAAATAAATAAATCCAATAAACCAGCCCTAACTAAATACCTAAACTATATAAATTGCTACCAATAGTGAAAAATATACAACATAGAAAAAGATACATAACCACAACATAACCTCAAACATTCAACATTAAGACTGTGAAGATAGGTAAAGGCTGCCAGCCTAGCCAGATAGAAGTTTGTAGATAATTCTGTCATTTGTAAATATTAATATATGCCACAGGCTTGTTCTCTTAAATGGTAAAAAATGCTGTTAGATGTGGAACTGCAAAAATGTAATAACAGTGCACTCTGCTGTAACAAAGCTAATAAGTCAAGCATTTCATGACTGTCTTTGATCTCAGGGCTTGGAGCCGATATGTCTGGATGAAGGAATTCTGGCTATTGTCTTGAGGCTAGAGTTAATTGCTATAATTTGCATGTATAATTTATTTTATTGCTCTAGCTTCCTGACCAGCTGCAAGATCAAAGGGCTATAAACCTCTGAGTTCTGTTAGCCTGGGAAACAGAAAGAAATGATGTATTCTGAAATGAATCAGTGGTACAGTGTTATCAGTTTAAGGAGAGAAAAAATGAGGGCATTAGAGCATTTGTCTTGAGAACATCCAGCATCACCAGCACTGCCTGTATCTATATGTAAGTAGGATCTTAGACTTTAGTGTTTCTCTTAGAAATAGCTAGGAATTAGGAAGATTAGACTAAGTGTTTTTCTGTGATTTCAGAACTTTTCTACTGTATTATTTCAAACATTTCTCTGTGATCTCTGAACTCTTGACTAGCACTGCATAGTAAGAAGTATTGTCTTGTGTTTTTATTAGTTATTATCAAATATTTTTATACATTTCAACTGTGGCTGTTTTGTCTAGAGATAATTTAAGCTCTAAGAGTACATTGCATGTATATACTGATACTATACCAAGTCACTCCAAATAAGCTTTACTGTTCAGTCACACTTACCATTTGGATAATAATATTGCACAGTAATAATTGGACACCCTTTAATAAGGGCCTTTGAGTAGCTGATAAGTATTAGCTAGGTAGTGGCAGTGATTTCTACCATATAGTCTGGGTAAAAGAGGCCACAGCTGGAGAATCTGTGCCAGCCTTCCCCAGGAGTGTCTGTGTGGTTTTATATAACTCTTATCTCAAAGTGTGTGTGTGTGTGTGTGTGTGTGTGTGTGTGTGTGTGTGTGTGTGTGTGTGTGTGTCAGCTACTTGGGCAGGGACACGAAGCACTGGTTGGATAGAGAGGGTGGTGGAGGTTTTAGCTTGCCCACTAGGCTGAGATCTGGACCGTATAGCTGTGCCAATGGGGAGTCTTACTGGGGACCTGGAGAGAAAGGGAAAAACAGCTCCAGACTGACTGTGATCTCTGTGCGCTCTTAAGGGAAATGTACTTTACTGTGTTTGCATTTATTATCCTTTCCCTATATGGATGCCCCTCACTGGTGTTAGTGGTGAGGATTGAGGCTCCTTGATTGGTGGGCCAGTGCATGGGCATCACAAAGACAATAAATAGTTATATAGACTATTCACACAAATGTGCAGTCACTCTAGTGTATACTTTACACCTCCCCTGACAGTTTGACGAAATGTATTTTTAACCATTTGCTCTACACTCATTTACACATATAAACATACAAATATGTGTGTGTGTGTGTGTGTGTGTGTGTGTGTGTGTGTGTGTGTGTGCACGCGTGTGCATGTGTGTGCATGTGTATGTGTTTATATGTAGCCAACCTGAACGTACACAAACACACATTTCAGTAGCCTGCTTCTTTTTTCCCTTTAGTTAACACGTGATTCTGCATCAACATCCACTCTCCAGTCAGTGATAGTCAGTGACAGTAAAAATACTGAGATGTTTCATCCCACTGGTTTCCCTTAACCATCCATTTTCTACTAAATAAGAAATATGGTCTATGTCTCTGAACTACATTGCCCAAGCATTCTGGACAGAGCCATGCAACAGAGTTTAAAGAGAGTGAGAGAGAGAGAGAGAAATTTAAATATTACAATAATTCACTTCAAGTACAACAGGTTTGCAGCAACATGCATTTTCTGAAAAAATATGAAGCATGAAACTCTTAATGTCTAGCATTATTGACTAACTGTTATCCTCACTGTTATACCAACATGAAAACAACCATGCAGGCTCACACAGTAAGCCATGCACTGAATGCCCTGCAACTAACAAAAACAAGAGGTGAGACATGCCTTAAATACCTTGTAACAAGTAGAAACAAGAGTCATGTCATGCTCTAAATGTCCTGCAACAAGCAGAAACAAAAGCCAAGACATGCCTCTCATATTCTTTGCAGAAGGATTTCTGCCAAGGCCAAGTGAAATAGGGGGAGGGGGATAAAGGTCCAAAAAAAAAAAAGAAGAAACAATTTTACTAATCCCCTTTACTTCCACTAACATTTCAAAAAACAGTTTTGAATTTGTTGACTGCAATCCTCGGATATAGCATGGCTAGCACACAAAATTATACAATTTACATAGCAAAATCTAAAGAAAATAATTATTGCTCAGCCCATATTGCATCAAACAAACATACTGAACTGGTTAACAATAACAGTGATGAGAGGCAAACCAAAAATGACTGACTCATTCAGCATAAAATGTGAAAGCCCGAGGAAATGGAAGACAACCACCTAACTGCTAATTCATCTGACTAAAAATAGAACTTAAAAGCACTTACCTTGTCTCTTATCAACAGTACTCACATCCTGCACCTTTTCTTTACTCCTTCTATGTGGCAAATCCTCAGTATGCTTTCTTGCTGTTTTCTCTTGTCTTTCTAACCTTTTCTACTCTGGCATCCTGCTCCAAAGAGGATTTGCCCTTATGTACCTGTTTTCTTTTATCCCAGCCCTTACCTTCCCAGCTATCATTGCAAAGCCCCTCTCCCCTTCTACTTCCTTTCTTTTTTCCTACCTACCTGTCCCACTCCCCACATCTGCCCTCATCTCCCAATTTTACTCTTTTTTAATCATTATTGAACTATCACTTAAGACACAGACAGACATACATTTATAGAAAAGAAAACGAACCATGTTAACATGTTCATAAACATTATACATCACATAATTATTTTTTACAGTTAACATCAGTCTAACATTACATAAATCAATCAATTCTTGCCTTCTCTTAAACCTCACTCCTCCTCCAAAACATTAATCTGCACGTATTATTCCACAGTTTCCATGTTCTTTTATGCAATTTGTTTCTAACCTCTTCAAAAGATCTCACTTCCACTTCTTTTATCCCTGTTAATTGGAATATTTACTACTTTAAATATAGTTGGTCTGTGCTTTGATTTACATTTTCCTTAATTACACCCATTTGCTCACCCAATATTTCTAGCAGACTACTCTGTATGGTATTTTTTAAGATTTGCCAACTCATTATACTCCCAAAACACAAGTTCCCATTTACCTCTTTAGTCTCCATCACAGTTCCAACATTTGCCATCTAGGAAAAAATCCTTTGGAGTCTGCTTGGGGATCTAAAAATATCTATGCAAGCACTTCCAAGCAAATATCCTAAATCTTCTTGACTTTATTGCATATTTGAGACCCATACAAAATCAAAGTCAAAGTAAACTTTATTGTCATTTAGCCTACACAAGTGCAGCCTAAACGAAATTGCGTGCATCAGGCTCGAATTGAGAAGACATATACATACATACAATAACTCCTACAATGGACACATATTCATCATTTCACATTAGACAGGGTATTCTACCTACATATTACCACAGTTTACCTTATCTATAATTTTCAGCAGCTGAATTTTTTCTTATTGCACGAGTTCCTATTGCACTGTATGATTCTCCATGAATAAGGATCTAGTTAGTATAATATTGCACATTCATTGCCATCTGTGTATTGTTATGTTTAGAATCTGAACTGTCTCTCATTTATTTGCACAAAAAGAGTTGACTGTCCCATATCTTGTCAGTGTCTGGCTTCCCTGATACTGTTGCCAGAGTTCAAGAGTCTCACCACCTGAGGAAAGAAGCTGTTTTTGAACCTGAATGTTTTACACCGCATGCTGCAGTGTCTTCTGCTGGATGACAAGTATGTAAACAGTTCATAAGCAGGGTCTGTAGGATCCTTGTTTTCAAGGTGTTTTCAAGGTGTGCCAGTACAATACGTATCTCCTCCCATTGTTTACTTGTGAATTGCTAATCCAGTCTATCTTTCCAGTCTTTTTTAGCCTTCTCTGATTGATTCCTATATCCATTGTGCAATATTTTACATGCTGCACTAATTACCCCTTTTTAACAGCAATTTTTGTTCTAGAGTCAACTAAAAACTCTATCAGAGTAGGTCTCCCCTTCTGTTTGCCTAAACTCTGATATCAGTCCCTGATAGAGAAGTCAATCTCTAGCCTGCAATCCAAACGTCTTCTTGGCCTCTTCCCACTTTATTACCTTTCCCTCTCCAGTTATTTATTCCCAAAACCTTGGTTCATTTGCCACTTTTCTCCAGTAAATTCCAGTCCCCTCTTGGCTATTCTCTGTACCCTTAATTGCAGTCATTCCTATCAGCAAATTCTCATTTCTCCATTTTCATGTTGGCTTGTTCTTAGAATACTCTCTGATACATTATGAATCCAATCTTTACTCTAATCTAGCTCTAGTGATGTTCTTAGTTCATACATTTGGCAACCCACTATGATACAGGGAGAATATGATTTTTCTCCATCCTGAAATGTACTGCTCGCTGTTTCAGATGCAACTGTCTGTTAATTAGAGAAAACATATGGTAGCATAAACACTAGTGGTATAATTTTCTTCAACTCTGAAGTCATAAATTTATTTATTTTTTTATAAAAACATGTTAGAATACAACATGTGCTCAAGTGCTACAAACTTGAGGCATACTTGCTTGCTGTTGGTTGCTCTAATTGGCAAGTGTCCTAACTTCCTAACAGCCTGAACATAGTAAATTATTTATCCATCCCACCACCCAATCCTACTGAAATACATAGCCATACCAGAACCTTAACTCTAATCATAAAAACTCCCTGACTTTAAACATAGAAATCCCATCTCTAACCCATATCCATGATCATTGACTAAACCTGTATCTTCAGTCCCCCTTCCTAAACCTAAAGCTCCTTATTGCTCTCTAACCCTAACCCCCCATTCCCTAAATCTAACCCCTCAAACTTAAAGTCCTTGATAGCTCACTAACTCCCAAACTCTAAAACTACCCACCCACTCCCTAACCCCAAAACTCTCTTCCTGCTAGTGCTAAACCTAAAAACACTCCCCATTCATAAACCAAAAACTCCCTTCCCACTCCTCAGACATAAAGCCCCCCTCCCAATCGCTATCTAAAAGCATAGCCAGCACTCCCATATCCAAAGCCATTACACTAAACTTGCCCAAATTTGAATATAATGCTTGGGTTAGATGTGGCATCTCTACTCTCTCCCCCCAAGGCTGCAACACCTGACATGAGCACCGTATTTGAGTTTAAGCAATCGAACAGCTGTGTGAGCTACCAGTTGCCTGAGTTCCTGGCCACAAGGTAGTGGGATTCAAGCAGCCAGGGCTAGGACAGCTGAAGAATATCCAAAATAATTGTTTTAATCAATTGATTTAACTATTAATAGAAACATTAAATGAAATTTTTCATAGTTTTTTACCTTTTCCTAGAGATAGCTTTAGAATTTGGAGTCAGCATAAGCTTAATCAGAGGCATATAGTACGATTATCTGTATAGAAAAGAATCGCAACAAGTTTTACAGATCCAGATGGTCTGTTGCAAAATTACTGCAAAGGACTTCAAAAAAGAACTGTTAGAGCCCCATTTCTTAAACATGTTTCATCTCTTATTATTAACTTTGATCTTTGCTCTCAAAACTGAAATTTTCTTCTCTTTGTGGCTGGAAAAAGAAGAGCTGTGGAACTGGTAAGTTGTTCCATAGTAAAGCCAAACATGACGCCTGAAGCTCAAATAAGACTGTCAGGAACTTTTGGTAAAATAGGTAAGTAATAACATATTTTTCCCTTCAAAATACAAAAAAAAAAAAAAAAAAAAACACAGTGAAAAGCACAACAAACATGTACCCCCACCCCCAAAAGTAATTTAACAAAGTTTTTAGCAGAAAAACAAAGAAAACATATATTTAATGACCCTCTTTCCATAAAAGCAAAAAGTTGCACTTCACTGTAATATGAATGAAAAAAAAATCATGTGACAGTCCAATGAAGCACTTTTTCTTAGCTTGAAATGAACACTGCCACAGAAAAAGTGAAGTTTCTATTAAAAATAATGTGTAAGGGTTTTCCCTGAAATAAACTTGCCTACCCAGCAATGGAGAAATGCTAGTCCTCAAAAGCCTGCAAAAAAGAGCTCTTCAGCTGGAAAACTCTGAAGGGCTTGTACTCGAACCATTGATTTTCTTCAATTCTGCTCAAGCTAGCAATGGTTTGGGTGCACGGAAGGTGCTCTTATGCTCTGGAATCTGGTTGGTTGTTATATCGTGTACAGGATATAAGCTACATAGCTAAGGTTATTGCAGCGGTGATCAAATGATGAGCATCAATATGTTCTACTATTACATTTTCACATTCGATGCAAATACTAAGACACTGTAATAAGACATTATACATTTGTATATAATAGTAAAACACAGTAATACAAAAAAGGTTACAAAGGCAAGATGTTTATATTAAAACAAAGAATTTCCTGGAGGTGTGTTGAAAGTGCACAATGTAGAACGAGGTTTGTCTAGCTTAATCTACAGGAATCCTCAGTTGGTGTCTAGGCTCCCTATTAAAATGTCGGCATTCGAAATGCAGAGTGCCAATACGTTGAAAAAAAGACTAACAACACAGGATCGCTGTTCTCCTTAAAACTATTTTTTTGCAGCAGGGGCAAGCCCCCTACACCTTCCCTCCAAATTTATATATACCAACTCTGAGATCACAATACCTCAGAGAAAAGTGGATAGTTTGAGAAATGCCATCTCAGACATGGTATATGTAAGTCCATTCTTTCAGCCATTCAGTCTACAACATTTCAAATGGTTAGTGGAGTAAAGTATAGAGAAAGCCTTTGGCCTGCGCATTGCTGACACAACATCTCCAATACTCTAGAGTGACAAGTGCTCACTTTTCAGTCATATATTCACAGACTTGATTTTCTGAGAGCTTTTAATTTCTGTAAATAGTGAGTTTTATCCAAAAAATAAAAAAAATAAAAGCTTGCATTCTTCTCAAAGTCCTGGACTGAATTCAGAAACAAATAACACACTGCAATAGGCAAAACTGTGTGATAAGTGGTGGCATACAAAATGGGGTTAATTCAGAGATACAGGTAGCAGCATTGTGCAAGCAAGCACAATTGCAAGGTTGGCATTATATGCTAATGATAGTATAATGGTATTCTGCATTCTACATTTACAGAGTTTCTCAAGTTGTACTCATCTGAGTTCAGCAAACATGCCTGGCCTCTCCCATTCTCTGAACATTCATAGTTTCTGTCTTCTTCACACTGAGCATGTTCACACTGATTATCTCCTACTGGTGAGAGAGCACAAACATGCACCACAATGATTAAATATAAATCAAATGATTGCCTTCACATTAGAATATCACATCTACTTTGTCACCCAGGCCCAAGTACAATGCCCACAGTTACTCCCACTATGATAACACCTAAGCTATGTCCTTCCTACATTCACAGTAATGTCTTGCTGCTAACAGACATGAATCTTGTACAGCCTTTTATAACCAAGACATTCTTGTCACTACTGAAATTTAGCTAAAGCCAGAAATAAATGATGAGATTACCACAACATGCTACAATATTCTCAAAAAGGATGGCATAAATAAAAGAGAGGGTGGTAGATCTATAATTACCATAAATACTTTAGATATAACCCCATACCTTCAAAACATCCTTGATTTTAACAATACAGGACTTCTCACCTCAGTACTAAAAATTAATAATTATAAAAGCATATGTATTTCAACACTGCACAAGTCAACATGTCACCAGGAGATAATATCAGTACAGATGAAGACACCCTATGCTGGAGATCTCAAAACATGCACTTTTAAAGCATAATACTTGGTGATCTAAACCATAGACTGTCAGATCACAAATACAACCACGCCCAACTGCACAATAAATCTCTATAATGTCACGAAAATTAGCAATACAACTACAAGATTTAAACAAACTGCAAACAGACAGTCCATATTGGATTCATACCTTCAACCCAATCAATACAAGCTCCTTTGGATGCTTGCCTAATATACTCAGTGACTATCTCCCTATATTTGCATTAAAACAGCTAAATAATAATAATAAAAAAAATCTACAAACAGGTTTGCAATCTCACAATATTTAACAAAGAAACTTTCAACAATGGTCTAAGACACTGCAACTGGTCACCTCTAAAGACTCTAGCCCTTGAAGAAGCAGTATCTAATTTTAACACAACATTTCTTAATACAGTGAAACACTAAGCACCACTTCATACAAAAAAGTTAAATCAAACCCAGCCCCATGATTAACTAAAGAAACCAACAACTCATGGCCCGAGGACAGAATTCATGGACAAACTGGCTTAAAAACAAAACACAGAGTGCCCATCAAAATTTCAGACACCTTAGAAATCTTACTGAACAAAAGATTAAGTCAGACAAGCAATCCTACTACCAGCTGCTCCAACATGTATATCAGAGCAATCCAAAGTTCGTCTAGTTCTCCATTAATAAACTTCTTTATCTCACTCAGTCCAATATTCCATCACACACAACAAACAACAAAGACAGCATCGCTACACACTCCAGTTCCCATTTTATACAAAGTGTTCTTCTTACTCAAGGATAACCTCTTCTGCATCCACAGTTCTGCAAACCCTGACACTCAGCCAGGTCGGTTTAGTTTCCAGCCTGTCCCAACAGCAACTATAAAAAGCATATCTGTGCACACTAAAACCAACCACCTTAGCAGCAGGCAATTTGTGTGTTGTGTATCTGAAAATAGCAACAGACACCATGCCCACTCTGTCTCTAGCCTTACAAACTACTCTATCTGAGTAACTATGTCCCAGCCCTCTGGGAAAGTCTTTTGTTATTATACCCCTATATAAATGGGGGACACCCACATAATGCATCAACTAAAGACATATAGCTATGTTAACACCTCTGTTAAAAATCCTAGAAAATAGTCCAGATACAGATTTGCTGCATCCAGGACTGTTTGTAAGCTTTTGAGGCCCCCAAGCCTTTCTGTGATGGAGGGAAGCATTCTAGCTTATCAGCGGGAATGGTAAGCGCTAGGTAGCCTATCTACCGCAAGAGTGGTTTCTGCCCCAGAAATTGTAGTTTATTGGCCGTTTGGGCAGTTTTTCCATCTCTTTCAACCTTCTGGTATAAAAGCCTGCATTTGCGCTCGTTTCCCACCTTTCATGTAACTAGTCTAGTCCAGATACAGATTTGCTGTATCCAGCACTGCTTGTAAGCTTCTGAGCCCCCCAAGCCTTTCTGTGTTGGAGGGAAACCTTCTAGATTATCGGTGGGAGTGGTAAGCACTAGGTAGCCTATCTACCACAAGACAAACTACTAGGGTTCAACCAAACACCCTAATAATGGGCAATTTCAACTACCCCACCATTAACTGGGAAAACTACTCATGTACCAACTCCTTTGCTCAACATTTTCTGGAATTCATAAACTCCAATGCCCTGGATCAACTTATCCACACCCCCACCAGGGGCAACAATATCCTAGATCTAGTCATTACAACACCTGAAGTCAATGCCTCATTGGTCCGATCCAACCATAAGCAAGTTACCCTAGATATCCACATCCTGCCCCCATCCCCCATTAAGGAAACTACGGTAAAAAACTTCTCCAAAGCCAACTTCATGCTTCTTAAGACAGAAGTGGTGAACTTCATGACACCCATGCAGATGGACAATACAGTTACGACTACTGAATCCTATACAATTGCACTTTATAAGTACTTACACGAGTTCATGGATCGTGCTATCCCAAACAGAACCAAGACACTATCCTCCAAAAAAAGGAAGCCAATCTGGTGGTCCCCTGCCATAAACAAACTCTACAACAGAAGGAAGAAACTGTTGCAAAAGAGAGTAAAATCCCATGAGTGGAGGAGCTCCCTGGTCAGCCTCAGTAAGAAGCTGTGATCCCTGATAAAATCCTCCAAAGCTAGTTACGAAAACAAAATTGCCACTGATTCTAAAGACAACCACAAAGCATTCTATAGCTATGTCAAGAATCTCAATGGCAACACTCAGATGTGCTCTGAGTTACAGCACAATGGCACTAAATATACAGACCCAACTGATATTGCCAACATCCTGGCAGATAGGTTCAGTGCTAACTTTACCCCCCTCTCTCCCCCTAAAGAGCCCATCTCGATACTGAAAGAATGCAAAGTTCCTGTAATCACAGCTGCACAGGTAAAAACCACACTCTCCAAAGCCAAGAACACAGCATCCATGGGACCAGACAACATCCTAGGCTGGGTTCTACACGAACTACAGAACGAACTGGCACCCCACCTAAGTACCAAGTTCAAGCATAGCCTCACCACAGACTTTATGCCCACTGAATGGTGCACAGTGACGGCTATCCCACTCCACAAAGGGGGAGCCACCACGGACCCCGGGAACTACCACCCCATTAGCCTGATGAGCCTGGTCTGCAAGGCCATGGAACATATTATCATGGAACTTATAAACAAAGAGATTGGTAATCTCCAAACTCTGGACCCCACCCAGTTCGGGTTTGTAAAAGGCAGATCATGTCTCCTAAACCTGATAAACTTGTTTGAAGCAGTCACCAAAGCTGTAGATGAGGGTAAGGTGGTTCACACAGCCTATCTAGATCTTGGCAAGGCTTTCGACACCATCCCCCACTCTGGAATTATAGATAAACTCACTAAACTAGGTATAAATCCCTATGTCACAAGATGGGTTGCCAACTGGCTCACTGACAGAACCCACACTGTGAAGGTAGCAGACTCCAAATCTGACTTCAGACCAGTGACAAGTGGAGTACCACAGGGTTCAGTCCTGGGTCCTCTCCTGTTTGGGATCTATTTCTCTGAGGTACAGGCTAACACAGAAGGTCTTTGGCTAGCGAAGTTCACAGATGATTGCAAACTAGGAGCCATAATCTAAACTCCTAACGATGTGGATATCCTACAAAAGGGCCTCACTGAGACAGATGCCTGGTGTCAAAGCCATGGCCTGAAGCTCAATGCCAAAAAGTGCACTGTCATCCCCTTTGGTAAAAACTCTGTACCCATGAACTACAACATAGGAGGTAGTATACTTAACACCGAGAGTGTGATAAGAGACCTTGGGACACAGGTGGACAGTAGTCTCTCCTTTGATAATCACATCGCCAAAGTAGTCAGGAAATCCTTCTACGTGGCACACCTCATCACAAAAGATTTTTCATCCAGAAAAAAAGAGGTAATTGTTCCCCTCTACTCATCACTCATTAGACCCATTATAGAGTACAATGCCCCTTTTGATATGTACCTCACAAGACATCTACAACAACTGGAAAGGCTACAGAAATACCTCACAAAGAGGATTAGTGGCCTCAAGCAGATGCCCTACACTGACCGTCTCAAAAAACTCCAGCTTTACTTTGTAGCATATTGCCTACTCCGAGGAGATCTCTGTCTAACATATAAAGCTATGTTAAACCCAGAGCTGTTGGACATGCTACACCTTAAGAAATCCCAATCCCTTTGAGCTACACGCTCTAGGAACCTAAACCTTGTTACCACAATAAACAGGACATGCTGGAGGGATAATTTCCTGTCCCAGAGACTTCCTATACTCTGCAACAAGCTACCCATCTACGGCAAGCAAAGTTACTCATTAGCACTCTTCAAGAAAAATCTTGATGAGTGGATGGGAAATAGGAAATACACCCGGGAGATCACTTCTGTGGCTCTGCTTCGACAGGGGCACAGGAAATTAACTTTCTTGGGTGGCGTAAGTCAGAGAACCTTGTTGGCTAGGCTTACTTAGGCCCTTGGGCCGATAGCCTAGTACCTACCTATGAACCTATGAACCTAAAACTCTTAAAATACCTCATCAATAAAAATCTCCTCTCCAGCACCCAACATGGTTTTCATTCTAAACATAGTACCATAACTCCTCTCATCAGTTTCACAAACATCATAAACCACATGAGAAATTCTATAACTTAGAATTATCTATTTTCTTTGGCTTATCAAAACCATTCAACTCCTTCTCTCACCAAAGTCTGTTCACAGAACTTTCATTCCTCATCCTCTTCCACTCAGCCCTTCCATGGTTCCATAACTAACTCGAAAAAGACAGCAGGTGGTAAAATGGCTCCAAGACTTTTCACCCTTCCTATCAGTCTCCTTTGGAATCCCACAAGGATCAGTACTTGCCCCTCTCCTATTCTCTATCTTTATAAATAAACTTCACACAGCATCCAAGCATGCAACCATAATACAATATCTAGATGACACCACGCCCAACTGCTCAACCCTGTCCCTCTCAAAACTTAATGATCTTACCCACGACTCCTTCTTAAAACCATTGAAACATGGTTAAGAAAATCTCACCTTCTAAATCTTAAAAAAAAATGATGTTCACCCCAAAACATTTTTCGGATTAAAACAATCTTTCAAAATACTGTCAAAAACATGTTTAAAAAGCACCAGAAGCTTGGTTTATTATAAAGTAAACACTGTCTCACTGACAGCACTAGAACAAAAATGTTGCATCCACCTTTCGTACTGCTGTTTCTCCTTTATACCACCCCCATTCTGACTAACCTTGTTAGCACTCAAAAAAATGAAACTAAACAGGTGTTACCACAAAATTGCTAGATCTGCCACCAATCTACCTACAAAAAGTCATCAGTGCACAGCCTTAAAACAACTATATTGGCGAGAGCTTCCACAAAATCATTCCTACCTACAACTGTTTATTGCCCATAACCAAAAAACTGTCCAGCACTACAAAACTCCATAAAATATTATTCTCCAACATAGGAAATATAAAATAAATAAAATGACTTGGCACCAATGATAATGTTAAATAAAAGAAATTTCTAATAAAATCATCTAGCAGTGTACATTCCTGGCTGGGAGTTCTACAGAAAACAGAGTATTACAAGTATTGTTATAGATCTAAATATCATTCTCCACTAGAAAAAAAAATTGTTTCCCGAGTGGTACAGAGTACAAGTATGACAAGGCCATTGGTCAAGGAATAGTCCAAAGAAAATACGTGAAGTGAAGTTTCATAAATAATATATGAATGTAATTATGCACCTATTCCTCATGGGTCTACTACTGGTACTTGTGACCTAGTAGCTCACAACACACCTGCGTGCTGCTGCTTGCTCAAAAAAGCAATTGCTTGAACTCCAGCTAGCCCAATCTCTGTTTCTACTTATCCCCTCCAGCACCCAACACTATAAAACTATTTAGCTCTACCAAAACCTAAACTCTGACCCTAAAACTCCTACTGAGTTTACAACCAAAGACTTCACTTCCTTACTCTAAACCTGAACTCTCTCTCCCTTACCCTAAAATCTCCCACCTGCTCCTTCACCACCGCTGCTTGTGGGAACTCATATTCGAGTTCAAGCCTGAGCAGCAGCTGCCTACATGAGCTACAATGTTCTCTAGTTCCTGGCTTTGAAACAGTAGTTTTTGTGCACTTAGCACTCGAGCACCTGTAGTGAACCTGTTCCTCACTGGCCTGCAAGTAGTCCTTTTGCTCTGTAAGGGGATTTATTAATTTATTTGTCATAGTTGACTGGGTTTGCACAGTGGTCCAAGGACCCATTTTGGATATGACTTGACCAAAAGGCAGATAAAAGTATTGAGTATAACAGGAAAACTTGAATTCAAATATATATGGAGAAGTCTAAATACAAAAGTATAATGGAAGAGAACATCTTTCAATTATACAGACAGAAGTGCATAAATAGTTAAACTATACAGCTCTGAGCCTACAGAAGGAACAGATAGATCCAGGCTTGTACTTAAATGCAAAGATTTTTAGATCAAATAGTCAGTTTACTTTGGATGGCATTGTAATGTATTTTGATCATGTGTATTTCAAAGTTCTCATCCACGAAAGTGGACAAGTGGACTCTGTAGTGTTGAATCTGTCCAGCTTTGTATACAGACTTTCACTATGCTTACTGCTTGTGACTGTATTAAGTAAACTTAGTGAATTGTAATGATCTATCCACATCCAGGTAAGCAGACTTGAGTTTCTGGGAGCTTTTGACGGTCATAAAAAGGGCAATTAAAAAAAGAAAGAGAAAAAAAACTTTCAAAAGTTACTTTGAGAAAGCCTGCATTTAAAACCTGTAATAAGAAGTCAATAGAGATCAGACACTTAAGTTAAAGGAGAGGCATTAGAACAGTGAGAGGGCACACAATACAATGCAGACAGACAAATGCCCATCTGATAAACAAAACATGTCAAAATTGCCTTTATCATATTATTTTGGAGTTAAATGAATTATAATAATAGCCTTAGTCTAATTGATGGAATATCAGTACTGCATACAAAAAGGCATATGTGTTCAAAAACGTGACTTTTTCCATTTTGTCCCATGACTTTCCTTTAAAGGAGGAGACAAAGGAGTTAACTTCCATGTTTATTCAAACAGAAGTAGCAGTTTGATGAGTTGAGCTGCATCAGGAGTGTAGTAAAATGTTCATATTTTGTACTAACACTCAGTAGTACATCAGTCATCAACTCTTTCTGCAACTCCTGCCACTGCAAATAAATTTCTGTAAATAGTGACTTTTATTCAAAAAAAAATCACCAAAAGCTTGCATTCTTCTCAAAGTCCTGGACTGAATTCAGAAACAAATAACACACTGCAATAGGCAAAACTGTACAATAAGTGGTGGCATACAATATGGAGCTGATTCAGAGATACAGGTAGTGGCATTGTGCAAGCAAGTAAAATTGCAAGGTTGGCATCATATGTTAATGATACTATAATGGTATGGAAATTACCATAATTATGCTAATGAACCCCATTGCAAATGCAAATGAGGAAAAACAACATGGTAAAGTGATGCAGAAACAGATAACATTTACACAATCAGGTGTGACCGTCAGCAAGTTTGTACACAAAGATTTCCTGATGAGCAAGGATAGAGACCATGCTACGATGCTAGGTGTAGAAGGTATCTTAGCCATGTAGTGTATGTTACAGGCCTTTCTCAAGGCCAGTGTCTGTGATAGGACACTCCATCACTCCCGGTATTGCACAAAGATCTGACAGTGGCTAACATATCATTGCCTCTATGACAGGAACAAATTAGGCAGACATACCATATGGTAATTGATAGACATCTGCTGTCCTCATATGAAAGTTTATGCAGGCATCAGGAACACCAAAATCTGTGGACAATAAGGTAAGTGTAGCTTTGATAAGTTTAGCTACAGGGACAATCCAACAGCCATCAGGAGGTACACTGGGTGTTATCTCAGGCATTTGCCTTGTGAAAGCTATACCAGTTCCTGTATATGATGCTATAGCATTTGGAGGAGTACATATGGTTCCTAAGGACCACAAAGGAAAGTAACAACACTATGAGGGTATTCTATGAAATACCTCATTTTCCTGAGGTTTTACGGGCAATTGACTGCACCCATATTGCTATCAAGGCCCCACCTAGTCCACATGGACAGTGGCACATCAACTAGAAATGGTTCCACTCCATCAACACATCCAGACTACACCAATAATTTGTGCAAGGTGACTTCCCACGTGGAAATCATTCTGGTAATGCAGGATATGCCCTGAAGATGTGGCTCATGACACCCACATGAAACCCATGGAGTATTGATGAGACGACATGCAACTCCACACTGTCACAGACCAAAAGCATCACAGAGTGTAGCCTGAGAATGATGTTGGTCCCCTTCTGCTGCCTAGATTTCTCTGATGGCAATCATGGCATGCAGCTGTATGTTCCATGGACCTGCTTCAAGATAAGATATATGCTGTCTGTGCAGTTCGATACAACAGTATTGTATACAGTCAGCTGGAGAAGGGGCTTGCCATTGGAGAACCCAACTGATCAAAACCAGCAGTGGAGGAGGTACCATTTGAGCAGCCATTGGAGGAAATGTCTGAAGGTGAAGACCATGCGAGGCAGAAGTGGATGCAATGCACTGTGGCACTGGCAAAGTGGCAATATCTGGTCTATAGTTATGAGGCAGGTTAGATAAAACATAATGATGTAGACAATATTACACCTAGGCAATGCTATACAGTACTCTGACTGCCCACATTGTGTATCAGATATCACTTACCCATATAAGGAAGCTGTGAGGCAGAGCACAGTAGTCATCAAATGCACAGGTAGGGAGGGACACAGTGACAGGAATTAGCAGTGGATATAGAGGTGGGGTGGGAAGTTAATGAGGATGTTGATGAGAAAGTGTGATATGGGCATTAGATGGCGATGACCTGAGTATAATGTGGAGGGAAGGGATGTGCTTTCTGACAGCAGTTGGTGTCCAACAGCATTATGCATTTGTTCAGAAGGTGTACAGGAGACACACCTGCAGCAGATGTGGTTGAACTGCGGGAGTATGTGTGCACACGCATGCATGCACGTGCGTGCATGCGCAAGCGTGTGTGTGTGTGTGTGTGTGTGTGTGTGTGTGTGTGTGTGTGTGTGTGTGTGTGTGTGAGAGAGAGAAAGGTGTTGTGGGGCCACTAACGGGAAGGATACAGACTATGGATATCCCTAGAAAGGACTGCATCCCCTCCAGGAATTGGCACTGACATTGGCAGGGACAATGGTGTGCTAAAAGACTGTGATGATCTATGCATGGTCTGTGTCTGCAAAGAGCAAATTTCACTACTCTAAAGGTATCAACACCATGCTTCACCAAGTCCCCACACTGATAGGTGAAGTGGATGAGGTAGCAGTCCATGAACATGACCTACCTGACCTGTGGATGTACCCAAACTGGAAGCAAAGGAGTGGCAGCCAATAGAATGGCATTGGCACAGCAAGAAGAGGCAGTGCAAGCAGCAACTTGACTGTCTAATATGCCAGTGGTGGGGGGTATTTTACTAAAAGTATTTATATACTTTGCTATGCACACTGCATAGTACACCTATCATCTCTGCCATGGCAGCGGTGTTATCCACTTTGCCTGCATGACTGCCCTGCATATCCATTGAGTAATGCCCTCGGTACCACTGATGTTAGGCAATGACCAGGAGGAATGGTGGTGACTCAAACTGACCAGCCTTTCCTGACTGCTGTCCCCATGCTCTGTGGATACACCATTGATCACTGCAGGTGAATGGACAAGGAATAACCATGCCACCTGAGTAGGTGTGCTGAGCATGTCCTGTCCTTCCATGGCTTCAGGTAGGGTGGGGGAGGGTTTCACAGGCAACTGAACAGTGTCACTGGAGTGAGTGGCAGTGAGCTCTCCTCTGTTACCATTGCTGAGAGTGGCATCTTGCCCCCTCATGTTGCTATCATCAGGCAAACTACCACTGACATTGCTGCATAACAGAGGTTTCAATGCACAACACACAGCCCAAAAGCCACTACCTAGGTGGACTCCCACCTTAGGCTCAATCCCAGGCATCCATTATTGCAGTACACCCTAAGCTGTGAACATAGTTGTCTGCAGGTAGCTATGAAGACCCACCCTATAAAGACACACTTTTAGGCATTCAGTCACACTCCTGCATGTGGCCTGTGTATCCTGATCTCATCACAAGTTACATCATTATGTTATTTGCAAAGCACTGTAGTAATACACTGCAGAACTCAAACCCAAACCTTTCTGTACCCCACCCCCTATCAGCAGACAGATGTGTAGCAACCTCCCTTCAACTACAACAAAAGAGAAGTAATGTTAATCACACATTCTTCACACCCATGTCATTGCCCCATATAGACTTACAAAAGCACCTTGTAGCTTTTGTTCTTCCTTTCTGGAGCAAATTCAACTATATCCACTGCTGTTTCATTACTCTTCAGCAAATCTGTATAATGCAATGGGAACTGCAATGGTTGTGGCTGATTTTATCATGCAGTTCTGGGGCTCATACAACAACAATTGTGCTAATAAGGAAATTAATAGTAAATGATTCAGTATTACAGATTTTTACACACTGCATACCAAACCAAGGCCATGCAATGAGGCTTGTACCTGACTGTGAACCCCCATAAATAACTGCAAAATGTACTGCACATGTATGGATAGGTCAATGGCCCTTGTGGGGGTGTATTAGCCAGCCTTTTACACTCACAAACACCACTGCAGTGTGTCATTCATTCATTTATGTGAGACAATACAATGGAATTAGGCACTGTCACACTGCCCTGCTGCTTGTCGGTGCATGACATGTCAGAACTGAAATACGTGTCAATATGAATCTGCTACTATTTTCCTAAAAAGTGAAACCTAAGACGTGGCCATGGTTTTTGAGAGTGTTGACTGTGGAAGGGTTCCCATGTGGTATAGGAAATAAATGAAAATCTTTCTGTACCTCCTGCACAGGGATCACTATGATTCCCCACTTGGGAACTCTTATGATGGTCCCCAGTACAAGGGGGGGCACCTCATTCTAGCTTGCCAGGACAGTGAGTGATTCCACAGGCATCACCTACACTGGTGAACACTGCAAGCATAGCTACAGTGACCTGAAGCAGTGCCACCATAACCTTTTAGCCAGTAGGAAGAGATTAGAGAAAGTGCACCAAAGTTTTACAGTAAGTAGCCATGGCAAGAGGATACGTTTTTTGTTTTGTTTTGTTTTACCCTCCCCCCAATAGTTGACTATCAGCTGACCAGAGTGCTCCTCCTCATTCACCAGGTCTTCTGTACCTGGCAACCTCCACCAGACTTTCTCCAACCATGTTTGGACTGATGAAGAGTATGAGACACCTTGGGCTGGCATCATTTATTCTACGATGACAGGTGATTACTTGTGTGTTTTTAAGAGTAACTGTTCAGCTATATGCAGGACATGTGAGTTCTGGACATCTTTTCTTTTATGTCTTTCAGTTCATAGTGATATATGTAGAATCAGCGAATCTGCCAGCCTAGGCATATGGACAAACTTTCTAGATGCAGGGATAAATATATGCCATTGATGTATAGCTGCATATATTTTAGATACCTGCAATACTGCCTATTTTTTCAGTGCCGCTACTTAGTTTAAACACTGCCTACTCCTATTATATGCCTAATGGCATACATACTTTGGCAAGTCAGGCTGACACCCTTTCTGTCAGCCATCTTACCTACAGGAACTGCCACTTGTATTATAGCAAAGATGTCTAACCAGAGGGTGTGTGTTTGCCAAGCATGCTGGGCACTACGTCACACCTGAGTGTTTGCCTCCTTACATTACTATGTCATTAGTAGTATCCCCGCTGTTCATACACAGTGCACTGGTCTGCCTGCCCAGCATTATTCTTCCACTGTCCATTCAAAAGCCCTGATAGTGAGTTATACTTTGCATACAACCAGCATGCTTAAGACAGGTAGCCATTTTTGTTTAATAGTGGCTAATTTGTTTTATGTTACATTACTGCCGTCTAGGTTCATAGGTACGTACTGGGCCATTGATCTGTGAGGATCTTAAGAAGCCTAGCTTTACATTTCCATAATAGTTTTAAGCCCTTATATTTCACACATAAATAATAATTCTGAGTTGGGCAGAACAAGGAAATGTTGGGGCATTTACTTGTTGCTCCTATTCATGAGGGACATGAGGGCTAAACTGGAAATGAAGCTGTTGTGCTTGCTCAAGTTGTGACAAGTGTTTATAAAGGTACATACAATATGGGGCATTATATTTGATTAGTAGCCTGATAAGAGCTAGGTACAGTGGAATTACAGCCTTGGACATGCACACCATAAGTTTAGATATAAATTGTGTGATAATCAAGTACTTCCTTACAACTGTGGTTGATCAAAGAACAGTTTATTGTTGGCATGGGTTCCCATATCCCTGAGTACTGGATCCACTTTCAGAGGTGTGTTGTTAATGTGATAGTTATAAGGGAAGTTATGCTTGCCAAAGGATAATACAGTTGATTAAAATCTTATCATAACAGTAGATGTCCTTTCCTTCACTGTTGCAGAATTCCTTACGTCTGGGAGTCCCTGCCTCAGGTAGCCTGACATCTGGCCAGTATACAAAAGCCTACTGTTGCTTTAAGGTACACAATACATCACACATATGCTCCTCGCATAGCATAGGGCATAAAGGTAACATCTGGATGTACCATCCTCAGAAGTGATAGCCCCAGTAGGAACGCCACTCCAAGAAAAACCAAGAAGTAACCAGTACATCCTGGAAGGAAATGGACCAGGGGGAGGAGGGAGGGCGTGAATACTACAACAGTGAAGAAAAGGACATATACTGTTATAGTAAGATTTTACACAACTGTACTATGTCCTTCAATTCACTGGTTGCAGTATTCCTTACATCTGGGAGAGTGCCAAAGCTCAAGAAAAAACTTGGGAGGCAGAAGGACCAGCAGAGCCATCTATAAAGCAACGAAGGATGGCCCTAGCAAAACCAGCTCTAACTCTCGAGATTTCATCCAACTTGTAGTGCTTGGTAAAAGTATGCATGTAAGTCCAAGTATCTGCTTCAAGAACAGAGTTAGTATCCAACCCCTTGAAAAAAAACTCCAGAAGAAGCCACAGTCCTAGGAGAATGAGCCTTTACAGAAGAAGGAAGGCTCTTACCATGAAAAGTATAACAAAAGGAAATAACCGTTGAGATGCAAGAAGAAATAGTTTGCTTGGATACAGCTAAACCTTAGGATCTAGGATGAAAAGAAACAAACAACTGATCAGATTTTATAATAAATTTAGTCTTATCCAAATAAAATCTGAGTTGTCTATGCACATCCAGAGTATGCAGCACTCTCTCACTGGCAGATAGTGGAGAGGCAAAAAACGTAGGCAAATGAATAGATTGATTAAGTGACAACCCATTAACCACCTTGGGCATAAAAGAAGGATTAGTATGCAAGGGCACCCTATCGTTATGAAACGCTGAAAAAGGAGGACAAGCCACAAGGGCATGAAGCTCAGACACCCATATGGGAGAAATAAGGACAAACAAAAGAACAGTCTTCAAGGGCAATGTTGCAAGGATGCTGAAGCAGCATGCTCAAGAGGAGCCTGAGTCAACTTGTCCAAAACAAAATTAAGATCTGAGGGAGGAGGAACAGGCTCCCTGGGAGGCCTAATATGAAGGATGCCTTTAATGAATGGTTTAGCTTCAAATCTAGACTCTAAAGGAGGAGATAAAAGCAGACAAGCATAGTTAGCTGATAAGTGGGCCTTAATAGAAGAATAGGCCAAACCAGCATTGAGCAATTCATACAGATAAGAAAGAACCAAACGAACATCCACAGTAAGTGGATCCATGTTATGAGAGAGACACCAAACAGAAAACCTCTTCTATTTGGATAAGTAGGATTTCCTAGTATTGTGTTTCCTGGCCTCCTGCAGGACCCTAAGCACGTCCTCAGAAAAAAAAAAGTGTCTATGTGAAATTAAAATCCTATCACCAACAGTGTCAGTTGAAGAGAGGACAGGTGGGGATGGATGACAGATCCTTTGTCTTGTGTGAGTAGTAAGCCACCCTGTGAGATAACTTGTGATGATTGCCCTTGGCTAAATGCAGAAGAAGAGGGAACTAATGCTGCCTCAGCCAAAAGGGTGTCACCAACAAGATTTTGGGAGTGTCCTGTTGAATTCTGAACAGGACTTTTCAAATGAGAAGAACGGGAGGGAATGCATAAAGAAACATCCCCTTCCATGAAAAAGCGAGGGCATCAACCTTCCACACCAGAGGATCTGGGAGTCTGGCACAAAATAGAGGAAATTGTCTGTTCAGAGGGGAGGCAAATAGATCTACCTGAGGAACACCCCACTGGTGGACAATGTCCCAAAATGCATCCCTGTGAAGCATCCATTCATGGGATTGAGTTAAGGACCTGCTCAGACTGTCTGCCACAATGTTTTTACCTGAGGGAATGTAAACTGCCTGAATAGTCACTTGATACCGGACAGAAAGATCCCTTACCAGGAGTGCCAACTGTAAAGAAGGTAAGATGTTGTTCCTCCCTGTTTGTTTAAATACCACATCACTGTGGTGTTCTCTGTGAATACCTTAAGAGGTTCTGGGGAGATAAAGAGGATGAAAAACCTGAAAAGCCAGCAGAAGAGCTCTCATGTCTTTGTTATTGATGTGCTCCTTCTGTTGAAGAGGCAACCACACCCCCTGTACTTTTAGGGAGCCAAAAGCTACTCCCCATCCCACATCTGAAGCACCTGTGAACAGTTCCTGAGAGGGAAGAGGAGAATGAAAAGGGAGTCCTTGATTTAGAGACAACTGCTGGATCCACCACTAAAGTTCCTTCTTGAGACAAGGGAGAAGAAGAACTACAAACTCTAGAGGATGTGCATGTTGAAGCCAAAATGACTTCAGGAACCACTGAAATTTTCTCACGTGGAGTTTGGCAGAGGGAGCATGGGGATGGTGTGTGCCATGAAACCCAGAGCTCTCAGTAACTCCCTGGCTGTAATGGAGGCCAGAGGAATAAGAGTTTGAAAGAAAGAAATGAGAGTTAAGGCCTTGGGATGAGGCAGGGATGCCAGCATAAGCATCATCTGAATCCTGCAACCTAGAAAAACATGATCCTGAGAAGGAGTCAGAGAAGACTTTTTGAAGTTTATTGGGAACCCGAGGCTCTGAAGAAGAGAAATGGCAAAAATGAAGATTTTGCAACAGGATCTCTGGAGAGGAGGCCCGAATCAGCAGTTTGTCTAAGTAAGGAAATAGCTGGATACACTGAAGACTGCAAAAAGCAATCACAGGAGCGAGGCATTTAGTGAACAACCTTGGGGTAGTAGAAAAGCCAAAGAGTGAAACAAAGAACTGAAAATGCCAGGAAGCAGCAGAAACATGCAAAAACTTCCTGAAAAGTGGATGGATCAGAATATGGAGATAGGCATCCTTGAGATCCAGATATACCATATAAGCCTGAGGAAACAAAAAAGGAAACAGAGTCTGAATTGACATAATTCAAAAAGAGGGCACCTTCAGAAAAGTGTTGAGATGAGACAGGTCCAGAACTGGTCTCCAAGTACCCTGTTTTCTGGGTACTAGAAACATTCTGGAGTAAATCCCCTTCCCCTTGGGACACAGGTACCTCTTGAATAGTACCCTGAGTCAAAAGGTCTCAAAGTACCTGTGGGAAAAAGGGAAGTTATTCCTGAGGAGGCAGAGGAATGCCCATTAAAAAGGAAGAAATTTCCATACTATTCTAGCATGTCCCAATACTATTCTAGCATGTCCAAAGGTCAGTTGTCAATCTTCTCTCCGGTCCAGTTGGTGAATCTGGGAATCTTGAGGCAATGTTACAACTGCCTCATGTACACAGACAACCCTCTCCTCCTCCCAACAAATTCCAACACATGTGAGAGATGCATCCATATAGCCAAACTGGAGGCTAAGCTCTCTCAACTCAGTACTGGCATAACCAGTCAGGAGGAGAAGGAAACCACACAGTACAATTCCAGTCTCACATAGACCTACCACAACAGCAAACCAAACATATAAACACACAAAAACATACTCGGAGGCTCTAAATAAAAATCTGCCTAAGCAGCAGAGACCTCCAAAGCAGACACCCAAGCAACCGCTACCTCAAAACAAAACACGTGCAACACATAGCTCACAAAGCCAGTGTGCCGAACAGTCACAGCCCTTAAGGCTAAACAACACACCTGATACACTTGTAATAGGTGACTCTATCGTCAGGCACACTGACGTCCCGCTCACCAGGCTAAACAAGGAGAAGGTCACGGTGAGCTGCCTGTCGGGCGCTAGGATCCGCCACATAACACAAGCACTCAGGTCACTCCAAGGCAAGTACAAATATGACTCAGTCATTGTCCATGCTGGTGTGAATGACCTGAGATGTACCTCCCTGGACTACATGAAAAGAGACATAGAGGAGCTCTCTGAGCATGTGGCCCAGGTTGGTATGACCCTGACCTTGAGTAGCATCTTACCCTCATCAAGAATGATGCCACAATATGAAGACAAGATGATCAATTTCAACAATTGGCTTAAGTATTGTTGTCATTCAAAGGGGATCCAATGCCTGTCAGCCTGGGATGACATGCTCGACAAGCCACGATGCTTCGCTAGGGACGGCTTGCACCTGTAACCCCTGGGCTTTTGGATATTGGCAAAGGCTCTTGCTACCCCCATAGTGCCTTTTTTAGGCAAGGCTCAAAAGACAAACCCACCTCCATAGGTATCACAAGGGATAAGAAACTAAGAGTAATGCTACTCAACGCCAGAAGTCTAAACCTCAAGATGCATGCACTCAAAACTCTCCTTAGCATGGAGAATATCGATATCTGTGCAGTAACAGAAACCTGGTTCAAGGCTTCTGAGAGCACCCCAGCACTATCAGGTTATACCTCATATCATGCTTTTCGGCCCCAAAACTTGGACCAACCCACAAAAGGAGGGGGAGTATCAATATTCGACAAAGATACCCACACCTCCAGGTTGGTGGCACAGCACGAAGCATCAGAGACTATCCATGTGCAACTAACAGTGGGTAAAACTGCCTTCCAGTTTATAGCCTGCTACAGACCACCCTCCCAAACCCAGGAACCCCACTCGGCCTTCCTGAGAACACTGGAAAATATGAAGGTCTCTCCAAACACCATTATATTGGGCAACTTCAACTACCCAAACATAGACTGGGAACATTACTCTAGCTCCAACACCCTAGCCCAAAGGTTCCTAGAATTTATAAACTCAAATGCTATGGAACAACTTGTTACCACTCCCACAAGAGGGAAAACATACTGGACCTGATCATCACCAACATGGGGACTCTATGCTCCAGACCAAAAGTGTATCCCTCACTGGTAAGATCAGACCATAAACTAATCTCACTGGATATTCACATCCCGACACCACCCCCTGCCCAGAAAACCACAGTGAAAAACTTCTCTAAAGCAAATTTCACACTCCTCAAAACCAAGGTGGAATCCTTCAAAGCCCCGGCCTGTGGAAAATACGGCCCAGACCGCAGAATCCTTTATAAACGCATTCTATGAACACCTTCAGGAATGCATGGATCATGCGATCCCAAATAAAACCAAGACCCAGTCCTCCAAAGGCAGACGTCCTGTCTGGTGGACCCCAGCCATAAACAAACTATACAATAGAAGGAGGAAGCTACTAAATGATAGAGCAAAATTCCAAAAAGGGAAGGCATCTCTGATCAGTATTAGCAAAAAACTACGGGCACTCATAAAATCGTCTAAGGCCAGCTTCGAGAGAAAAATTGCACAGGACACTAAGGATAATCACAAGACTTTCTTTAGTTATGTTAGGAACCTGGGTTGTAATTCCCAGACATGCTCAGAATTAGTCCAAAATGGCAAAAAATACACAGAACCCACAGACATTGCCAACATCCTAGCTGACAGGTTCAGTGCAAACTTCTACCCCCCCCTCCCCACCAAAAGGGCAAATATCTATCCCAGCAGAGTGCTGCCCCCCTGACATCTCAGATGCTCAGGTAAGAGCCGCCCTCTCCAAAGCAAAAAACAGAGCATCAATGGGACCAGACGGTGTCCCAGGCTGCATCCTACATGAACTCCAAGAAGAGCTAAACCCAAACATAAAACTACTGTTCAATCTCAGCCTTAATACAGGATATGTACCCAAAGAGTGGCGTACAGCAACTGTGGTCCCTCTCCACAAAGGTGGTGCCTCAATGGATCCTGGAAACTATCGCCCCATAAGCCTAACTAGCTTGGTCTGCAAAGCTATGGAAAGGATCATCATGGACCTCATAAATAAAGATATTGGGGACCTACAGACACTGGATCCTACCCAGTTCGGCTTTGTTAAGGGCAGATCCTGCCTCTTAAACCTGGTTGATTTCTTTGAAACAGTCACCAAGGCCACTGACGAGGGGAAGGTGGTCCACACAGCCTACCTGGACCTCGCAAAAGCCTTCGATACAATACCCCACTCGGGCATTATAGATAAGCTCACCAGCTTAAATATAAACCCCTATGTCACTAGATGGGTTGCAAACTGGCTCAAGGACAGAACCCAAATGGTTAGAATTGCTGGAGCCATGTCAGACTCCAAACCAGTTACAAGTGGCATCCCACAAGACTCAGTCCTGGGACCTCTCTTGTTCGGTATATATTTCTCGGAGGTACAGGAAAACACGGAAGGACTGTGGCTGACCAAGTTCGCAGATGACTGCAAACTGGGTGCCATAATCGACTCTCCAGCCGACACAAGCATCCTCCAAAAGGGCCTCATAGAAACAGACAACTGGTGCCAGAGCCATGGCCTCAAGCTAAACGCCAAAAAGTGTATAGTCATCCCCTTTGGCAAAAGCAAAGTGCCCACAAATTACCACATAGGTGGTAATCCATTAAGTACAGAAGAAGTAATTAGGGACCTGGGGACCCAAGTTGATAGCAATCTCTCATTTGACAACCATGTGGCCAAAGTGGTTAGAAAAACATTTTATATAGCCCACCTAATCATGAAGGGATTCACATCTAGATCAGCGGAGGTCATCGTGCCTCTTTACTCATCCCTCATCAGGCCCATAATTGAGTACAATGCCCCTTTTGGGATGTACCTTACCAGACACCTGCAGCAACTGGAAAGACCCCAAAAGTACCTCACCAAGAGGATCAAAGGGCTCAAACAGATGCCATATGCTGCCCGGTTAAAGAAACTCCAGCTCTACTCAGTGGCATACCGCCTGTTCAGAGGCGATCTGTGCCTGATGTATAAAGCCATGTCCAACCTGGAATTAATGGACATGCTGCACCTCAGAAAATCCAAATCCCATTGAGCTACACGCTCAAGAGACTTGAACCTCAGCACTGAAATAAATAGGACATGCTGGAGGGACAGATTCATAACCCAGAGGCTCCCTTCACTCTGGAATAAAATCCCAGTCCAGGTTAGGCAGAGTCCCTCATTGACTCTCTTCAAGAGGAATCTTGATGAGTGGATGGGAGATCGTAGGTTTACCCTGGGTATCACTTCTGTGCCACTGTTAGACAGAGGCACAGTATACTAACCTCAAAAAAGGGCATAGCAAAATTAATTTAAAATGGGTGGCGAAAGCCAAACACATTCTGGCTAGGCTTATAAATGCCCTAGGGCAGATAGCCTAGTATGAACCTGTGAACCTATGAACCTATGCTATGAAATACCTTCGGCAAACAATGGACAGAACCCATGAATCCTAAGTAATCTGAAGCCAAACAGGAAAAGAGAGAGAGAGAGGTGAAGAGAAAGGGGAATGTGGCTGGGAAAAGTCAGACAGTCAAACAGCACCTGGTTTATCTGGAAAGGAAGACTTCTGAGTTCCTGACGTCTGACTAGCATTAGAAGGAGGACCCCGTTTACCACTCTTTTTGCCCTTAGGAGGAGAAAGATGAGATTACCTGTAAACAAATGCAGGCTTATTGGGGTAGTTTCTCTGAAATTTAGGAACAGGAGAGACTAACACACGATGAGTTCCTGTAAGGCCTTCCCCTTATCCTGAAGGGACTTAAATAAAGTAGCAGCAGCTTCCCTGAACAAGTGTTTATCATCAAGAGGGGCATCCATCAACTTAGCCTTGATATCATCAGGCAATGGTTGAAGTCGAAACCATGAATACCTCCTCATCACTGAACCAAATGCAGCAGCCCTAGGGTTCCTATCACGTACTCAAACTTTTACAAGTTCGAACCACATATGGTCGAGACCATACGTTCAAATTTGTAAAAGTTCGAGCATTTGAATGGAAATCTCCATAAGCAGAGGTTTCCATTCACTTCAATATGGTGCAATCTCGGAGCTGGTTTATTTAAGCAGCGGGTGGGTGGGGGGTGCAGTGGTGCTTGCCCCCCTGCTTAAAACAAGTTTTAGATTTGTGCGTTGTGTAGTTATTTATTTATTTATTTTTAAATACTCGAAGTTCTGTAACTTCGAACATAATGGTTCAACCATTAGGTGTTCGGAGTTACGGAACTTCAACTATCTAATATAGACCCACAGCCCTAGAAGAGGCATCTGCTGCATCATAACTACACTTGATGGAATGATGAATCACCTGTAAAGAAGTCCCTCACAGCGAAAGAGCAGAAGTTTTACTCTCAGAGTCTGGGAGATTAAAAATAACTTTCAAGCTTGAGAAAGGAGAGCCAACACATACCTAGACATATGAGTCTGATAATTAACAGCCCTAAAAGCCAAGGTAGCCGAAGTGTAAACCTTCTTACCTAGCCTTTCAAGGTTCTGCTGTATTTATCAGAAGGCAGTGACTTGGGCAAAGGAAGCAATTGAGAGGGCTTGTCAAAGGCTAAAGACAATAATGAGGGGTCAACAGCAGGACACTTGAACAAAAAGTTACAGTCCTCAGGCACCCTATAAAACATATCAGGTTTTGGGCACAGAGAATCAGGAGCTTCAGAGGCATTTAAAAATGCATCCAATAAAGCAGCCAAAACAAGAGGAATAGCACAAGGTTTTGGAGAGTCCATCTGCAGCAACTCATAGGACTTTTATGGATTTCAGAGACCTGAGCACAATCCCATTTAAAAAACTCCATCATCCTGGACATTGTGTCCCCAAAATAAATTTCTTTGAAGGGAGTATCAGGACTGTTAGATTCCGCTTCCTCAGACCCATAGTCCAAAGGAGAAGGAATTTCGGAAGAGTAAGAAACAAATTCCTCATCAGAATACAACTCCTTCTCAGAGGAATCTTGTTCCTTGGGTCTTTTAAGTGAAGTAGAGAACCAAGGGGGTGCTGGAGAAGAGACCCCTGAGGAGGTTTCAATGCCAAAGATAGCAATAAACAAACCCTGAGTGAAGGCCTGCCTCTCACTCTGTGGATACCTAGGGGTAGGAGAAACATGTTTAGTTTTTTGTTTCTTCTTTAATGGGACATCTGTCCTGTAAAACTTAAAGGGCTCTGACCCAGGATGTCATTCAATAACAGTAGTAGGGACTTCTTCCCTAACTAAAATGTACGGAACACCCCTAGGCCCCTCGGAAATAATCAACTGTGATTCCCTCAAACGTCCGAAATGAGCATCTGCAAAGCCTCATTGGACATGCTGAAAGCCAGATCCATGCCAGCCTCGAACCCAGTCATGGCAGAGGAATCTGACACCAAAGCTGGGTGAACCTCTGGGTTCTTAATCACCTCAGGAGAAATGTCCAGCAGAGTCTGGACAGTAGAGGATTCCGGTCTTGGTTTGTAACCTTCTTCTTCCCTAATGGCTGACCCTTAGGGCAGGAAGGTCCTTCCATAGTATCCTTAGCAAGAAGCTTAATTTGCTGATTCTCCAGATACAATGCAAGGGAAGAAAGTCTACTACACAGAGTCTTCACTGCGAAAGCCTGACAGAACAGGTTGTATGGTCATGAGAGGTGCCTAGGCAAAATAAACACTGTTTGTGGTGGTCTTTATAGGGAATCTGTCTCCACACTGGCATTTACCCTTGCTGGATGATATGAACATCCAGAAGCAACCAAAAATCAAGAAAAATGAAACCCCTAACTGAGCACTTGTCTGCAATGGCTTGGAAACCAGCAAACAGGATGTAGGCATTCAGGGCAATGATCGAGAGATGTGTTTGAACTGGCCCAAAGAAGTTCTGAGGATGATACCTCCAGACATCATCTTTATGCTCTATGCTACATGAGGAGCATACTTGTGGCATATGGTATACCTTAAAGCAATAGTAGGCATTTGTATACTGGCTAGACATCAGGCTACCCGAGGCAGAGAATCCTAGATGTGAGGAATACTGCAACCAGTGAATGGAAGGACATACAGATATACATTTCTTCGCATTAGGTTTAGTTCATGGTTTTGACTCCAGCTATTTGTTTGGTAAAAGCTCTTCTGGAGGATTTTGATGTCTTCTGTGGAGTTTATGCAGGCACCAAGATTACTGTTGTCTGCAGACTTGGTCAGTCATAAACCCTTAATATTTGCTTTGACATTTGGGAAGAAAATGACAAACAGGAGTGGCCAAAGGACTGAATCATGGGGGAATGCCACTTGTGACAGGTCTTTTGGAGGACATATAGCCACCCGCTTTAATTTCCTGGGATCTATTTGTGAGTCAATTTGCTATTCAGAGAGTTACATGGAGACTTACATTTAGTTGGGAGAGTTTATCTATGATACCTAACTGTGGAATGGTGTTGTGCCTTCATCTATTGCTTCAGTAACCTCCCCAAAGCATCTGATTAAGTAGGCAGGCTCTGCTCTTGACTCATCTGAAATTTTTTTGGTCAAGAGTTTGTAGGTTACCAATGTCCTTATTTATTCATTCCATAACGAGCCTTTCCATAGCCTTACAGATGAGGCTTATCAGGCTTATGTGTCTATAATTACCCAGGTCTGTTGATGTCCCACATTTGTGCAAGGGAATGACTGTTGGTGTCATAGGTTCATAGGCTTATAGGTAAGTACTAGGATAGCTGCCCTTGTGTGTCATCTTAAGCCGAGCCAATTTCCTCGGTGTTGAATTAACTTATACCATTTAATGGTAGATTGGCCTTAACTATCCCATGGCTGACAATTATGGGTCTATGTTCAGTCATTGAATGAGAACTCTATCGAACATCTGTTCATCAAACTTAAAACATTGAACGTTTACCTCAGCGAATGTTCAATCATCAAATATTTTACCCAGGGAAAAGAGACAATTGACCAACATGTATACCAAAACACACAATGTAGTATATCAAATCCACCCATGTGAGGGGCTACACTCCCCACACATCCCAATATGGAGGGCTGCACCCCCATTCCCACCATGTACTTATATATATATACCAACTCCAAGATCGCACTATAGTGAGGAAAATAGCAGATTTCCTAATGCTGGCCAATCAACTCCATTCCCTGTGAAAAAATATTTGATGATTGAACATTCGCTGAAGTGGACGTTCAGTGCTTTAAGTTCAATGAACAGAGGTTCAATGGATTTCTCATTCGATGACTGAATATAGACCTGATAATTATATATTACCCCTAGTGATAATAACTAGGATCAATACCATAGATAATTTGAGGGGCTGCATGCATGGAATAAACATTTAGGATCTGTCTCTGTTTATTAGTAGTACAGGGGACAGTCCTGGGGTAATTTTTTTATAACCCATCCATAGATCCAAGTTGTGCTTGAATATGAACAGAGATGAGCTTTGTTTAACTTGGATGAGGAGTCTGTTCCACAGCAATGATATCATCTGTGAGATATACTTGCCCTTCCAAACCATTCTATTGATCTTACAGAAGAGGTTTAGATCCATAGAATAAGTATTTCTGATGCCATAGAACTTGCTAATATGCAGTAGGTTGGATAATGTCTTTTATGCCAGACACAGGTCACTTCTTAGCAGTCTGTAGGATAAAGAGTATAGTGATAGGACTTTTGAGTCATTCCACATAGGACAAATTCTTAAAGCCTTGAATCCTTTTAGTAAGGTATCTCTGTGGGTGTTCCAGTTGTTGCATGTATCTGGACAAATACATGCCAAAGAGGGTATTATACTCAATGACTGGCCTAATGAGAGCTAAGTAAATGGGGGCAATGACATCCCTAGATAAAGACACTATCCCTGTGTTTATAAGCTGCACAATACAGAAGGACTTTTTTATGACAGTGGACACATTGGTCAAAACTTAGGTAACTGTCTACATAGGTTCCCAATTCCCAAACAACTGGGTCAACTCTTAGCGGAATATTGTCAATGCCATATTTTTCCAGGGTAGATGACTTCCCAAAGGATACAATAATGTATTTTTTGGCATTTGGTTTCAGTCCATGATTTTCGCACCAGTTATTTATTTGGGACAAACCTTACTGCAGAATATCTAAGTCATTTGGAGATTCAGTGATTGTTCCTAACTTGAAGTCTTCTGCTAACTTAGTTAGCCAGAGCCCTTTAGTATTGGCTTTTACTTCAGAGAAGTAGAAGACATACAGGAGAAGCCCCAGCACTGAACCCTGGGCATGCCATTGGTGACTAGTCTCTTTGCGGAGGTAGCTTTCCCTATTTTGATCTCCTGCATCTTAGTTGTGAGCCATCTGGCAATCCAGCTGCTTTCATGGGGGTTTATTCTCAGTTTATTTAACCTTTCTACTATACCTGAATGTAGGGGTTGTGTCAAAACTTTGGCCAGGTTAAGGTATGTGTAGTGTACCACTTTACCTTCATCCGTTGCTTTGGTGACCTTTTCAAAAACTCCACCAGGTTTGAGTAAACATTACCTGCCTTTGATAAATCCAAATTGAGAAGGCTCCAGCTTTTGGAGGTTCCCTATGTCCTTATTGATTAGTTGCATGATATGTCTTTGCATGTCTTTGCATATGAGGCTCCTCAGAGTTTTGGGTAAGTAGAAGGTCCTTCCTTATGCAGGCAATGACTGTAGCTGTTTTCCATTCACTTGGTACAAAACCCATATGGAGACTGAGGTTGAACACTGTTGTTAGGGTGGTGGCTAAGTTGTGCTTCATGCTATTTAAGATGTAGTAAATGTAGGACTATGTTTTGTGTGATAGCTGGAGGTGAAGTAGTTTCTGGTATATCTTGAGGGACAGACGGAGGAGAGGTAGGGGTAAAGGTAGAACTGAATTTATCAGCCAGAAGGTTCTCTGTATCTTCAGCCTCAGTTTAAGTAACATTGTTCACAATCAGTTTCAGCTGAGCACATTGCTGTGTCCTGCTTCTGAGATTGCAAACATAAAAAAAGGGCATTGGGATTGTCTTTGGCTTGGGTAGCTATTTTAGCCACAGACTTGGCTTTGGTGGATTTTATTCATCTTCTGAGTTGATTGTTTATTTCAATGAAGAGGGCTGTATCATTCTGAGAATTGCTCTTCTTACTTTTGATCAAAGTTCTCTTCCTTTTATTGTAAAGCTTGTTGACATTATGTGGGTTTGTTTCCGGGGTTTGCTCAGTGTTTGTTCCTACAGGGTACAGCTGCTTCTATGCAATTCTTTACATATTGGTATTGTTTGGTGGCATACATTTCCACATTTTCAGTGGAGTTAATTGGTTTTGATGGGGATTTGATTATTACCAATGTGTCATAGTAGTTTCATAGAGTAGGCAGTTTGTCTCAGAGAAATTTCTAAAGGTACCTTAGGTGGAAGGGGTCTCTAGTTTAAATTTTATTTCAAAGAAGATGGCTTTATGGTCAGACGTAACAAGTGATGAAGATACACAAGGAATGATGATTCCAGTAACTGTTATTCTCTGTACTGTGGACAGAATCATACCACTGCCTATCCTTGACTAGCTTGCCACCAAATGGCTGGGCCTTGTCACGAGGGGTGTCATGAAGGTCACTGACCTCTGAGTGGGTGTTTCATTGGACAGAGTGGCAGTCAACTGTCACTCCACCATATCCCCCATCACAGTGTTCTTTTTCCTTGTATTTAACTTCCCTACCCAGTTTGTTGGCCAATCTTTCCCATCCCAAATTACCTTTCCTCTGTCTGGCTGTGTATCTCCTCTGTATCTCCACATTTGTGTCAGCACTTTCCCTGTGGGTCTTTGTTTGTCTTTTGTGCTTGTTTGTCCGCCCCTGCTACCATCCCTATACCCTCTTTCCAGCCTCCACCTTCCCCTTGCTACCTTCATCCTCAACCCTTACTGGGAAAAAAAATGGGCATCTGTCCCACAGGAAAAAATAACTTTGCTTCCACACCCATCCCAGTCTTCTCTTCCATGTGTTCTGTGTGCTCCTCTGACTCCTCTTCCCCCTTTCTGACTGTCCTATAGACCCATTCCCTTCTGACGTATAGCTATAGATTAGTAGGGAGTTTGCTGAACAGCCCTTATAAGGGCTCTCATCTTTATTTTTTGCATTGTGGATTGTGTGATACTTCTATGTTACTGAGCTCATTAGGCATGTGACCTATGGCACATTGTGCAGGTCACTATGCAGACTGTGGGCTTTTCACCGGAGATATCTCTCATTAAATTATCTCTGCGCACAATGTTGCTGCTGATATACTGTTAATCAGTTCTAGGCCACTTTGCACTACTTTGACTGCACTATTATGCCTATGTTGCCTTTCTACAGCATATAAGTGATTGTTTTGAATTCCTGAGGACAGTATGTAAAGTAAGCAGAATGAGGATAAGTATGTATTATAAATTAATTTTATAGAGCTAACCATTACAAAGTAGCCATAATATGTTTTTGTGGTTTTAATTAAGTAGCTTGTATAAGGCATTGTATTAAATGTATCCAGGCCAACATTACACTCAACATGATTATGATTACATACATACATACAAATATTCCAAGCATGGGCATTAATACCCTTCTAGACTGCCAATATACCAAAACAGTTGTTCCCATAATAAGTGTCCAGGCTGTTCTTAAAAATATTAAACTAGTGCTTGCTTTAACATAACTTGGTAGTCTATTCCATGTATCAGCTGCTCTCGCAGAGAACCAATTAGTACACTTCTCATTCCTATAGAATCTTCTACATAGGTTGTCTGATGATTCTCTACTACTTTTAAATAACCTTTCTCAGAGGCAGTTGTATCTAAATAACCTATATACCTGAATTACGTCTCCTCTTAAATATCTATATGAGACACTGCACAAATTCAGATAATTTAGTCTTTCATAATAACTTAAAAATTCACATCCATGGATGCCATTGGTATATTTCTGTTGTGCTCTTTCCAATTAATTCATGCCTGTTTTCTTATAAGGTTTCCATATTTTTACTTAGACTGCGGTGGTGGTGCTGCAGTAGCATTGTCCCCCACAGTAAGATGTCCTGTTCGATTCTCAGCTAAAGCGTCTTCTGTGTGGAGACATGCATGAATGGGCATACCTTCGTTGAAGGTTGTGCATCAGGGCTGGCAACTCGGCATGTAAAAATCTACTGCCAATCATTAGTGGACCGGAGTTCCGCTGTGGCAACCCCTAACCGAGAAAAGCCAAAAGACACAACAACAACAACAACAATTCAAGTTTGGGTCTAATGTAACCAACAAACAATGACTCCATCATTTCTGATTTCCTAGTCTTTATAAATCTTTTTATACAACCTATAGTTCTATAACTATCATTAACCAATTGGTTGATATGATTAGAAAAACTCAAAGCTGGATCTTCCCATATACCCAGGTACTTAAATGAATCTAGTTTCAATGTAAGTATGCTGTATTAAATATTCACCTTTCAATTTATGTTGCCCAAATCTCTTATGCTTATTTTTTGATGTATTTATCAGCATATTATTCTCTTGTGCCCAAATGGTCAATTTAATCAAGTTCTTTTGCAGACATGCCCTATTTGTAACACATGGAATCAGTTAACCCAATTTCAAGTCATCTGCATACAGACTGTAGAACACCTCAGATGAAAAAGGTAGATCTGAAAGATGCAATCTTAAACAAGCATTAACCTAGGAGAGAGCCCTGCGGGACACCCTGACTGTACCCAAGAATTTCACCTGTCCAATTGCTGTATAATACTTGCCATGTCCTATTTGTAAGCTATACAGCCATCCATCCTATCAAGAGTACATCAATACCTAGTTGCTCTAATTTATTGATCAGTATTTTATGTATGACCCTATCGGATGCTGAAATTAAATCTATATAAACTACTTCACAGCACAAATTTTCATTCATAGCTGTTAGTTTATTGTTATAGAACATCATGTTATAGGTGGTAATAGATCTATTTTCAACACATGTATGCTGATATGTGGTTCCAAGCCCAAAACTTTCCAATTCTGATGATAACCTATCCAATATTACCTTCTCCATTATTTTTCCACAGCTTGAAAGTAGATTTAAGGGTCTGTATAACTCTGGGTTTGTCCTAATCCATTTTACCTTAAAGACAGGATTAATAAGTGCATGTCGCCAATTTTGAGGAATCTCACCATATTTATACCAACTAGTAAATAATACATATAATGGTATTGTAATTCTTGCTGAAGTGTTCTCAGGTATTTATTACTAAGTCCTTCTCCTCCTTGTGCTTTGTTTGGGTCCCATTTGCATAGTTCTTTTGCAATATAATCTAATCTGATTTCAGTATCTGAGATTACCTGGATGTCACTAGTACAATTTATCACCCCTGTTGTGGAGCCAAATGGTTGTGCATAAGATTTTGTAAATATGTTTATAATCTGTTGTGTCTGAGAATAAATTTTAGAATCTACACACACAGTTTATCAATTTGTATCTCTTTGCTCCTTCTTCTTCTTATGCATAAAATGGTTTCCTATTATAATCAATATCTTTATATAATTTTTTTTCAATTTTTTTTCTTAATCATATTATCTCATACTATGCTTATTTTTTGTCCAGCTTGATAATTTCAATTTTAAAGTTGTAATTCGATCTCTTTTCCATTTCTTAATTTGTTTTTCTCTCACATTAATCAAGTATCTTGTTCTTATGAAAATATATCCTCCTGATGTTGTGTTCCTAGATCTTGATGTTAAACATTTTTTGATTTTGTTTTTGCATTCAAATAATTTTTCTTTCAACACTTTCCGCATTCCTTCTTCAGTTTTTCCACTGATAGCAACACTCCAATTAGTTTTACACGGTGACTCTTTTGCTTTAATATAGTCTTTTATTCTTCTTCTGTGAATTGGTTTAGATTTCAGTTTGGCAGAATTATCTAGCAACAAATTAACCTTAATAATCCCATGATCATTGCACATCAACTGTTGTAAACCTTGACTTGAAGCAATAGTAATTTGCTTAGGAACACAATTTCTAGTATGTTCTGTTCCCTGGGAGGTTTCTTAACAATCTAAAACAATTGTTGTTCCTGAACATATGTTGTTGAATCAATAATATTTAATCTGTTTCTGGTAAATTTAAATCTCCACCCACTATTATTCTTCTCTCTTGTGCTTCACTGGAAAAGCTCACCCAGACTCTGCCACAACTTGCTGTGAGGGAAAGGTTAGTTTGTTTTTGCTTTCTTGTATTTTGTATTGCTTCTTCTATTTTGTGTATTATGACTTATTGTCTTTACACTGTGTTTTACTTGTAGTCTGCTTTTAATGGCATTTTTAAACTAGAAAAGAGACCACAGTCGTGTATCCTGTGAGTCACACAGAAATTATTTTTTTCCCACCCTTCTACCCTGGTGCTGTTGTGTTTTTAAACTCAACTGCCTGACCCTTATGTTATTTGACCACATATCTCCTTCCATCTGCTCTTTCATTGGATTTTGTGAGCATGGACAAACTTATCATTTTGTGAAATCACTCACCTTCAGTTATTTAAATTTATTGTCCATCCCACTGTATTATACAGAATGAGAATACAAATAACCCCCTTCCAATCTATCTTGCTCTTTTAAAATTCCTGTCTCTCCACTTAGATAGCTAAATCTTAAGTTATCCACTCTTTCATGTCTAATTGATTAGTGCACACTGCAGCTCTTATGATAGTAACACATTGTTCCATCTTACATTTAAAATCTGCAAAATCTACTGTAAGACCACCAATTACTGGAGAGGCCACATTCTGCCTCTCAGTAGTCATCTTGGAATTAATGATTCTGTTTTGCTTCTGGTGAGGGGAGGAGCATAAGGACATTACTTCCTGGGGAATGCTAATCCCCAGAAAACCTAATCACTGCTTCATAGGTGCCAACTTAGAAGTTGTGCTTATATTTTGCTCCTGGTGAGAGAAGGAGCAGAGTGCATAGATTCTTGGCTGCTTCTGGTTGTGAAGTGAGTGCCTGTGCTTGACCTTCCTGACTTGTCTGGTTGCTATTCAAGGCATCTACCAGAAAAGGCTACAACAAACCTACAGACCCTTACATCATCTGGGACAACACTGTGAATCACCAAACAGGCTGTGGCCTGCTTCTCATCTTGAGATTGGTGCTACTGTTTTGCTTCTGGTGAAAGAAGAAGCAAAGGAGCATTGTATCCCAGCACAGTGAAGCTGTGGTGAGGCCAAATAGTAGTCAAGCAGTAGCCATTCAAGTGACTCCCCTCTTTTCATCATTCTTGACAAGCTAATTCTTTCTTTTCAGTAAATACTACTTGATTTGCTTTTAAATTCTGAATATCTGCCTAAATACGTCATCCATAAATCATCAGGCTCTGCTTATTAATTAGTTTCTCCTGAAGTGTTTATCAGTGTCTTGCATAGCCACAGACACCTTGAGTTGACATTTTTCCTGTAAAAGCACCACTGAAATTTCACCAATACTTAACTGCACACAGGACAACTAATATAAAGTGCCGAGGCACTTAACTGTAACCTTCCTAAACCCCAAAGACTTCCTAGATGAAATTCAAATAACAAACATCCTCAGTAGCCCTGAATGCATTATTTCAAACAACAGCCACATCAACGCATACAGCCACATCTCATGGAGCCTCTACTTCTAAGCCCATTAGGCAAGCCATCACACAGTCCAATATTCTGGTCATTGAAGACTCCATTGTGAGACACACTGATGTCCCTCTCACCACACTGAGCCAGGATCCACTGCATTATGCATGCACTCAAGTCATTGGACAACAAGTACCAGTATGACTCAGTCACAGTACATCTAGGTGTAAATGACCTGAGACATACCTTACTAGACTATATTAAGACAGACATCATGGAGCTCTTGGAATATGTGCCCTAGGCTGGTATGAGCCTAATGCTGAACAGCATTTTACCTTCTCCAAAGATGATGACAGAAGATGACTGACTTTAATAATTGGCTTAGTCTCTGGTGTCATTCTAAGGGGGGGGGCAGTATTTGTCAGTATGGAAGGAGGATGGTCTGGACTTTTCCCCTCTAGGCCTTCAAATTTTAGCTAAAACATTGTCCTCCCCCCAAAGTACCTTTTAGGCAATGCCAAACTGAAAGTAAAGGTAAAACAAACTTCCTTAGAGACTGATGAACTCTAGAAGGTTAAAAAAGCAAAAACAAATGAAACAAACCAGAAGTTCAACATCTAAATTTAATGCATAAAAGACTGAAGAAAAAACAGACAGCAAAGCTTTCGAGAATCTAGCTCTTTCTCAATGCATACACATACTAAATTAGCTTCTATCATTTTATATAAATCACCAGCCAATGAAAAAAGAATCACATGGCATATTGCTAATTAAGGGCAAACATCTAAAAATTTCATAAAACAGCCCTATACCTTATAAAACATATATAAATAGATTAAGGTAAAATATGCATACAATAAATATAAAAAACACATAAATGCCTACAAAATACTAAAATATATATTTATTATAATAAATCACATCTAATTTTTAAAAACTGACTTGATACTGTTAGTACTATTTAGCCCTGGTAAGGTATCAGCTCTGAAGTAATTAATCCAGCTGTATTCTGCCATCTCAGTTTTTGTTATTAAATCTGCACTTGCACATCTTGAGCAATTCTCTGTAGGATTCTAAATTTAAATTTATGCTCAACCCAATTAGTTAATATGTGCTTACTCAATGCATTAGTTTCAATTTTCCTACGAATATCAGAGAGATGGGCACCCATTTTTTCTTTAAGTTTCATATTCATTTTGCCTATATAGAAACAATTAGCAAGATAAACTATGTTTTCAGTAGAACAGGTACCTGATTCTTTAAAGAAGAAGGGTTTCCTACTAATTGGATGCCTAAAAGATCTAGCAATATTAATATTGTTATAATAAATACAATTAAGACAAGGGACAGTACCATTATTTTTAATTACTCTGTTACCACTAGCTTTACCTTTTACATCTTTATAACACAGAAGCTGTTTAAGATTTCTTTCTTTCCTGAAAATAAATTTAAGTCTAGCCCCTATAATATTATAAATGTTTAGATTAGAAGTTAATATAGCCCAATTCTTCTGTATAACACGTTTAACAGTATCAGTACACCTGATGAACTTCATAAAGTAACCAGTACTAAATTTATTATCATTAACTTAACATATACTGTTAGAATTATCTGTAGAATAAAAATACATTTTTTTAAATTGTACCTTTGAGTAATTATTACTTCCTTAGTATCATTGATAAGGGTACTTTTATAACATCTGCTAGTAAAATCCATTGCCATACTATTCATCTCTGATAAAAAAGTTTCTTCTTTTGTACTCAACCTGCTTGTTCGTAGGAACTGGCTTTTAACCGCTCCTTTATAGATGTGTCTAGGATACATACTTTCAGAGTGCACATATTTAAAAGCCTGTACATTTTTTCTATAGATCTCAGTAAAATAATTCATGTCTTTTAAGACTAACAGCAATATCAGGAAACACAATTTTATCATATGAATATTTAACATCAAAAGCAAGAAAAATGGCACTCAAATGCAGGGCGTCAACAAAGTTAGAAAGAGCTTGAGCATCTCCTTTCCATAATAAAAAGATATAATCTACAAAATGTTTAAAAAACAGCAGATATTCAGTCTTAAACAATGAACCATCATCACCAAGACAACAAGTTCTTCCCATCTTGCTAGCACTAAGTTGGCATATATGTTAGCAATCGGGGTGCCCATAGCAACACCATCAACTGATGAAAGAAAACTTTGTCAACCATAAAGACATTATTACTCAAAACAATGTCTAGCATAGAACATAACATTTCAACCTTACAGTTAGAAAAGTCACAATGAGCATGTAAAAATTATCTGATACATTCCACTCCATTACGCATAGCTCTCAACCAATCAGGGACAAATCTAAACAGATTCAGGGACAGATACAAAAAAATCAGGGACAATAAGGGATACTTATAAAATATTAGCACAATTAACTTGTGACAATGACAGAATAAGAGAAATTGAATTAATAAGCAGCAGTTTCTGAAGTAAAAGAAGTCTATAACTTATTAAGTGCAATTAACCACCTTTTCTCCAAAAGTCACCAGTTTTAGGAGGGATTAAAAGGGACAGAACTAAAATTTGAGTCAAAGTCAGGGATGTTCCTGAAAATCAGGGACAGTTGAGAGGTATGGTGAGGGATAACTGTAAACAAATTTAATATCCATCGTGACTAATAGAATATCTTTACATTCATTAATAGCAGACCATTTCTTTAAACTAATCAAAAAGTCCCTAGAATCTCTAATATAACTTCTGCTGTATTTCATAAAAGGAGTAAGCTGATTCTCAAGATACTTAGAAAGGGCAGTAGTTATCCATCTATTGCCTGAAACAATGGGCCTCATAGGTGGAGCTGTTAAGCTCATATGTATCTTTGGAAGCCCATAGATTGTAGGAATAACAGGGTTAGCAGAATGCAGATAATTATAAACTTAAGGTGTAACTTGACTCTCCATTAATAAATCATAAAGGAAGCTTTTAACATTGTTAATAATAGTATTAACAACAAAAACTGCGGTGGTGGTGTTGCGGTAGTGTTGTCGCCTCTCAGTAAGATGTCCTGTTTGATTCTTAGCTAGATCGTCTTCTGTGTGGAGACATGCGTGAATGGGCGTACCTTCATTGAAGGTTGTGCGTCAGGGCCGGCAACTCGGCACGTAAAAATCTACTGCCAATCATTAGCGTACCGGAGTTCCGCTATGGCGACCCCTAACCGGGAAAAGCCGAAAGACACAACAACAGTATTAACAACAAAATATTTATCTACTCTCGGAAATGTGTTAGCATCAGATAAAAACTCATACATCCAAATATTATACCGTTGTACATCCATAATCACAATTTTATCACCTTTATCTGGCTGTTTAATAATCATATTATTATTCTGGCAAAGATTCTTCAGAGCAAAACATTCATCAGTATTTAGATTGTAGAATTTACTATAAGCATTATTAGATTTAAAAAAATATATCATACAATTCCTGCTCACACGTTATAAAATACTATCACCATTGGAGTACTAAGTGGTACAAAAGTACTAAGTCTTTTTAAACAATCAGTACCTTGACTTTGATTATTTTTACATAAGACCTTAAGGTCAATATAACTAGAAAAAAGCCTAAGCTCAGTTAGAACCTCATTAATTTCACCTTCACAGGCAGGAATAAAGGGCAAGCCTTTAGCTAAAAGCTTTAACTCTGATGTGCTAAATGTACAATTAGCTAGATTAACAGCGTTAGTGTTAACATTAATTAAGTCTTTGCTTCTTGCTCCTCATTACAGGTGCTACCTTGGCTTGCACATGCAGCCCCATCTGTGGTGCGTTGGTTATTTCGATTTCTTCCAGCTTCTCCTTCATCCCCTGGATTGTTCCCTGACCTGAACTGGGAACTGTAGCTGGAACTTTGCATTCTCTAAAAAAACATCAGTTGTAGCAACAAAGCCATTTTCATTTTGCATAGTACTTCCATGAAGCGTTAAGGTATTTATATTGATCTGTACTAAGTTTCCATCTTTACCAATGGAGTTATTTACATCTGTAGAAGAAACATTGAAGCTGTACAAATCAATGACAGCTTCACTACATTTAAAAACAACTTAATGTGTTTCTGGTTTGTTTCTGTTGGCTAAACTGAAAGCACCTCTGACATAGCAAATCAAAACCAAGAAAATCTAAAGGTGTTACTGCTCAGTGCTAGGGGTCTAAACAAAAAACTTTACTCTCTAGAAGCTCTCTTCACACTACAGAATGTTGATATCTGTGTGCAGTCTCTGAGACATGGTTAAAGCTGCACAGAGCACAGAGACAGTTCAAGGTTATATAATGCCTTCCACACATTTAGACCAGCTATTATACAGACAGGGACTAAAGGTGGAGATGTCTTGATTTACATCAAAAATAAGTATATCTCAAGGCTAGCCAAACAGGATAATGCACTTGAGTTTCTCCATGTTCAAATCACCATAGGTAAAATCCAATACCACTTCCTTGCAAACTATAGGTCTCCCTCTACTATATGACCCAGGAAGCCCATAACATGTGTTTAAACTTATTGGAAACACTCACCATCCAACCCAATATCATATTCATAGGTGACTTTAATCACCCCACTATTAACTGGGAATCATATACGACACCAAACATACAGGCACAGAGATTTCTGGATTTTGTAAACACAAATTCCCTGGACTAGATTGCCAATACACCAATCAGGGGTGCAACCATGCTGGATCTGGAACTCAGTAATATGGGAGAGTGCTTCACACCCCCTAGTGTAATGTCTTCTCTGGTAAGGTCAGACCGCAAAATGGTCTCCTCTGAAGTAAAAACAAAACCAGGAACCCCAGTTAATCTTGGAATATTCTGGAACTATTCTAATGCTAACTTCCTCCTATTAAGTGATAGCGTGGCAACATTTCAAGCCCCCATAAATCTGAAAATACTGCTACCTATGCAGAACTGTTCACAGGCACCCTATACAAGTATGCTAATAGCTGCATAGATGCAGCTTTACCTGCCAGGAAGAAGTACAGAACTAACTCAAAAAACAAGCCACCTTGTTGGAATCACATCATCAACAGGCTGTATAACAGAAGAAAGAAAATCATGGCAAAAATCAGGAGTTGCAGCACCCAGCAGGATAAAAGCACTCTCATCAAACTAAACAAACAACTCAGAGGACAAATAAAGTCTATCAAAGCCAAATTTGAGGTAAATTTGGCCTCCTAGGCCAAGGGCAACTACAAGGCATTCTTTAGCTATGTCTGCAGCCTCAAAGGCAATACACAATTGTGTGCAGAGCTCATTGTAAATGGAACCACCTATATTGAGCCATGTGCAAAAGCAACCTTTAAAGCAGGAAAGCTGCAGCACCAAAAAATATCAGTTTGGAACAGGACTGTGAAATAAAAGAAATTGAGCAAGAGGGAGTGTATAATATTTGGGAATTGATGAAGGATCAACAATAAAACATTCACAAATGCAAATAAAACTTGGTAAGGTATATTTTAGAAGACTAAAATTAATACTGAAAACAGCCTTGACATCTAGGAACAAAGTCCAAGCTATAAACCAGTTTGTTCTTCCTGTCCTAACTTAACAGTTTTAGAGTTATTGACTGGCCCCCAAAAGGTGTTGGATTGGTTGGACAGGAAAAGAAGAAGGATGCTTCATGCTCATCAAAGGATTTATAAAAGTCCATGTATACCAAGACTATATATTCCCTATTCTGAAGCAGGTATGGGCCTTCTTGAAAATGATTACATGTACAGATCTGCAATCATGGAACTGCATGCATATCTGCTGACCTCACAAGACCCAAACGTAGTGAAAGTTTAAAAACATGAGGAGAATAAATCTAAGATGACTTCCTTGCTTAGTTTAGCAGAAACATATCGGTGTCAAACTGGAATGGAAATCAAAGTAGATAAAAATCAGGCAGCAACTGAATGTGCCAAAAAACAAAAGAAAGAATATAAAGTGAAGGATCACATGAGAAGGCAAGAACTGTGGTAAATGCATAAATACAGTTGCAAGTATAGAAAACTCTTGGAACAACCTCATGTTGATCAGGATCAAACACAGAAATGGTTAAGGAGAGGTGAATTTTAACCAAAAGGTGAAAGGTTAATATTGGGGGCCCAAGATAGTGGACTATGTATACATTGGTTTACAAAGTCCATTGAACATGTGGGAGAAACAGACAGTCACACATCTTGCTGCCATTTGTGATATATTAATCAAAAAATGGCTGTATACTGAAAGGCATAATCATGTGGCAAGACTGTTGCACTGTTGATTGTGTGAACATTATAATACTGAAGTAGCTGAAAAACACTGGAAACATGAGCCACAAAGCATTATAGAAAATGATGAAGTTTATATTACATGGGATCACCTATTACTAACAGTTCAAAAAATAGATGAGAGAAAACCAGATATAGTAGTCCATGAAAAGAAGACAAAAGTAGCATTGATCATTGAAATTGCTACACCCAGTGACTACACTGTCTTACATAGAGAGAGACATAAAGACATAAAATACCAGGATTTGCAGGCAGAAATGAGGGCAATGTGAAGAAAGATACCCAGACAGTTCCAATAGTAGTAGGAGCAACAGGTCTTATAAAAAAGAATTCACAATCATACTTAGATATGTTACCGATACATGTAACTCCATATGAACTGTAGAAGGAGTCATTACCAGACACATTGTGGGTGCTGTGAACAGCACTTTTGGCTAACATCAAAGACTGAAACAATACTAATTTCATGAATTTTAATCATACTTTGACTTAGGAATGGGGTCCATTCCCATCATGGTATTAGAAACCCAAATGTCTTGGAGAAATTAAAAAGAGAGAAGCCAGAAGATATAGCAAACCTACTTGCCGACAAATTCAGCTCCAGCTCCCCCCCCTCTCCCCCTCAACCTTCTCATAAGAAATCAAATATAACTCACTAGGTCCTTAATGTTCTCTCTAAGGCCAAGAACACTGCATCAATTGGCCCAGACACTATCCCAGGATGCCTTCTAAATAGCAAGAAACATGATCTATCAGGCCCTCTGCAATTGCTACTTAACTATAGCCTCCAAACCAGCTTCATGCCTCAAGAATATTGAAGAGCAACAGTCATCCCTCTGAACAAAGGTGGGCCATCTACAGACTCTGACAACTACAGGCCCATAAGTCTCACTCGTCTCCTATGTAAAGCCATGGAAAGAAGTATCATGGAAGTGATCATTAATGACATAGGAAACCTCCAGACACTGGACCCAACCCAATTTGGTTTCATCAAGGTCAGGTCACACCTACTTAATCTGGTAGACTTTTTTGAGAAGGTCACCAAAGCAATGGATGAGGGCAAAATGGTTCACTCTGCCTTCCTTGACCTGGCCAAGGCATTTGACACAACACCCCACTCAGGCATGTTGACAAATGTAAGATATTAGGTACCGACCCTTATGTCACTCAGTGAATAGCCAGCTGGCAAACAGACAGGAAGTTAGAATTGGGGAGTCCACCTCAACGAAGATGCAAGTCACAAGCAGAGTCCCTCAGGAATCTCTCCTGGGACCGCACCTTTTTGTCATTTACTATTCTGAAGTCAAGGCCAATGTCAATGGCCTCTGGTTGACTAAATTTGCTGATGATTGCAAATTAGAAGCTGTCATTGACTCACCCACCGACACAAAAGTTCTCCAGGAAGGGCTGACACAGACAAACAACCAGTGTCAGAGCCATGAACTAAAACTAGATGCCAAGAAATGCATAATAATGTTGTTTGGGAAGTCATCCACCCCTGGTAACTATTATAATGATAACATCCCCCTAGGAATTGACCCAGTAGTCAGGGACTTGGGGACACACATAGAGAGTAATCTAGCCTTTGACCATCATGTGTCTATGGTAGTGAGAAAATCATTCTATGTTGTGCAACTTATAAACAAAGGCATGACATCTAAGTCCAAGGAAGTCATTGTTCCACTGTATTCAGCATTCATCAGACTTATCATTGAGTATAATACCCCTTTGGTATGTTCCTAACCAGGCATATCCAACAATTGGAACTTCCACAGAGGTTCTTCACTAAAAGAATACAGGGCATGAGTAACATGTGGTATGCAGATGTCTCAAGGCCCTATCCCTGTATTCTGTCTCCCACAGACTGTTACGGGGAGATCTATGCCTGGCATACAAGTATTGTCAGACCCCACTCTGATGGACCTCTTGCATATCTGCAAAACAAATAGCACCAGAATTATCCAGTCTAAAAACTTAAACCTTGCCTGTGACATAAATAGGATACTCCAGAGAGTTAGGTATTTATCCCCTTCTCTGGAACAGGCTCCCCATCCACGTGAATCAGAGTTCCTCCCTAACCAAATTCAAGTGTAACTTGGCCAGTTGGATGGGGAACAAGAAATTCATCCCTGGTTTGGCACCTATGTCGCTAATGGACACAGGCAGCCTGTAAATGGTTCACCTCTCAGGACCCTGTTTGTAAATATTTCACCTCCCCAAACCCCTGCATACACTTATAAAAGGTACCAGAACTTGTCAGAGATTTGGGATGCATGGTTAGGCTTAAAAAGGCCCTTGTGCTCATTAGCCTAGTAAACACCTATGAACCTATGTATGAATTCCTCTAGGCCATCAGCTGTTGAATTTGGTGGTCTACACACACTCTAACAGTTGTTATATATTCCAGGGTTGTCTTTATTTTCATGGTAATGAAACAGTACATTCAGAAAACACTTTACTGAGCACTATGTCTGCAAGTAGCAAAATTGGTAAAAAGTTAAAAACCTGTGTAGGGGTGCAGCAAACTACAACATGGCAGAACTGGGACTTTTTCTTTAACTTGACCTTACATGTTAAAGTCAGACTATTAAAATAATGGGATAATAAAACTGAAACTTGGCAGAAAGTTGATATTCACAGGACATGCCTGCATAATTCATTTACTGAATACTGAATAAAATGTGTAGTCAAGCAATATAGATGTTATATCCTTTTTTAACAAATGAATAAAAAATAGTTTGGGTTTTGAGAGTTATTGTCATTATCAGTAATCATTTGCTGAACAGCTGCATTTGTGAAACAAAATTAAAAAAAAAACACTCCTACAGAACTACAGTTTTTTTATGTCAAAGGTAAACTTTGCTGACAAGTGAAACAGTTCTGCACTGTTACTGGAAAAGAAGCAAACAAGGAAAACTAGGGTGGTTAACTGCAAGAGGAGAAATGTATTGCAGGCAACAGCTGCGGTTTCGTCTTGTTCCTTGCCAAGTAGGCACATTAGCATACCGATGGGCAGGTTGTGATGACATCCTAACCTTTTGTGCACATGCTGTTTGCCAAGAAACTTAAAAAAACAAACTGCAGCCGTTGATTTATGCTTTGATTGTTGCTTAACTACTGTCCACAGTACATATAGCTAATAAGGCACATTTTTGTAGTGCTAAAAGCAGTATCATAAACTACAGCCTGCTCCATTTTATTGTGACTTTCTTAACAGTCTATAAGAGCCTTTAAACACTGGTTAGATACAGCGTTGTCTAACCATACAGATGTCATATTGTATTTACCAATGGTATAAATTAAAACCGCATGATTCTTGCAAGTCAATATTTTTTAAATGATAATGGCCCAGTACATATAGCCCATTTTTAGATTTCAGTCTGTTTTTTTTTTTATGTTTTTTAGGCCATTATTTTCACTGCTGACCATTCATCATTTCCCATCACACAGTCCTTCATTCCTTCAAGGAAGGCAAGAGATTGAAAAAAGTTACCATAAAGTAAACAGGAAAAGGATCTGTCATTCAAGCAGGATATCATGAAATAAGGTGGAGAACAGCAACCCTATTTTCCTACTTCCAAGAGAGAGGAGCAGGCAGTGACACTAAACATTTGTCTGCACCTCCTATTATTTGACGCATGTATGACCAAAAGAATCTCACTCACAGCTTCTGCCAGCGGTGTCCTGGCAGCAATGTAAACTCACACCTTACCTCTGAGAAAGAAAGCTGGCATCAGTCCTTGATCAATTTCTCTAGCACCTCTTCCTGTCTGCCTGGCTCCTCATATGATGGAGCCCACTACACAAACTTGGATCTTTTGGGTGGCATTTAGAGCTTCATTCTACTTTGCTAGTTAAAGTACAATACTGAACACTTGGAATAGTTATGTATAACAATCACCTCACTGGACCTTCTTCATTTAATATAATTTTCCTGATATAACAAGGCAAACTAAGTGCCAGCATTTTCTGCAACACAATGACTTTTCAGTACCTCTTTTTTCAGGTATGGAAATACAAAGCTATTGTTTTTTTTTGTATATGTTAGCAGAACAAAACATGCCAATATCCATCATCAACATAAGAAGTTACTAATATAGTTTGTCATTTTTTGTATAATCTAATCCTAACAAACTGAATTACAAACAAAACTACAGATGGTTTAACCAGGTACTGCCTTTTCTAAAGGCTTCCTGATCAAAGGTCAAAGAATGTATTTACATATTGACACAACTGGCTATCATTCCTTTATTTGTCCATACTATACCTTGTTGACACAGTTTGCTTCTCTTACAAGTATACAAACATGCACACTCACACACACACACACACACACACACACACACACACACACACACACACACACACACACACACACACACACACACACACACATCCAACCCACCAAGCATATTAGTTTTCACAGGTGAAACAAGATTTATTTATTTATATAGTACACTCATCAGATGTGTGATAACTAATTGAATACATTACTTCATTAGTTCAAAGGGGATCCTTTGAGGTATGACTCTGCAACTTATTGTAGAAATATCAAATACACTGGAAGCTTATAATTATTTTTTGGACCCATACAATATAGTAGTAGTCAGTGCATTGAAAGCAATTTTAGTACTAAGATAAAAAGAAAAGAGGTATGGTCTTATGATCTACACTGGCATGCTTGATATATGTATACATACATACATATACATATTTTGCATGCATGTGCAAGTGATTTGTGTGTGTGTGTGTGTGTGTGTGTGTGTGTGTGTATGCATATACATATATATATATATATATATATATATATATATATATATATATATATATATATTATTAGAATCCGACTCACTAAAGAAGTAAAATAAAAAAATCTTAGACTGAAAAAACTTCTGCTTAAACTGTAGAACAAAAGAAACACTAAACCACGAAACTGATGTTGAGCGCTTTCACTCATTTAATGTTTACTTGAGCTTCATCAGAACAATAAATAAATCAAATGATAACAGACTGCTATAAATAGTTTAGAATACTACTATTGGAAAAAGGGGTGTGTTAATAGCAACAGCCTATGAGTAGTCTAAAAACCAAAATGATGGACAAGTCCTATAACAGCTGTGATGACACAGAAAATAATAAGTGAAATACAAAAAGGGAGTGGTTATGAGAACCAACGAAGGGCACATTTGACATTCAAGGAATCATTAATAATAATTAATTATTATTATATATATAATGTGCAAGTGATGTGTGTGTATATTTTATATATATATATATATATATATATATATACATATATATATATATATATATATATATATTTATTTCCAGTTTGATAACCGGGGTGGTTCACTGGGCTCAAGGAGCCCATTTTCAGTGGAGGCCAGGGGAGAAAAGTTCCAAAATTACAAAGATACAATAAAAATACAATAAAATATGATAAAAAGTACAATAAAATGCAGTTATGAATAATCCTAGTATTATATAATATTTTAAACAAAATTGTAAGATGATACAGTGAGATGTAGCAAAAAGATGTAGTGCAATAAGTGGAGTATAGGAGACTTGAGGATAGTTCATACAGAACATGCTTTGTAACGAAGATGGGTAGTGTAAAGTATGCAGAGTAGTAAGAATAAATACCTAAAGTGGAGGAAGGAGAGAGAGGCAGTTGAGTAGTGAAGCAAGAGGCAATTGTTTATTAGAAAGAAGAACATATGTGAGAAAAAAGCAATAGGGGGTAATACAAGGGGGAGGGCAAAGTTAGTAGAAGAGTGTTGGACACAATTTGTAGAATGTTAGAGTCATTAGATAGTCATGTAATATAGGTTTAGATGGAAGAAGTATATAGGGGGAGAGAAGTACAGAAAGAAGGGTATATATAGTATTTACACTATGTAAGAAATATCAAGGGGAAGCTGTTGGGCAGAATAGCAAGGTGAAGAAGTATTTAATGAAGAACAAGTAGAAATGAGTTTAATAGGATTAGGGGGGGCAGAGAGCAATTACATTTCCAATTTTGAGAGAGATGAGAACGGAGCTGGGATTTAAAGAGTTCAAGGTTATTGGAGATTCTTAGTGAGGGGGGAAGAGAGTTCCATTTTTTTGCTAGGGAATAGGATAGCAGACACTGGCCAGCAGGACGTTTTGGTTTGTGAATAGCACGTTGATTTTGTTATCCAGATCTTAGGGGTCTGTGGGGAGTATAAGAAGGAAGGATGTATATATATATATATATATAATTATGTGCATATGTAAGTTCATAGGGATATACTATGCTAATAACCACTGGGGCCTTTATATGGCAGATCATAATTATAGATTCACTCAAGTCCTAATGAAGGTACAACTGTGTAAGTAAACTTACCATAACAGTAAATATTCCACTGATCACTGCTGCAATAGCTTAAGCTATGTGAGCAGTATCTAAGCTATACGTGCTATATCCTGCATAGGATATAACAGTCTGTCAGCTTCCAAAGTTTGTGGGCACCTTCCAAGCACCCAAACCATTAGTCAACTCAAGCTGAGCTGACTAAAAAGACAAGTTTGGATGTGAAGCCCTTCAGAGCGTTCATGCCAACAGACAGAGGGAGACAAAGCACTAAAAGGACATTGCTAGAAACAACAAAAAATAGAAGTCCACATCCTAGCATAAACAACACACCAGAAAACAAAGTGGAAAAGACATGGAATTCCTGACCCAAGGTTATAATATTCATAGAATCGACAAAATACACAAGCGCTTAGCAATCATTTATAAGACCCACCTTACTCTACAGCAACTAGACACTACCTCACTCCCAGCTACCGACTCAGAAATTTTAATCTCACGTCTTCAAGTTAACAAAAATAAGACAATTATCAACACAGCTGTCTATCACCCCCCGCCCCAGAAACAACAATCATACAATTGAAAATCTGCTTAGCTGGGCCTCTGCTACATACAATCAGGAAATAATAATCTTAGGTGATTTTACCCTTGACTGGTCTACTTGCTCCTTCATAATTACAACAAATTATATCAACCTCTTTGGTTTCTCCCAACTTATCTCCACACCTACAAGAACTGACAGACACAATAATAAACATTCCATTCTAGAATGGATTCTCTCAAATCGCCCAAACCTATGCTCTCAGTCTGGCTGCCTCCCAGACTCACTTAGTGATAATTCTCCCACCTACCTAATCAGGCCTAAATCACACCCTACTAAAATCACTATATATAAGCATATCCATACAAAAAGCACTTCTTCATAGAAACCTTTAATTCCCGTCTAAAACATCACAAGTGGTCCCTTTAAGACACCTTCTCCTCGATGAGGCTGTTGACTACTTCAACAACTCATTCTTAAGCATCGTAAACTCTCTAGCCCCTATTAGAAAAGTATGTTGCATGGAAGAGTTCAGCAAGAAAATCGAGGACTAGTTGATGGAAGCGGTGAAAGGATCTATGTCCTTTCCTTGTGCCCAATATGAAAATCGCTTCCACTTACTCAAATAAATCTTTCGAGTGGAAGATTTATGGGAAGCTATCAAAAATATCTCTAACAGAGTGAGATAATTGAGGAAGCCTGGCTACGGTTGGAAGTGGAGGAACCAAGCAGTGAGGTTCAGAGAGGGAGGGAGCGATGAAACTGACCCGACTGATGGATCAAAAGATCTGGAACTAGGTCCAGATTCCACGGTCGCTCAAAAGAAATCGATGCAGAAAGGGGAACCACACTTGTCGAGGCCAGATAGGAGCAATGAGGATCAATGAGGCCTTCTGAGCGTTAGCTTTCTGTATTACTTCAGACATCTGTGGGAAGCAGGTAATGCATACAGAAGTCCCGGGCCAAACTTGACTAGCGTCCCTGCTGGGTTGGCCTGGTAAAGGAATAGAGTGAAGTATTCTCTGCACTTGCTGTTTTGGGGACTAGGAAAAAGTTCGCAGCAAGGCTGAGCTCACTTGAGATAAAACTCTCTCACTACAGAGTCTTTCAGAGACCACTCGTGAGGCATGAGAATAGCTCTGCTCAACTTGTCCGCAATGTGATTGGACTTCCTGGATGTCAAAGGCTATCAGAAAACGCTGAGAAGAAATCGCCCATTGCCACAGTCTGAGTGCTTCTCGACACAGGGTATGATCTGGTTCTGCCTTGTTTGTTGATGTACCACACTACAGACATATTGTCTGTCTGGATTGCAATCGCTCCCCAGGGAAGAGAGTGTTGAAGGGCTTGCAACGCTAAAAGCACTGCTCTCATCTCCAGAACATTTATGTGCAAGTGGCATTCGTTTGGTTGCCATGTGCCCTGGATTGTCCTGCCCTGATAATGCCCCCACCCGATCAGGGAGGCATCCGTTGTCAGAGTAGCAACCGAGGAGGTGGAACAACGGATCTGCCCAACAGGAGCTGGGGGGAAGACATCCACCACATGAGATGCTTTTTGCACGCTTGCGTGATCATAATGGTGTGAGACATTGGAAGTTCCTGGTATGACCATTGAGAAAAGAGCATCCACTGAAGGATCCGCATGTGGTATCTGGCCAATGGAAGGAGGGTATGGTCACGCCATGATTCCCAACACCTTTAGAACTAACCTGGCTTTGGCTCTGTTGTTGTTGAGAAGTAGTGATACCAATTTTTGAATGTCTGATATCCTTTGGTTCGTTAGTGTTGCAGACATGTTTACAGTATCTAATTTTGCGCCTATGTAGGTAATAGTACGACAAGGCGACAAAACAGACTTTTCGCTATTTATTGGATACCCAGTTTTTGACAGACGAAAAGTGTAATCTCTGGCCATCAGAAGGAGATGCTTGGTGGGAGCTGTGAGGAGCCAGTCGTCCAAATATGGAAACACCTGGAATCCTTGTCGTCTCAGGTGAGAAGCTACCACTGCCATGCATTTGGTAAACACCGGGGCAGTGGTGAGACCAAAGGGCAGGGCCCTGAATTGAAAATGACTGGTTCCCAGCCTGAAGCGGAGGAATCTTCTGGAGCCGCCTGTTCATTTTTATGTGATAGTACGCGTCCTGAAGGTCTATAGAGCACATCCAGTTTCCTTTTCCCAATAGGGGAAGAATGTATTGCAGCGTGACCATCCGAAATCTTGTTTTCTTGACCGATCTGTTCAAGATACTGAGATCCAAAATTGGTCTCCAGTCCCCTGTTTTCTTTGGAACTAAAAAGAACCTTGAGTAGATTCCGGATCCTAGTTGGTCTGCTGGCACTGGCTGAATAGCTCTTTTGCAAGCAGTTTTGAAATTTCCAAAGCTGCTATATCCCTTTGAGCGGTGGGACATCTGGAAGGATTTTTTGACTGATTTGGAAAGCGAAGAAAGGGAATAGAATAACCTTCGAAATGATGGACTGTACCCATTTGTCTTGTGTCAAGGATAGCCAGGCTTCTGGCACAGTGACAATCTTCCCCGACTGCCTCCGAAGATGGGCAGCAGTCGGGCAACACCTCAGGGATGCTGAAAGGGCTTATCTGAGAACGCTCGATTGCCCTGGTTCTGCGGACCCTCTGCCTCTAGGGCGGCGTCTACCATTGTTGTTCCCCCTCTGCCTCTGGCGGGAACCGACTCTGTGCGCCAGGCGAAGTCCCTTGGGATTGTTTACGGAACCACATCTTTCCCTTCTGGCCTTTGGGGTAAGGCCTAGAAGGAGTAGAAAACGGACTCCGGCGGCAGAAAGGGTCTTGCCATCAGTCTCGCACCTAGTCAGGGTTTCTTTCACTTGTGGACCAAAAGAGATGATCCATCAAAGGGAGTTCGTGAAAAGACGCCTTGAAAGGTTCCGCAAAATTGCATAGCCGCATCCAGGCGTGCCTACGTAAGGCTACCCTGTTCCTGCGGCTCTGCTCGCTCCATCGGCCGCATAAGAGAGGAGGCGCATGGAGGAGTTGGAAATAGAATTGGATAGCCAGCTGCGTGTTCATTTTCTTGAAACCCGCAGCTGTAGGGTTCTGCAGCATTTCACTCGCTTCTTTGATCAAGTCCCTTTGAAGACGAGTGAAATGGCACAGGTAATTCAGCGAACGCATAGTAAATGTCGCTGAGGAGAACATCCGCTTCCCGTACCTATCCATGGACCTAGATTCCTTGTTAGGTGGATGGACAGGCACTGAAGGATCAGCCAGTTCCTTCTTTGTGGCGGCAGCTACCACCATAGCATCCACAGAGACTCCTTTTGATAAAAATTCCTTGTCTGATGGAGCTGTGATGAATTTGGAGGGTCTCCTGGGAGTGGGGTCCACACTGAATCAGGAGCCGTCCATGCCTTTTTAGCAACCACCTGCATGAGGGGTCGAAGGGGGACACCCAGGAGGTGGAAGGACGAGCCAAACGCCTCAAGATACACAGATTCGTCCTCTGAAGGGTTGAGGGCTGGCCAATTTCCCCTCTGTTTAAGGATCTCCAGAATGTCTGCAAATGAGACATCTTCAGAAGGGGACGGGGAACCCTCAGAATCATCCAGATCTGTGTCGGAAGTGATAGACTCAGGTGAGTCAATGTGCTTCCTCTTGCACTTCCTCTTCCGAGGGGGCTCTTCTGCCAAATCAGGAGAGGCCTCGGAAGAGGATGAAATCCCAAAGGGAGCTCCTGAGAGTTGGCTCTCTGCGTCCGGGATGAGGGAGTGAGTCGATTTACCCTGAGGCAGCATAGAGGAGGGGCTGACGGAGCCGACTGTGGAGTAGAGCCAGGCTCTAACACACTCCGCATGACCTCAAAGCACCCCTGTCAGGCAGAGCCAGAGGTCCCCGCTCCGAGGAGCTAAGGACCCTCGGCACCGACAGTGATGGCTCCGAGGCCGATGTCGGAGCCGAACTCACCAGCGCCGAAGCACCGAGAGGGAGAGGGGGTCGGACAAGGGTCCAATGCCACTCACCCTCGGAGCCGACGAGGGAAGTCCGCGCCGAGATTCCTCCATGGAAGAAAACGGAGCCGACTACGGAGCCGAAGACAATTGTCTCGGCCCGAGGTGACCACAGTCTCGGTTCCGACGACCCGGCCCGAACTCAAGAGAGTCAAGGAGGAAAGAGTTGATGGACCGGGCAGGCACCGACTGATGAGTCGGGCTCTGAAGCATCTGGGCTAGTGCCTCAGACTTGAGTAGTCGACTCACCACCCTCTGAAGGTCATGATCGGACAGCCTCGATGACCTAGAGGAATGAGACCTTTGGCCCGCTCAGACAGCAGGGGAGATCCTGGAGCCGAAGGAACGGAGCCAAGAGAAGGTGACCTAGACCTCTTTGTGGTTGTCGGCTCCAAAGATCTTCTCGGAACCGACACGGGTACCCCGATAACCTCGGCTCCGGCCGAGCCGAGAAGCCCCAGAAACTGTGGACTGAGTCTTACCGGCACCAGCCGGAGCCGATAAAGGCAAAGGTTGAACAACCTGAGGTCTCGGCTCAGAAGCCGGAGCCAAGACCTCGATGCCTTGGAGGGCTTCCCTGTTGAGACAGACAGGGAATCCTCAGGCTTCAACAAGCCTCTCAGAATAAGCTTGTTTTTTCTTTCCTGCAGGACCCTGGGGCTGAAGCCATGGCAAACAGCACAGGAGTCCTGCAGGTGCAAAGGCCCCAGACATAGACACAAGAAGTGTGAGCGCCTGTCAGAGACATTTTCTGACAGCACGCATCACACTTCTTGAATCGGGAGACCTTTGCTTCTTTAGACATAGCCTAACTGGTGAACACAAACACACACTCAAACACACCAGTTATACCCTGTCAAAATAACTACTTTAGTAAAAATACTAAAAAATAAAGTACAATAAAGTACAATAAACAGTAGTTTAAACTACACAAACACTCCCTAGGGAAGGAAGGCCTAAGGCCCAAGGGAAGAACTAAAGTTCTTTTAAACAAAAACGGAAAAATTAGGTCGGGATAAAGTTCAATGAACTACACTAATTAGATAATAATTAAACTAAAAAAGGGGTAAAAAGAGTAACTTTAAATAGAAAAGCTTAAACTCACCAGGAACCGGTAGAACAACCAACCTCGAAGCTGTAGCGGCAAACGAGATCTGAGGTAACTCTCGCCTAGCATTGTGGGATATAGGAGCCTCGAGTCGGTGGAACCAACTCTCGAGCTTTAGAGTGGCCGAGTCGGAGCCGAGGTCGGCTCCGAACCCATCCAGCAAGAATGAAGGCGAGATAGACAACTTAACATCTGATGTTGAGCGCTTTCACTCATTTAATGTTTACTTGAGCTTCATCAGAACAATAAATAAATCAAATGATAACAGACTGCTATAAATAGTTTAGAATACTACTATTGGAAAAAGGGGTGTGTTAATAGCAACAGCCTATGAGTAGTCTAAAAACCAAAATGATGGACAAGTCCTATAACAGCTGTGATGACACAGAAAATAATAAGTGAAATACAAAAAGGGAGTGGTTATGAGAACCAACGAAGGGCACATTTGACATTCAAGGAATCATTAATTATAATTAATAATTAATTATTATTATATATATAATGTGCAAGTGATGTGTGTGTATATTTTATATATATATATATATATATATATATATATATATATATATATATATATATATATATATATATATATATATTTATTTCCAGTTTGATAACCGGGGTGGTTCACTGGGCTCAAGGAGCCCATTTTCAGTGGAGGCCAGGGGAGAAAAGTTCCAAAATTACAAAGATACAATAAAAATACAATAAAATATGATAAAAAGTACAATAAAATGCAGTTATGAATAATCCTAGTATTATATAATATTTTAAACAAAATTGTAAGATGATACAGTGAGATGTAGCAAAAAGATGTAGTGCAATAAGTGGAGTATAGGAGACTTGAGGATAGTTCATACAGAACATGCTTTGTAACGAAGATGGGTAGTGTAAAGTATGCAGAGTAGTAAGAATAAATACCTAAAGTGGAGGAAGTGGGTAGTGTAAAGTATGCAGAGTAGTAAGAATAAATACCTAAAGTGGAGGAAGGAGAGAGAGGCAGTTGAGTAGTGAAGCAAGAGGCAATTGTTTATTAGAAAGAACAACATATGTGAGAAAAAAGCAATAGGGGTAATACAAGGGGGAGGGCAAAGTTAGTAGAAGAGTGTTGGACACAATTTGTAGAATGTTAGAGTCATTAGATAGTCATGTAATATAGGTTTAGATGGAAGAAGTATACAGGGGGAGAGAAGTACAGAAAGAAGGGTATATATAGTATTTACACTATGTAAGAAATATCAAGGGGAAGCTGTTGGGCAGAATAGCAAGGTGAAGAAGTATTTAATGAAGAACAAGTAGAAATGAGTTTAATAGGATTGGGGGGGGGGGGCAGAGAGCAATTACATTTCCAATTTTGAGAGAGATGAGAACGGAGCTGGGATTTAAAGAGTTCAAGGTTATTGGAGATTCTTAGTGAGGGGGGAAGAGAGTTCCATTTTTTTGCTAGGGAATAGGATAGCAGACACTGGCCAGCAGGATGTTTTAGTTTGTGAATAGCACGTTGATTTTGTTATCCAGATCTTAGGGGTCTGTGGGGAGTATAAGAAGGAAGGATGTATATAAAAATATATATATATATATATATATATATATATATATATATATATATATATATAATTATGTGCATATGTAGGTTCATAGGGATATACTATGCTAAAAACCACTGGGGCCTTTATATGGCAGATCATAATTATAGATTCACTCAAGTCCTAATGAAGGTACAACTGTGTAAGTAAACTTACCATAACAGTAAATATTCCAGTGATCACTGCTGCAATAGCTTAAGCTATGTGAGCAGTACCTAAGCTATACGTGCTATATCCTGCATAGGATATAAAAGTCTGTCAGCTTCCAAAGTTTGTGGGCACCTTCCAAGCACCCAAACCATTAGTCAACTCAAGCTGAGCTGACTAAAAAGAAAAGTTTGGATGTGAAGCCCTTCAGAGCGTTCACACCAACAGACAGAGGGAGACTGAGCACTAAAAGGACATTGCTAGAAACAACAAAAATAGAAGTCCACATCCTAGCATAAACAACACACCAGAAAACAAAGTGGAAAAGACATGGAATTCCTGACCCAAGGTTATAATATTCATAGAATCGACAAAATACACAAGCGCTTAGCAATCATTTATAAGACCCACCTTACTCTACAGCAACTAGACACTACCTCACTCCCAGCTACCGACTCAGAAATTTTAATCTCACGTCTTCAAGTTAACAAAAATAAGACCATTATCAACACAGCTGTCTATCACCCCCCGCCCCAGAAACAACAATCATACAATTGAAAATCTGCTTAGCTGGGCCTCTACTACATACAGTCAGGAAATAATAATCTTAGGTGACTTTACCCTTGACTGGTCTACTTGCTCCTTCATAATTACAACAAATTATATCAACCTCTTTGGTTTCTCCCAACTTATCTCCACACCTACAAGAACTGACAGACACAATAATAAACATTCCATTCTAGAATGGATTCTCTCAAATCGCCCAAACCTATGCTCTCAGTCTGGCTGCCTCCCAGACTCACTTAGTGATAATTCTCCCACCTACCTAATCAGGCCTAAATCACACCCTACTAAAATCACTATATATAAGCATATCCATACAAAAAGCACTTCTTCATAGAAACCTTTAATTCCCTTCTAAAACATCACAAGTGGTCCCCTTTAAGACACCTTCTCCTCGATGAGGCTGTTGACTACTTCAACAACTCATTCTTAAGCATCCTAAACTCTCTAGCCCCTATTAGAAAAGTATGTTGCAAATCCATATTAACTCAATGGCTAACTAAGGACACCATAAACATAATGAAACAGAGACAGAGCATGGCGAATCTATCAATCAGCAAAACCTGAAGCTTCCCTCCAAAACTATCGCCAACTACGAAACATAGCCAAAAAACAAATCCACTCTGACAAAACTCCTACTACACTCTGATCCAACAGAAACACAAAAACAACCCTCATAAATTCTGACATTCCATAAAACAACTTTTAAATCCTGGAAAACCACTATCCCCTCTCCAACCATCCCCAATCCCAGCATAAGCATAGCAGCTCAGTTTAACTCACATTTTATTAACTCCATTAAGGCCTTAGGAAACAATAGCAACAATGCCCCCCAACCATTTCCACCGTTCCTATCCATCAATCTGCTACCTTCTCATTTCTGCCCATCCAGACCACTTACATCAAAAAATCCTTCTTCAACACTACCCCCCCCAAAAAAAACACTACACTTGCAGTTTATCAGCTCCCAAATTAATTTCTTAAACTAGCTGCTGACTACATCTCATGCCCAATCTCTTTACTTATCAATCGCTCCATTACTGAACAATATGTGCCAGTATTCTGGAAACTCTCCCACATCATTCCCCTGCATAAGGGTGGCCCATCCACAGAACTATCCAACTACAGACCCTTTGCCATACTCTCTCCCATTAGCAAAATGCTAGAAAAATGCATACATTCTCAATTACTGGCCTATTTACAACAAAATAATCTTCTCTCCAACACACAGCATGGTTTCAGATCAAGACACAGCACCACAACTGCCCTATTACGTTTCACAGATTCCACCAACCACCACAGAAATAATAACAATCTTGTCTTTTCCACTTTCTTGGATATGTCAAAAGCATTTGCCCCTGTATCCCATCATAAACTACTTCAAGAACTATCATCCCTACATCTCTCACTTTCATCCATCACTTAGTTTCACAGCTATCTGTCCAACCGACAACAAGCTGTCAAGTGGAAAGATGAAATCCCTACCCTTCTACCTGTTACCACAGGAGTCCCACAAGGCTCAATTCTTTGGCCTTTACTATTTTCCATCTGGTATGCAGATGACTCCATAGTCATCAGCACAGCCCCCTCACACCCCAAACTCCTATCTAAAACTCAGAAAGCTTTCTCGGACATCATGCAGTACCTCAAAGAAAAACAATCATACTAAACCCTAACAAGACAAAACTAATGATATTCTCTAATAATAGATCCACAGACTTCAATACTCTCCATATCTTCTCTTCCAATGGCACTAAAATTGAACCAGTAGCATACCTCTCAACCAGGAAACATCAAAAATCTGAACAAAGGCCTATGAAAAACAGGTACAAGTGGCCAAAAATCTGTACGTTGATTAAAATAAAATTTGCATGCATTATTATGCAACCTTGGCCACTCCGATGGAATTGTGGGATACCAACTTTTAAACACAAACTGAAGAACTGACTAAATAGAGACTGCTGTACTTTGGCGTTGTGCATAACTTCACAAAATGGTGTCTACAAAACATTCAATATAAAACAAAGATAACAATCGGCTAATATGAAATGTGACAGTAGTTTTGTAAACTGGAAGACAGAGTCTGGTCTGCATTGCATAACAAAAACAGATTTTAGTTCTGTACATCACAACTGCCTGCAAGCAATGCATGACACCAAAGACTGGACACAGTAACTCAGCAGACAAAAAAGGGATTTGATACCTTTCATATGTCCCTGAATGTCAAAATGGTGATTGGAATTAAATAAGAAGTCACTAACAAGTAACAGCACTAAATGTTGTTGTTTGTCTTTTCGGCTTTTCCCAGTTAGGGGTCGCCACAGCGGAACTCCGGTCCACTAATGATTGGCAGTCGATATTTATGGTGCCAAGTTGCTAGCCCGATGCCCAACCTTCAGCAAAGGCACGCCCATTCATGCATGTCTTTCGAAGGCCACTCAACCGCGGGTAACAGCACTAAATGATGGGTTTAAATGGAATATTACATTAGGAGTTTCAAAAAGCCTTCAAGACTGATGTTATTGTTATGTCTTAAGAAACTGGTGCCTTTTAATGTCACGAAAATGTATGAGCATTCACAACCAATACTGTAGCTTAACTAACCAAAACAAAGCTGCAGACATAAAATACATCACTGGCTACAAAATAATGAGAAAAGGAAATCAAGAAATGTCACATACTATCCTAAAAAAGACTAAACTACATTTTGTGTCCTCAGAAGTGCATGATGTTAACTTTCAAACAGAAACTCCCAAAGCCACAAACTAAATGCCATTGACAAGAGAAACTCCTAAGTCAACCCTAAGCACAGAGAATCTCAGATGCACAACTAACCAAACAGTGCTTAATACTGATGATAATGGATGACCCTGATATAACTGCATATACTCCTGGAGTCAGATGAGTGGAACCATACTCTGATAAGAAAGATGGTCTAAGATGTCCACTACCCTTTAAGGATGATTATACCCTTAAACAAATTTGGTTGATGTAATACTGGAGTCTGTATCTGTAGAGTGATGACTAGATGGCTTCAACAGAGCCAGTTGTCCATTCTGGACCAAGCCCAGCTATGATTACCACCTGCCTTGCATAAAACAATAATTTCACAGTGCAGTCTGTGACTCTGCAATCTTCACTGCTTTTATGTGCTTCATTTATCTGGCCAGGAAAGAATTATTACCAGTGTCTTTCTCTGTAACTCTCTGCTTTAGTTAAGGGGCAGACAGCCATTTAATAATCTGTACTTAGTGAAACCTCTGGAGTTTAAAAGACATAAACACACAGGCTAATAAAATAGTTCATAATTCAGTTAATTCATTTTCTTTTTATCTTTATTTTACATGGAGGAGGAGCTGGGGGAAAAGTAATATATTTTCTCATGATGATAATGACCACACTGCTCCGACCCGAGTATGACAAGACTGCTGCTGTCTGCTGCACTACAACACAGTAAAACGAATGGCTTGCTTGGGGACGGGGTTGCCTTCCCTGCTGTATATAAACTAAAGTCTAGATTAATTAAAAACAAAAAACACTGTTATTGTTAGCTGCTCCCCAGTCCGGTCATCCGATCCAGTCCCTCTCTCTGAAGAAGTAAACTGAATTGGAAGGAAGCTGCTGCAGTGCGAGACGCAACTCGATTGTGCAAGTTACATGTTGCCAAACATAAACAAATAGTCAAAACGTAGAAACAATTCCACCAATAACTCAGTAAATGTGTCCCAAAAAATATAAAATATAAGAACAAAAACAAATAAGGACACAACTATGACTGTTGCTTCTTCCAGTTCAAATCCTCTTTACTAGTGCACAAGATAGACACAAACGCTTTCACATAAATTGCTTCATCAGGTGTAACAAGAACACTACAAAAACACACCCTTTTTATAACAATTAACAAAGTCACACGACCTCTACATATTAAAATTTAAAAGGCACATCAAACAACTTTAACTTACATAGAAAGCACTTGAAAAATATTCATAAACGACTCATATACATATAAATAAAGACAGATAAAACATTGACATAGCATACACTATATGAAACTCATAAATAACTCATGTACATATAAATATAAGCATATAAAACTTCAGCACAGTGAATCAGTAACATTAAAAACAAATCATAATCATAAAATCCTGTCTAAAATATTCTGTCTTCTAAATGACCCATACCTTAATTTAGGTCTAAGAGGGACACATTCATTCAGACCACTCCCAGCATCAGCTCTCATTCTAACTATCCATGTTGACTCTAATTCCTCTGTTTTTTGCCTTATGTCATCTATTCTAGCATTTTCATAAATCCTACCTATAACTAGAAACTTAAAACTATGTGTGAAATCAGTATCTCTAACATGTTTTGCTAGGGCATTAACACAATTCAATTTACTAATATGATATAAGTGTTCCCTAATACGGTCTTTAAGCACCCCATCAGTTTTACCTATATAGAATTTACTGCATTTTGTGCAGTGAGCAAGGTAAATAACATGCTCAGTCATACAGATGGCTGAAACATTTTGAAACTATACATCTTCCTCTGATTTGGATAAAAGAAACTACATCCAGTATCCAAAAAGTGACAGTATCTACAAGCACCACAAGGCGTGGTGCCCAAGTTCGTCTTACTCTGTGTATTTTTCGGATAACATAATCTTCTCCTCAAAGATTTATTGTTCCTAAACATGAACTGAGGCTCGGAATCAATAAGCCTAGCCACATCTGCATCTATGGTAAGAATACTCCAGTGCTTCCTTATTATCTGCATATACCTACCAACATCTGAAGTGTAACATAATGGTACCTTAAGTCTAGTACTAACATTGTCCTTTCTAATGTTTCTATTCTTGTCAGTACCTACATTCATGGCAGAAAAATATGGGAGAGCTTGTGGGTCCCTTTTTTCCAAAACAGCTGAAACATTGGGTAAAATCAAATGATCATGTTAACCCCTTTCATGTAGGTGTTCAATAGCTACATTAACCTGCTCTGTAAAATCAGCTTCCCTTACATTGAGTCTTGAAGCCCTATAAATTTGATTACGTACAACATTTTTAAATATATGAGGTGGATGTAAACTTTCTCTATGCAAAAGATGATTAACATAGCATTCCTTTCTGTATAGTTTAGTATAGATCTCACCTGTACAATCCCTGATTACTTTAACATCAAGAAAATCCATTTCAAACAAGGAAGATTTATGAGTAAAACGTAAATACTGTGTAGTACTATTCAAATAAACATGAAACTCAATAAACTGTTCATAAGTGCCTCCCCACAAAATAAAAAGATCATCAACAAATCTTCTGTAAAATAAAATAAACTCTTTGTAAGTCCCCTGCAGTATATGTTGTTCTTCCCAAGCAACCATAACAGCATTGGCGTAACTATTAGCACACGCAGTGCCCTTTGCCACACCATTGCACTGCTTGTAATATTGTAGGCCAAAAACAAAAATATTGTGCTCCAAAATTATTTCTAATAACCTAATTAATAAAACAATTTTTTGTTGATCATAATTAGAATAAGTTGTTAAAAAATGCTGTACACATAAAGTAGCTTCAAAGTTAGGGATTACCGTAAACAATGAAACCACATCCATGGTGATAAACATAGAGCCCATACAATTATCTGTCTGTGTAAAACAATATAAATCACCTAAAAACTGCTCAGTGTTCTTAAGAATGTGTTCCAAACCATCTTCCAAACCTGATGAAGCAGTTTATGTATAAGCGTTTGTGTCTATCTTGTGCACTAGTAAAGAGGATTTCAACTGGAAGAAGCAACAGTCGTAGTTGTGTCCTTATTTGTTTTTGTTCATAAACAAATAGTCACACCCCTTGAGCCCTCAGCCAAATTCTGACGGGCTGGCAGGCTGCTCTCAAAGCTGAAGTCATTGTGCACGCCTCTGCATGTGATGACGTCAGCAAAAAAATCACAGAAAAAAATTTAAAAAAAAAAGCCCGGAAATTTGGGAATACAGGGGGCCACTCAGGAATTCATGGCACCCCATTATTTGGGGCAAACCAAAATCACGCACGGTGTATCCAGTGCACGGCTAAATCCAAATTAAGTCAAACACACAAAATGAGCCAGCACCAGGTTAAAGGCAAGCAGAAAACTTTCTTTTATTGTGGCATGATAAAATGAAGCATTGCAAACTGGTTTAGGCCTAAACAATAGCCTTCATCAGTGCAGAGAAAAAATATTTGGAAATGGTGCGTCCTAATATTCCTTAAATACTGAAACATTTAAAGGTGTATACACCAATAACAAAACCATCAAAAATATCAAAATATCAAAGCAACAATATAGACATACACATAAAAACCATACATAAAGATGTACTTAAAAAAACAAGTGCAAAGTGCACAGCCAGCATGAATAACTATTGAATATGCATTTAACATTCATTTAACCCAGGCTTGAACAGCGCACCCAACTTGGTGATCCATAAGGATTCCATATTATTTAGCTTGTCATGCCAGCCTGCATTAGAAATCCTTGGCATCTGAATCTTATCAATAATAACAAATTGAAATTGTGCTGTTTTGTGAATCAGAGTATGTTTATATAAAGCATTTGTTAATTTTTTCGTTCTAATTGCACTAAGGTGTTCACTGATTCGAAATCTCAACAGTCTAGAGGTTTTATCTGCATAAAATGAAAAGCATGTACAGGTGGCTAAATATACCACCCAGTCTGTACTACAATTACCAAAAACCCTAATCTGAAATACCCGTGAAGTGTTGGCACTGGTGAATTCCTTGCTCTTGGCCATATGTCTACATGCACTGCAGTGACCACAGGGGAACGAACCAATCAATGGATCACCAAATAAAGTAGTTTGTATAGATGTCGTTGGATGAGATTTCTTATAGTGTGTCAAATATGAGTTAATCGTCCGACCCCTACGATACGAAAATGCACATTTTTCAGGTAGGATGTCAGACAGGAACTCATGTGCCCGCAAAATTCCCCAATGATTATTAACAATTTCCCTAAACGAAGATGAATTACTCCCAAAAGTCGTCGTAAATCTAATGGGTTGGGTTCTAGAAGTGTTAGAGGTCCCCTGTTCATGTTTGTATTGTAGAAGCTGTGAACGTGGCATGTGTTTGACCTCATTGATAGTTTTACAAATGCAAGGTCTGTTATATCCCCTACATATAAATCTGTCACAAAGATCCTGTTGACATTCCTCATAGGATTTAGCAGATGAGCAAATATGTTTAATACGTATAAATTGGGATTTGGGGATGTTGTTGATGATGCGGCAGGGATGATTACTAGAGGCATGCAAAAGAGTATTATACTGTGGAAATTTTCTATGCACTCTTGTGGCCAAAGTATGATCAGTTTGTCGGGTTATCATAACATCCAAAAAAATAATCTCTTGGTATTGCATATCCAAGGTAAAATTAATACCCCATCGATTATTATTCAAATATTTGACAAACTCATGGGCCAAAAGCTAATCACCCCGCCACACCATCCAACAATCATCTAAATATCTCCTCCAAATATCCAATTCAGCCAAAAACTTGTTATTACGAGTGTCATATATATATATTTGTTCAAAAAAACCCATGAAGAGGTCCACATAAATTGGGGCAAAAGACACCCTCCATGGCCGTACCCCTTGTTTGCCAATATATCTGACCCTCAAAGAAAAAGATATTTTTAGTTAGTACATATTCAACCATTTTGATTAGAAAATTGTTAAATCCAATGGTATAAAGTTGAGATTGTTCTAACCAAAATGCTATAGCTGAAATACCAGCCTCATGTGGAATACTAGTATAAAGGGAAGTAACATCCATAGTGCAAAGCCACCAATCCGATTCCAACTGAGTATCCTGAATGATATTCAAAAATTCAGTAGTATCTTTGAGTCTGGACTGAACCATCGACAATAAAGGTTTGAGATGATAAGTCAAAAATGCAGACAATGGCTCCGTAAGAGAGCCTTTGCCTGAAACAATAGGTCGGCCAGGAGGGCAAGTAGGATGCTTATGTATTTTAGGCAGCAAATAAAGATACCGAGGAATAGGATCAGGAACCTTCAATTGTTGGCACATATGTTGATCAATCACCCCTTCTTCTGTGGCCATATCCAGGAAAGAATCAATAAGTGTTTTAAAATTGGGTGTCGGGTCTACTACCATATACATATAAAATCTAGCATCAGATAGTTGTTTGTTGGCTTCAGCAATATACATGACCCGATCCATAACCACAACACCTCCCCCTTTATCAGCTGGCAAAATTACAATATCATGATTGGAACTAAGCTCCTGTAGCCCTTGTTGTTCCAATAAAGTAAGATTGTGTTTAATAGGTTGATATCCAGGGGAGAAATGTAAATCCTTAATCACACATTCCCTGAATATGGCCACATGTTTATCCATGGGTGGTTGAAAATTCGACTTCCCAAAATGAAAACCCGAAGAACTTTGAGAGCAGTCAAGATCTGCAAAAAATATTTTTAAATTAATCAAATGGCAAAATTCATTTAATTCATTCACAAGTGTCTGTTCAGAAACAAAGGAGGAAGGCACAAAATTTAGACCCTTATTAAGAATTTTATTGTGAACAGGTGACAGTTCAAAAGAGGATATATTATGCACATTGTTGATTATTTCACTATCTTCTGTAACAACTGTTGTAGACTGCATGCCCCTTCTCCTATGTTTCCTGCCCCCCCCTACGTGTTCTAGTTCTAAAGGGTCCACTAAAGGTTTACACTTGGCCACTGGGGACCCTTTGTTGGAGGTGCAATCAAAATCTGTAACCGAGGAAGTATCCTCATCCGTGACACTACTGGTAGAATAAGTGTTTTTCTTCAGTATTGATCTAGGCCTCTTTTTCTTGTTCACTCTACTGGCTGAATCATAAAATCTTACATTTCCCTGGGCAACAAAAAGTTTGCCTTTCTCGTAGTCTGTCAAATCACGCTGAAACTTCTGTGTTTTCTTTTTTACCAATTGTGTCTCCAAGGTGGCCAGGTCCTTAGCTAATACTTTTATATGGTTAGAATAAAACTGCTTTTGTTCAAAGACCTGGGCAACCAAACAATTATTATAGACTTCAGTAGTCTGTACTTCCACCATACGTTCGTAATATGAAACAAGTGTGTCCACAAATAGCATGGACGCATCATGTTGGGTTTTGGCCCAATCTTTAGTCAACTGCTCTTCAATCAAGCCTACAAGAGGCTGGATCCAAATTCTGAGTCCTCGTGGGGTTATGTTTTTTAGCTTATAAGCTTTAAACAGCTTTAAGTGACATACATTGGCTCTTAGAGCCCTCATATTTTTTGTAATTTTGTGAAACAAAGAACTACATGCATGTTTGGTGTCCCCTACATTAGAGTTACCAGAATCGGAAACATTTAAGCCAAAGGCTTCCAAATTATCTTTGTCAGCAGACAAACCCTGCAAAATACCCCTTAAATCCATACTATCTATCAAAAGATCAATATTGTGAATCTTAAAAGACAATCACAATGAGTATGTTGTTTATCTCATGAAAGGACCATAAAAATAGCCAAATCCAATTTAGTTGAACACAATGTGGGTAGATATGCACCAAACCAAATAGGCATGTTTGAACAGGACATTAATAAATTCTAGAAAACAAGAACCATCATGATATTATAAGTATTTTGATTCAAGGCCACATTGGTTCATAGGGGGGTAACAAAATATAGCAAGACCTAAACAAATTAGGTATCCATATTAGGAAAACACTGTTGTACTTCACACTCATAGAGAAAAACACACAGTCGACATTCGTCTCAACTGTTAATCAATAATTTTAAAGATGAAAATAGTGTATACTTATACACCATCAGGAAAAAAGAACAAAACTGCGGCCCACATATGTCAAGACCCAAATGGTATTGATTAAAAAATGTGTTTCAATCAAAACACGGTCAACATACGTCTCTACCGTATGGCAATAAATCCAATAGGATGAATCCAAATCATCATATATTCAGAGCCTTATATGCAATGAAAAACCAAATCAGAGCTTGCAATACTGTTTATAAGGATACCAAAAAATGTTTAGTAAAACCTCAAATGTAAAAAACACTTGCTTCACCCTTATGGCTGCAAACCATAAGTGCATTATTAGAAAACCAATCTACCCCCTTGAATATAGTAAGAATGAAGCCTATAATCTTGAATCAGATACTAAAATATTATGTTCCTGGAGTAAAAATAGTATCCTAATATCAAACATACCAATTCCAAGTCAGTGCATATACATCTGAGATAAGAAAATTCTTGATCTCAAGAAAATATGATTGATGAATGATTCCTATGAGGCCAGGGCCTAGACAAAACTTACAAAACACCATTATTTACCCGGTCAATGTTATAGTCTTGAAAAAGTGGCATGACCTGTAAAAAACAATATAATCACTGATAGCAACCTGCTAAGTGTTTAAAGACATATATTCAAAAAATGGCAAAAAAGCTATGTGTATCTATCCTCCAAGGAGAACTATACAAGCCAAAAATCAGTCACAATATAATATTCAGAAATTTATATTGTCCAAAAAAACGACCTCATTCAATAAATCAGTCTAATGTGGAAAATACATCCAAGTCGCAAGACAGTCTCAAAGATGTTCGTAGACCTTCGTGAAACAAAAGCGCACGGAAGTAAGTCCATAAACAAAATGAACTCCGCTAATTAAATATCCATATCGCCAATGTCAAATTGCGAACAAGGACCCAAATCCCAACCTGATCGAATCACTTTACATAAACTGATTATATGATTTATATAGTTCACAAACACATAGTTGCAAATGAGGCCAGGCCCGTGAAAAAGTGACTGAACCACCACAGTCTAACGTAGTATATTCAATCGCAGATTGCTGTAACGATGGAATATGAGCTTCCAAATTAGACCAAACATGAGTAGGAAACACAAGAAATTCGAGCCCAATAACTGCCTGCGAAGTTGGCTGCCTCGATACTAGCACAAAAAATTCAATGTGCTCAAAATATAAACAGTACCAGTCTTCACGTAAAAAAGTTACACCACTAACCAACAGAATCAGAAAAAAATCACCTTGGTGAATCAAAACTCCATCTGATAGCCAAATGGCTCGATTAAACCCAAAAGGATCATAGCAATATCCCGAAAATACACCAAGCCACAAATTTGGACCTCAAAAGTGGTAAATACCAAAGAATTCGGTAGGGCTGAGAGGTCTGAAAAGTAGATAACACAAAATTACTAGATGTCACAATAGACCGCTCCCTAAAATATAATAAGCACATAGCCCTAACCATAAAAAAAGGTATGTATTAAACTTGGCTGTCTATACAGGTCCAGAACATTCCTCACTCCTACCTCTAGACAAGGTATAGTGAGAACATACTTTCTGTCCACCTAACTGTACACCTCCACCGTCTTCACTAATCTTAGAAAATCTGAACTGTCCAAAGTAGAAATATGTTACCACGAAATAGCTCGTTTTGCTGCCGGCCTCCATAATAGAACACATCACTGCACTGCTCCGAAACAGCTACACTGGCTCAAGCTGCCAAACCTATTATCACTTAACCAACTCAAAATTGCTCACAACATCATACATTGACCCGAAGCCTGTCCAACTCTAAAGAATCTAGTTCAACCTTATAATGCCTCTCGTACCCTATACTCATCCAACAAACTACTCCTAAACGTTAATAAATCTAGCGACTCTTTTAGTGATTCCTCCTTATTCACAAATTAAATCGCAAAAGTATGGAACAGTATGCCCCAACATACACTTAATACCCCCACTACCTCCAAATTTAAACACCTTCTCAAAGAGCACCTAAACAATAAATGGCTCTGTTCCTGTATTACCCCTGGATAAGATTCTCTCCCTTCATTTTGCTTCACACCTTTCCTGAACTAAAACCTCAACTAACTTTCCTCTTCCTCCTGCCACTTTGCACCTTAAACTTATTTCAGTTACAAGAGTAAAGCTTGCTCTTCCCTAAAACTAGGTATTACTGTAAAATCTGTAGATATTGTAACTCACACCTACTTTATACCTAACTTATTATGCTTTCTGATTGTATTAATACTAGTCGACTTATAATATGCTTCACTGTTTTAATTGTTATATTGTAACTTCTGTTATAATTGTTAAGTTGTTCTAATTTTTAAGTCTTTTTACTATAATTTGTTTCTTGGAGCTTTACTCCCCAGGCCTCCACTGAAAATGGGCCACTGGCTCAGTTGGACCACCCCGGTAAACAAATGTAAAATAAATACATTTGCAAATAGTCTGCTTTAATACAAGTTGTTCCTTCTTACTATCTTCACAAGAAATGAACAATTGATCTGAAGATCTGAAAGATTTAGTTCTGTCAAGATAGCACCTGAGCTATCTGTGGACATCCAAGGTATGGAGTATCCCTTTCCCCACATTTTTACGTTCAGGAAAGAAAATGGGGAGCTTGACATTTTAGCTTAAAGTAAACTCAAATGCCTAAAAGAAGGATTAGTTCTCAAAGAAACCTTGTCCTTGAGGAAAATGAAATCAGGTTGACTCAACATAAGAATTTGCAATTCAGACATCCTTCTTACAGAGGTCAGAGTAATCAGTAAAACCATTTTCCATGTTAATAACATCAAGTTAGTCAGGTTAGCTGGCTCAAATGGACCACGCGTTAGCTTGTCTAACACAAAATTAAGATCCCAAGGAAGGGACACCAGCTTTCTTGGAGGTCTCTTATGCAAAACCCCTTTCAAAAGCATTTTGACATGAGAATGCATTGAAAGAGAAGGATCCATGGGCAGGCATGTTGAAATGACTGATAAATGAACATTGATGGAGGAATAAGAAAGGCCATAGGATAATAAAACAAATATTGTAAAACCAGAGAACAACTAGCCCTGAATTGGTGCTGGCTAGATTGTTACCAACTAGAAAACCATTTCCATTTTCTAATGTATAATTTTCTAGTATCAGGCTTTCTTGCCTCCATTAGTACCTGCTACACATCCTCAGAAACAGGTGCCTAAAGGGGAGACCCTGTCATCCAGACAGCAACTGAAGTTGATTGGGGTTGGGGTGCATCAAACACCCCTGATCTTGTGTGTATAGTTCCATTCTGTGTGGAAGCTTGTGGCAATTGCCCCTGGCTATTTCCAAAAGATGGTAGTGAAAAAAATAAAAATAAAAGAAAGACAGCAAGTAAATTACTCCCCAGCTAACATACTCCTACAAACCCTTAGCTATTTCTTTACTAGCATATCCCATCATATAGGCATCCAAGAAACTCTGGGACAAAACTGGGTTGTGTTGCTAGGCTTGTAAAGACTCTGGGGGTCATTAGCCTACTATAAAGCAATGAACATATGGGCCAGAGGGGAGTCACGCCAATGATCTTGGGGGATTCATTCTGAATCTTCAGAAGCACTCTGGATATCAGTGGAAAAGGTGGAAAAGCATACATGAACATTCCTGTCCAAAAAAAAGAAAGGAAAAGGCATCGGTCTTCTAGGCTTTCATACATGGAGTCCTGGCACAGAATCTTGCCAGCTAATTGTTCAGAGTGGAGGCAAATAGGTCTACTTAAGGAACTCCCTTCAGATGGATCAAATCTTGGAAGACTCCATGATCTAGTTTCCATTCATTAGGGTCTGCCCTTGTCCTACTCTGCTTATCTGCCACTCAGTTTTGTTCAGCTTGAGCTGACTAATGGTTTGGGTGCATGGAAGGTGCCCTGAAGCTTTGAATTGTTATATCTTCTGCAGGATATAACCCATATAGCTTAGGTTACTGCCTATACAGCTTAGGCTAGTGATCAATATGAAGAACATCTGTTGTTTTCCTTTGCACTTTAGGTGATAAACATTACTGTCTTTTGAACTTTGTAACTTCCTGTTCATGTAATAAAAGCGGCTTTTATTTATGTGTATTTTGAGTAAATGTGAAATTTCACTGAACTTTTTTCAGTCACTTTTACAGGGAATACTTGGAAAAGCAAACACAATAAACAAAACATTAATAGGCGGAGCACTGTGTAACAGGAGCTGTTATGCTGTAAACCAGTATAAAAATCTGCAATACATTGTAAAAATAGAAAGAGTGCCTTGTATAGTTCATTCTTAAGTACCTGCTGTATTACATTCATGGTTGTGGGGAGCCAAAGCTTATCAAGACAATGAGTGCAATGCATAAAGCTAATCCTGGCAGGATGCCAGTCCACTGCAGTTTACACATACATGTGCAAGCATACCTACAGGCATGGTTGCAGCCTTAAACTGAAAGCTTCTCTATGGGGCAAGGGAGGAAACTGGATTTCCAGTAAAATTTCACATGTACATAGGGAGGACATACAGACTTCAAAGAGAAGACAACCCAGTACAGAACTAAACAGGAGAATCAAATGCTATGAGACAGCAACACCAACTACTTCACCCCTGTAGTCTTCTGTGTCTTCTTTGTAATTCAGATTAGACATAAGACAGAACTAACTAGTCAAGTAGGTTATTTGTTGAAAATGTAATGTATAACCAACGTGGTAAAGAAATTCATAACCATACATTACTACTTACATTATTACAACACTAGCGACATTTCTTAATAGGCAGTACTTACTCCTTTTATAAACTCAGAAATCAGTAACAAATGTTCAGTAACTCATATCCAAGTTATATCCCATATAAAATGAATAGTATCGTAACCTGTATAATACAGTTTGAAAGCATGGTGAGCCTTAAAAAGGGGACTTTAGGGTTGTTAGCCTAGTAATCAACTATGAACCTAAAAACAGTGTATTGCAGCTCATATCTTATTCCAAAGGGAAGGGACAAAAACGTTCCTATGAACATACCTTAAAGCTGAACTTGGGTACATACAGTAGCAGCCTATTTTGAGACTTAAAGGCTTTCATAGATTTATAACTATAAATAAATCCCAGACAGATCACTGCATGGTTGAATATAAAGAATCTTATGACAAGTACATAGCTAAAAATGTTCAGAACATTGCCATAACTATAGCCACAAAGTTTATTTATTTTATTTTATTTTTTTTATTTTTTATCAAGAATAACACAATAATAGAGCATTTAATGATCATCAGATACGTACCTCACAGTGCTACAAGGATCTCACTGTTTCACTGGCAAATACTGCAGTAAGTTTAACAGCATAACTATAAAGTATAGGTAGTACGAATGCCTTTGCATTTTAACTCTAAGGCCACTCAAAGTACCTCCTGATCCTGTACTGAAACACCCTTTCTAATAGATTATGAATATTATGGCAATATTACGAGGAATGAAAGAGTTCCCCATTTCCTGTACTACAGAAAACAATAGGAATTATGTCATACGTATTAGGACCACTTGGTGCATAAAACTTTCCCATTCTGCTAACCCTCGTCTTCTATCTGGTCTATGTTTAGTCACTGAAGGTTCACTTCTGCGAACCTCCTATCATCAAACACAAAACAGCAAATGTTTAGTTAATCAAATGTTCACTTCAGCGAATGTGATACACAGCGAATGTAGCTAGTTGGCCAACATTTTCAAATAACACACACCACATTTCAAACCCACCAAGGTGGGAGGCTGCAACCCCCACACTCTCCTAATTATATATACCAATTCCAAGACCGCTCTATATTGGGGAAAAGGGCATAGAAGTAGCTAACCAACATCAGGAAATTTGCCCTTTTCCCCACTGTAGTGTGATCTCTGAGATGGTATATATAGTGGGTGGGTTTGAAATACTGCGGTGTATGTTATGGGGAAATGTTGGCCATCTAGCTATGTTTCCTGTGTAACACATTCGTTGAAGTGAATGTTCGATTAACTGAATGTTCACTGTTTTGTGTTTGATCATAGGAGTTTCAATGAACTGAACTTTTGATGATTAAACATAGACCCTCTTCTGTTATACAACATAATGCTACACACACACTCTGTGAAAACAGTTATGAGCACACCATTATTTTTCTCAGGCTGCTTGGTAAATATTTCATATTTCAGGTAATTTCAGCTCTATGCCTTCATCTATGACACGCATTTAGTCATGCTCTCTTTCTTTCTTTTACATTTATTTTCTAACTTTAGAAGATGCTTACATTATTTTGTACTACTGACAAAATATGCAGGCCTAGTGCCTTCTGATCCTGTAGTACCGTCTGTCCCTTTTCTTTATTTCCTTACACGTTTTCAGTTTTACTGACACATGCAATTTTGTATTGCATTTGTGTCTATTTTTATCTGCTTCTTTGAGGCACCAGGTCATGTTCCCTTCCTGTTCCCTCCCCTCAGTTAGCCAAATTCTGCTCTGTCATTCTCATGAAACAGCTTCTTATTCTCACCTATACACTTTTTGAAGGTTATGCATCTCTACAGTAAGGCTGATTTTTCCTACTGCCACCTACGCACCACACACCACCTTTGTAAGAGTAATGCCGGGGTTGGCTGTTTCTGTTACACTCCTTATACCAGTTTCGAGCCCTCTCTCTCCATAGAACAGGGGCTTGCTCAGTACCTTTTCTGTAGTTCCCTTAGGCATCGTGTTGCATGCCATGGCATTAAACAAATTCAGCACCAAATGGCATCAGTTATCCTTATAACTAACATTACTTTACATTTCTGTTACAGTTCCTGTTCTACTGCAGAAGAAATAGCCCTTAAGGCCTTATGCACATGACTGATCAATTCTCTTACTACCAGATTATTGTCCCTAGCTTCCATTATCATTGTGGCTAAATGGTGAGGGCATAGTATACAGCAACTCAGTAATTCTCATTTATAACCATACTACTAACCTCTTAAACTGCTCAACATAAAGAGTAGTCAAAGATGATCATTTCTTCCACTTGGAGCCACATGACTTCATTGTTAACAAATTCAACAAGTTAAATTACACTGCTTTATGATACTGATAAGAATCAGGTACACTGAGGTTTCTCCTCATCTTTAGACAGAATAAGTCTATCCCATGAAGCATATGTTTTACCCCATCCCATGTCAAATGTTTCACCATATTCCTAACCACCTTCAAAGAATCTGAAGGGGTACTTCAAGAATACATACATACATACAAATATTTCAAGCACGTCCATTAATGCCCTTCTAGCCTGCCAATATACCAAAACAGTTGTTCCCGTAATAAGTGCCCAGGCGTTTCTTAAAAATATCTAAACCGGTGCTTACTTTAGTGTTATTTGGTAGTCTGTTCTATGCATCAGATGCTCCCTCAGAGAATCATTTAATACACTTCTCATTTCTATAGAATTGTCTGATGATTCTCTACTACCTTTTGACAACCCCAAACATTCCCAGAGGTAGTTGTCTCTAAATGCCCTATATACCTGAATAAGGTCTGCTCTTCAGATATTTTAGTCTTTCATAATAACTTAAATTTTCACATCCATGGATTCTCTTGGTATATTTCCGATGTACTCTTTCCAGTTTACTCATGTTTGTTTTCTTATAAGGTTTCCATATTGTTATTCCATACTCAAGTTCAGGCCTAATGTAATTAACAAACAATGACATCATGATTTCTGATTTCATAGACTTTGTAAATCTTTTATACAACCAATAGTTCTATAACTATCATTAACCAATTGGTTGACATGATTAGAAAAAACTGAAAGCTGGATCTACCCACATACCCAGGTCCTTAAATGAATCTACAGTTTCAATCATTGTGTGCTGTATTAAATACTCACCTTTCAGTTTATGTCTCCTAAATCTCATATGCTTAGTCTTTGATGTATACTATTCTCCTGTGCCCAAATGGTCGATTTAGTCAAGTTCTTTTGCAGACTGCCCTATCTGTAACATAGGTAATCGGTTTACCCAGTTTCAAGTCATCTGCATACAGACTGTAGAGCACCTCAGATGAAAAAGATAGATCTGAAAGGACAGAGCCCTGTGGGACAACCTGACTGTAATCAAGAATTTCACTTGTCCAGTTGATGGTTGATGCTTGTCATGTCCTATTTGTAAGCCATGCAGCTATCCATCTTATCAAGAGTACATCAGTATCTAGTAGTTCTAATTTATTGATCAGTTTTTTGTGTATGACCCTGTCAAATGCTGAAGTTAAATCTATATAAATAAAATTACAGCACGATTTTTCATTCACAGCTGTTAAGAGCGAATATTGCGGAACCCGAAACCGCAACTGCGAGATCGTGGTACAGTAAAGATGGGAATATTTGCATTTTTCTCACTGTAGTGCAATCTCGAAGTTGGAATATATATTTGGGGGGGTGGGGGGTGCAGCCCCCCACAATTGCAGTTTCGACTACCTGGATATTCGCTCATGTGAGCGTTCGCTAAGATGAACTTTCGTTCATCTAATATAGACCCGTTATATTGTATAGAACATCATGTTACAGGTAGTAATAGATCTATTTTCAACAAATGGTTCATAGGTTGGTACTAGGCTATCGGCCCTAGGGCCTATACAAGCCTAGCCATAACAATTCCCTGGATATTTCTTCCCGCAATATTTACTTCCCCGGACCTCTGTCTAGCAGGGCAACTAACGTGATCCCCGGGATGAATTTCCTATCTCCCATCCAATCGTCATGCATGCTGATATATGGTTTCAAGTTCCAGCCTTTCTAGTTCTGACAATAACTTATCCTATATTACCTTCTCCATTATTTTTCTACAACATGAAAGAAGAATTAAGGGTCTGCATGACTCTGGGTTTGTCCTACTCCCTTTTCCCTTAAAGACATGTTTAATACGTGCATGCCTACAATCTTGAGGAATCTCTCCATAGTTATATGACCTTGTATACAACAGATATAATGGAACTGTAAGTTCTTACTGAAGTGTTCTTAGGTCATTATTATTAATTCCGTCTCCTCCCTGTGCTTTGTTTGGATCCAGTTTGCATAGTTCATTTGCAATATAATCTATGTTGATTTCAGTATCTGAAGCTACCTGAATGTCACCAGGACAGCTTATCACCCCCTTTGTGGAGCCAAACTGTTTTGCATAAGATTTTGCAAATATATCTATTATTTGTTGTGTCTGAGAATAAATTTTAGAATCTACACACAGTTTATTAATTTGTACGTCTTTACTCCTTCCATATCTTGTGTATCTCTAAAATGATTTCCTATTTTTTTTTATTGATGTTGTCTCACACTATGCTTAATTTGCTTGTCCAACTTGTTTATTTCAGTTTTCAAAGTTGTAGTTCAACCTCTTTTCCATTTCTTATATTTTTTTGTCTCTCACCTTAATCAGGTATCTTGTTCTTATTGAAATATATCCCCCTGACATTGCACTCCTAGATCCCGTAGTTAAACATTTGTTTGATTTTTGCAATCAAACAATTTCTCGTTCAAAACTTTCTACATTCCTTCTGCAATTTTTCCACTGAATGCATCACTCCAATTAGTTTTACATAGTGACTGTTTTGCTTCCCTACAATCTGTAATTAATCTGTGCATTGGTTTAGATTTCAGTTTGCCAGAATTATCTAGCAACAAATAAATCTGTATAACCCCATGATCACTGCACATCAACAGTGGTAAAACTTGACATGAAGTAACTGTAATTTCTTTTGGAACACAAACAGTGTCTAGTATGTTCCATTCCCTGTGTAGTTTTTTTTTTTTAATAATCTGAAGCAATTGTTGTTCTTGAACATACGTTGTGAATAATTTCCTGGAGTGAAATAAGGGTATCAACAAAAGGGGCACAAAAATGCAGTGCCAGAATTGTCTGATCTATTTCTAACCCTATTATTTTCCACCGTCTGAAATGATTTTAAGTCTCTTCTTTAAGTCTCCATAGATCTTAGCAAGTGAAGCCTCGACTGCACTTGGCTGACAAATCCCCACAGCACCAGACAGCACAGCACAGAACAGCTACATAGTAGGTAATAATATGCCTTATTAAGTAGTTCCATTAACTTAATCCATTTTATGTTAAAGCATCACTACCCTTTCATTCTTTAAATAATCCTATAAGCTTTCTGTCACAAACCTACAGCAATCATCTTCTATTATTCCTTTCTAAGTATATATTTCCTGCTGCTATGTGCTCTGCTATCATGCCTAAATGTGATTCATAAAAAGTTTATTGATTAGACATGACAGTGGATCTAGGGTTATTGCCATGTTATGATTATTATGGCAATGAGAAAATCTAGTGCTCTGACATCTCCCATTGGCAGGAGCTCAGCAGCACCACCGTGTGGAGGGCAGGGAATAGTGTGACTGAGGTAGCAGGACTGCATGTATCAAAAGAAACAATTGCCTTTTACTGCTATGCAAAGAAGTTATTTAATTTTATTAAATTCAGTCCTTATGTGCTGCTCAGCTCTGGTAACTAAGCAACACATCTGCAGTGAAGGGGGGTCAGTGCAGTCCCAAGCACTGCACTATCTGTAGGTATGCAGTTCAAGTCTCATAAATTATCCCACTGTGACCAGCACATATCCAGTTGGTGTAATGTAGAGGGGTATCATTTTCACGTGCACTCTGTGCATGTACTTGTATGGGCACACAAAGGGGTAAGACTGCATACAGGGGCTTACTCCATTCTGTAGCACTTTCTATGAATTATTCTGGGATTTGGTATGACATTCTACTTAGTTACACCGTTACTCTGTGGTGTACAGTGTTAAAGACCAGTGCCCATAATCTGCAAACAAATATATCTCCACCTCTTCTTCCCTTATCAAGTACTCCTTGGACAGTAGATTACTTATTCTCACTATCAAAGGCTCAAGACATATTTTGAACAAAAGAGAGGCAACAGGCATACCTCTCCAGTTCCTCAGTCCAATATAAATGACACTGAGAGTCCAGCATGAATTTTAACCTTTGCCTTTGAGCCCATGTATGTTGTCTTAACTAAATGCACCAATTCTCGTGTAAATCCAAAGACCAACAACAGCATCATAATATAATTCCCATAGACCTGTCAAATACCTTTTCACCATCTAAACTCAAAATCACCATAGGTTCATAGTGTCATAGGTAAGTGCTAGGCTAGCTGTCCTTGCAGGCCATTTTAAGCCTAGCCAATTTCTCTTTTTGTACTTGAAATAATCTACCATATTTGGTTATAGGTTGACTTTACCCATCCCACTGAAAATAACTATATTACCCTTAAGGAGAATAACTAGGATCATGCCATAGATAATTTGAGGGTACTCATGCATGGGATAAAGTATTTACGAGCTGCCTCTGTCCATTAGTAGTACTGGGGGCAGTCAGGGGTAATTTTTTTTGTTTCCCATCCATAGATCTAAGATGCACTTGAAAATGGACGGCGATGAACATTTTTTTATGTGGATGAAGGGACTGTTCCACATTCATAGTATCCTCTGTAAGATATACCTGTCCCTCCAAACCATTCTGTTGATGTTGCAGAAAAGTTCCCTCCAGTCTATTTGAGCCTGCTTCATGAGTAATCCTATGTTCCAAATATTATCAACAATGTGCCTACTGCCTGTATACCTACATGGATCCTTTTCCATCACATGCAGTAGATTTCTTGCTAATTATGCTGCATTAATGGGCATAATTTATAATCCAATTTAAAATGGATATATGATTACATGAAGAAGGCAGATGTGGGTCTTTATCTTCCTTAAGTCAAAAAGCACTAATTGGTTACTTCCAGGAAAGGGCTACATATCTGTTCTCCAATTATATGTTCCTTAGTTACTCCCCATATCTCAGTGGATATACCATCACTACTCAACATTTTACCCTAAGCCTGTTTCCTTATTGCTTCTTTCACCCCCTCACTAGTTACCAGTTCTGCCAGACAATGCCAATCACTGCAAAACGTAAAGTGTGGCTTCATCCTATTGTTGAATAATACCTGCACTAAATATAATAAACTATAATAATAGTTTCTAAGCACCTCTCCTTATAATAGCCAGATCTCTCTATAGCATATTCTCATTGTCTTTACAACGGCCTACTAGTAATATCATTGATCTACAATATCTTAATTTCATAGCTAGGTCCTTTAAATATAATAGGGAGTTATAAAATACCGATATCTTAAGACTTGCCTCAAACTCATATTTACTATCCAGCAGAGTTTCAGTGTTGTGCATTACTTTTACCAGTTTCACCATCATAAAATCTATTTTTGAAACTCTACTAACTCAACCCTTCTTGATGTCAGTCCATTACTCTTTCCCATAAATAATCCAAATTTGCTTTAACCTTTCACATCACTTCACCATTAAAGGCATGCCCTACTAAAATATTTCACTGTTAAGTAAATTCATTTTGAGTTAGTGTTTAGCAGTCTTCTCAGCCACTGTAGAAGTCTTCCTTTGTTCATATTTACAGCTGGGAAACATTGATTTATTTTTAAATTGGACCCCCTCCAGAATATCCAGCGAACATTCAAGAGCTGCATGATTAGAACTAACAACTGGCTTATTCCTCATCAGTTTAATCAGAAATGCATATTCACGTGTAATACAAATGTTATCTATCTAGAAAGCCTCACAGTTTGAGGACCACCTCTTACTTCCTTGATATAATTTATTGTGTTTGAGTCTTATGTGTGCATACATACTGTATCTATATCTATATATCTAGGTCTACTTCAGTCGATCGAACTTTTACAAGTTCGAACCACATATGGCCGAGACCATATGTTCGAACTTGTAAAAGTTTGAAAGCCTAAGTAAAACCACAAAAAACAAAAAAACACAAAAGTAAACATCTATAGCAGGGGGCTATGCCCCCCTGCACCCCCCTTATTTAAATCAACCACTCCGAGATCGCACTACATTGCGGAAATGGGAGATCTTCCCTTTCTGCTCTGTACGGAGATCTTCATTCAGTCAGATTGAACTTTTATAAGTTCGAACATATGGTCTCGGCCATATGTGGTTCGAACTTATAAACATTCGATCAACTGAAGGGGACCCATATATATATATATATATATATATATATATATATATATATATATATAAATATATATATATATATATATCTATATATATATACATATATATATATATATATATATATATATATATATGTATATATAAATACACATGTATATATATATATATATATATATATATATATATATATATATATATATATTTGTGTGTGTGTGTGTGTGTGTGTGTGTGTGTAAATGACCTGGCCCTTAATAATGCCATTGTTTCCATCATCTTAAAAGGAAACTCTTTTTTTTAATTTCTCCAAATCTTTTGGGTTTCTAATACCATGACAGGAATGGGCCCCATTCCTAAGTCAAAGTACAATTAAAGTTCATGAAATTAGTATTGTTTCAGTCTTTGATGTCAGCCAGAAGTATTCTTCATAGCACCCTCAATGTGCCCAGTAATGAATCCTTCTGCAATTCATACAGAGTTACATATATTGGTAACATATGTACATACGACTGAAGATTCTTTTTCATGAGACCCATTGCTCCTACTACTGTTGGAACTGTCTGGGTATCTTTCTTCCATATTGCTCTCATTTCTGCCTACAAATCCTGATATTTTATGACTTTGTTTTTCTCTGCACGCAATGTAGTCATTGGGTGTAGTGATTTCAATGATCAATGCTACTTTTGTCTTCTTTTTAATGGACCCCTATATCTGGTTTTCTTGCATCTGTCTTTTGAACTGTTGGAAATGGGTGATCCCACTCGATGTAGAGTTCATCACTTTCTATGATGCTTTGTGGCTCATGTTTCCAGTGTTTTTCAGCCACTTCAATACCATAATGTTTGCATAATCCCCACTGTAACAGTTGTGCCACATTTATTAGCTTTTCAGTATACAGTCCTTCTGCCGTTAGTATGTCACAACCAGCAACAAGGTGTGCAACTCTTTCCAATTCTGTCTTATAAAACTTACATTTGTCTGTTTCTCCCACATGTTCAATGGATGTTGTAAACCAACGTGTACATAGCACATTATCTTGGGCTGCCAATATTAACCTTTCATCTTTTGGTTTGAATTTGTCTCTCCTTAACCGCTCCTGAGTTTGATCCTGATCAACATGAGGCTCTTCCGAGAGTTTTCTATACTTGCAACTATATTTATGCATTTTCCACATTTCTTGCCTTCTCATCTGATCCTTCACCTTATAGTCTTTCTTTTGGCTTTTGGCACATTCATTTACTGGCTGATTTTTATCTATTTCTGGTTTGATTTCCATTCCCACTTGACACAGATATGCTTCTGCTACACTAAGCAGGGAAGTCAGCTTAGATTTATTTTCCTCATGTTTCAAAATGTTCACTACATTTGGGTCTTGTGAAGTCAGCAGATAAGTGTGCATTCCTACAATTGCAGATCTATACACGTAATCAGTTTCAAGGAGGCCCATACCTCCTTCAGAACAGGGAATATAAAATCTTGGTATGCACTGATTTTTATAAATCATTTGATGAGCATGAAGCATCCTTCATGTTTTCCTATCTCATCTATCCAACACCTTTTGGGGCCAGTCAATCACTCCAAAACTGTAAGTTAGGAGTAGTAACTGAGACCTGGTTCAAGGCTCCAGAGAGCACCCCTGCAATACCAGGCTACAACTCGTACCACACTTTTCGGCCACCAAAGCAGGACCGAAACACTTAAGGTGAAGGAGTGTCAATATTCACCAAGGATATTCACACCACCAGGCTAGTTGCCCAACACAATGCGTCTGAAATTCTCCAGGTGCAACTAACACTAGGTAAGACTGCAATCCAAATTGTAGCTTTCTACAGATCCCCCACCATACCCCAAGATTCTCACTACACCTTTCTAAACATACTGGAAAATATTAAGATAGAACCAAACACCCTAATACTGGGTGATTTTAACTACCCTGCCATTAACTGGGAAAACTACTCATGTACCAACACCTTTGCCCAACGGTTCTTGGAATTCATAAATTCTAATGCCCTGGATCAACTAATCCATAGTCCCACCAGGGGCTCCAATATCCTAGACCTGGTCATTACCAACATGGAAAATCAATGCTCCACACCTATGGTCACCCCCTCGTTAGTCAGGTCTGACCATAAGCTAATCACCCTTAACATCCACATCCCACCCCCCCACCCCCGTAAGGAAACCTCCATAAAAAACTTCTCCAAAGCCAACTTCATGCTACTCAAGTCAGAAGTGACAAACTTCATGACACCCATGCAGATAGGAACTGAAAGTTCAACTGCTGAATCCTACATTAAGGCACTGTATGAGCACATCGCTCATGCATGAATCGTGCCATCCCAAATAGAACCAAGATGCTCTCATCCAAAAAAAGGAAGCCATTCTGGTGGTCCCCTGCCATAAACAAACTTTACAACAAAAGGAAGAAACTGTTGCAGAAAAGCGGAAAATCCCAGGATGCAAAAAACTTCCTTACCAGCTTCAGTAAGAAACTGAGATCCCTCATAAAATCCTCCAAAGCTAGTTACGAAAATAAAATTGCCAAAGATTCCAAAGACAACCACAAGGCATTCTATAACTATGTCAAGAATCTAAATGACAATGCTCAGAACTGCTCTGAGCTAAAACAGAATGGCATTAAATATACTGATCCCAAGGATATTGCCAATATCCTGGCAGATCGATTCAGTGCCAACTTCACCCCCTAAATGGCCCATCTCAATACCGGAAGATTGCCAAATTCCGGTAATAACGGCCACACAGGTAAAAAATGCACTCTCCAAAGCTAAGAATACAGCATCCATGGGACCAGATGACATCCCGGGCTGTGTACTACATGAACTACAATATGAACTGGCACCTCACCTAAGTGTCATGTTTAATCATAGCCTCACCTCAGGTTTCATGCCCACTGAGTGGCACAGAGCTACAGTTATCCCACTCCACAAGGGGGGATCCACCTTGGATCCTGGAAACTACCGTCCCATCAGCCTGACAAACCTTATCTGCAAGGCCATGGAGCGTATTATCATGGAACTTATAATCAAAGACATTGGCAACCTTCAAACACTGGACCCCACCCAGTTTAGGTTCGTGAAGGGCCGATCTTGTCTCCTGAACCTGATTGACTTCTTTGAATCAGTCTCCAGAGCCATGGACAAGGGTAAGGTGGTCCACACAGCCTATCTAGACCTTGCCAAGGCCTTTGACACCATCCCCCACTCTGGAATCATAGATAAACTTACTAAGCTGGTTATTAATCCCTACATCACCCAATGGGTTGCTAACTGGCTTACTGATAGAACCCACACTGTAAAAGTAGCCAATTCCAAATCCAGCTCCAGACAAGTGACAAGTGGAGTACCTCAGGGTTCAGTCCTGGGACTGCTCTTGTTTGGCATCTACTTCTCTGAAGTACAGGCCAACACTAAGGGACTCTGGGTAACAAAGTTCGCAGATGACTGCAAACTGGGAGCCATTATTGAATCCCCAAATGATGTGGATACTCTACAAAAGGGCCTTACAGAAACAGATGCTTGGTGCCAGAGCCATGGGCTCAAGCTCAATGCCAAGAAATGTATAGTTATCCCCTTTGGAAAAAAACATGTACCATGAATTGCCATATAGGTGGCAGTACACTAAACACCAAAAGTGTGATAAGAGACTTTGGGACACAGGTGGACAGTGGTCTCACCTTCGATAACCACATCACCACAACAGTCAGGAAATCCTTCTATGTGGCACACCTCATCACTAAGGGCTTTTCATCCAGAAAAAAGGAGGTCATTGTCCCACTGTACTCATCCCTCATTAGACCCATTATAGAATACAACGCCCCATTTGGTATGTACCTCTCAAGACATCTGAAACAACTGGAAAGGCCGCAGAAATACCTCACTAAAAGAATCACAGGCCTAAAGCAGATGCCCTACGCTGACCGCCTTAAAAAACTCCAGCTATACTCTGTCACATATCGTCTACTCAGAGGTGATCTCTGCTTAACATACAAGGCCATGTCAAACCCAGAGCTGTTGGACATGCTACACTTAAAGAAATCCCAATCCCTCAGAGCCACATGCTCCAGGGATCTAAACCTTGTCATCACAATAAACAAAACATGCTGGAGGGATAGGTTTCTGACCCAGAGACTCCCCAGACTCTGGAACAGATTGCCCATACATGTCAAGCAGAGTGCCTCTTTGGCCCTCTTCAAAAGGAACCTTGACGATTGGATAGGAGAAAGGAAATTCACCCCGGGGATCACATCAGTCGCCCTGCTAGATAGGGGTCCAGGGAAGTAAATAGTGTGGGAAGAAATAGACAGGGAATTGTTATGGCTAGGCTTGTATAGGCCCTAGGGCTGATAGCCTAGTACCAACCTATGAACCTATGAACCTATGAAGAGAAAATTGGTTTATAGTTTGAATTTTGTTGCTAGATGTCAAAGCTGTTTTCAAAATTAATTTTAATCTTCTAAAATATTCCTTACTAAGTTTTATTTGTTCATGTTTTTGTTGATCCTTCATCAATTCCCAAATATTTATACATTCCTCTAGCTCAAGTTCTTTTATATTTATATTACATTTTTGTCCTAAGCTAATGTTTTCTTGGTGCTGCAGCTTTCGTGCTTTAAGGGTTGCTTTTGCACATTTATCAAGACCAAATGACATTCTTATGTCATCTGAAAAAGTTTTGACTACTTGCAGTTGTGCTTTCAGTTCCTCATCTGATGAGCTATACAGTTTTAAATCATCGACAAAGAGAAGAAGAAAAGTCTTTATGCTTTTTTGTTTTCCAGGACTAAAATTATAGCCATAGCCTAAGGTGTTAAGTAGACAGCGTAATGGGTTAAAGGCAAGACAGAATAGCAGCGGTAACAGAGAGCCACCCTGGAATATCCCCCTTTGAATTTTTATCCCTGGAATAATAATTTGTCCTTTATCATGACTTAATTGTAAAGTGGCCTGCCATTGTTTCATGGTCACTGTAATGTAGTCAATCAGTGTAGGGTGTATCTTATACATTTTAAGCACTCTTTTATCCATGAATGTGGAATACTGTCAAATGCTTTTTTGTAGTCAGTTCTATATTCTATTAAAAACTCTACCAGTGGTGGTCTTTCATTAAGACTCCCCTATTTCTTTCTCTTTGCCTATACTCCATCAATCCTCGATAGGGAAGGCAATCCTAAACTGCAGTCCAAATAAATTATTGGCCTCTTCCCATTCTATTACTTTTCCCTTTTTACTTATTTGCTCCCAATACCTTGGTTCCTTTGCCAGTTTTCTCCAATAAATTCCAGCCCCCTCTTTCCTATTATCTGTACCCTTAACTACAGTCATCCCTATCAGCAGAATCTCTTTTTGCCATTCCCCTGCTGGTTTAGTTCTTAGAATACTCCCTGCTGTTTTATGAATATAATACTCTGTATGATTTTTGTTGTTCTTCTTAGGAGTCTACATCCAAAATTCCATTCTCTTCTTATTTCATCGGAAGGCAAGTTATTGGTTTATAATTTTTAGGATGACTTGCAGGTTCACTCTTAAGTAGGAGCATTGTTTTTCCTGTTGTTATCTAGGCTTGTGTCTGTTTGGGGTGCGTATATAAATAGTTCTTACTCATAGCTAAATCTTCTCGTAAAGATGTTAATACTTTTAGCCAGAAGTTAGGTACTCTTGGATTAGATTCTCATGGATCTCTATAGACAGTCCTAATTACTGTGTTCATTTGTTTTATTAAACTTCTGACTTTTTGGGTTTGATTGACCTCCTGCAGTCTATTTCTTTCATTGATCTTAATGTATCTATCTATCTATGTTAAATAAAGCAACTCTTCTCTTAGCTCCTTTTCTTCTAAACTGAGGGCACATTTTTTGTTCTCCATTTCCTGCAGGCATTCTATAGAAAGTTCTATAGCATCTTCCTGTGGCACATTCTCTTCAATTTCATCCTGTGTCATCAGTTGCACAGTTATTTGGGAACTCACTGGCCTCCTCAACATTGACTGTGTCAGAGTTGCCACAATTTCCTGTTCCTTCCCTTGCTGTCCAGCTTCAAGTGAACATTTATACTGGTTTCCTGTGGAAAGCTACAAAATATCTTCATATAGAAACTGACCAGTTGTTTCCCATTCCACTGGTTTCTCCTTAATTTGGATGTTCATTGCTCCAGCCTGCTGTGGTGCTTTCTGAGTTAGATTTTCTACACTGAATCCTTCACTTTGCAGGTACTCCATAACCTTAATTTCTATTTCTTTAACTTTTCCATTACTAATCTCCTTTTCTACTTTTCCTCTTTGTCTTCTTACTTTTTGTATTGTAAAGTTTTCTATGTCTAGATTCTTTTGCCTGTATTTTTTTTCATATAACTTTGGTGCTGCTCTTTTTGTACTGATTAGTTTTGCTTTCACCTTTGCACAAATATTACACCATATTAATTTTCTTTTTCTTTCCCATGTCCATATTTCTTCTTCGGATGTCTCCTGATCTTGCTATTTCTCCTTTCTTTGGGGACTTGTTCCATCATGCTGTAATGTAACCTGTGTTAGACCTTCTACATCAAATCCTTCACTTCACAGGCATTCCATAACTTCAGCTTTTATTTTTTTAACTTCTACTTTACTAATCTCCTTGTCTACATTCCCTCATTGTGATATTATTTTTTTATTGTGAAATTTTCCATATATGGATGCCTTTGCCCGCATTTCTCTTTGAATATTTGTGGGGCTGCCTTTTTTGTATTTATTAATTTGGCTTTTGACTTTGCATAAATATTGCACCATATCAAATCTCTCTTTCTTTCCCATGTCCATATTTCTTTTTTATAATTTTCAAAAATCTGTAGTTTTTTTGTTTATATTTTCGTACTTCCTCAGATGCTTCTTTTTCCAAACAGATCAAAGTTTCTTGGTGTAGGTAATGTTTTTCACAAATCTTTTATATTAATGAACATATATATTTTTTTATTTGAAGCTTCTGACAGTTTTTCTTGTGGAAGTATTTTTCTTTCCTCTAATTTCTCTCTTAATTTTTTTGTATATCTTGTGCCTGGAAATTCTGGAATTTTTGCATAATAGTAACAATACATAATTTCTTTCTTATCCTCAACAGTCCACACTATCGTCTTTATGGCTCTTCTTTGGCCAATCAGATTTTGTGATTTTTGTGGACTGCTACTTCCTTCTACAACAGGGGTGCCTGGCCTGGCCCCACTGTAGGAATATTTTCATATTTTGAGGATTCTACACTGTCATTTTTTCCAGTCCTGGCACCAGCATGCCTACCAAGATTGGGCACTTTTTTTTATCATGTGTCTTTTTTAATTTTTGATCAGTTTCTGTCCATGATATATGCTATATAAATACAGTCTATATCAGTATCATCTTAGTGAGATTTTGTGAAAAAACAGGGTTCACCTTGTGATGGAACTCACTAAGACTTGAGGATGAATTCAATTTCAGCAATACTACTTTTGTTTGCTTGCTTGCTGACTTATCATCTCTCCATTCGGACCCCTCATCTCTCCATTCAAAACTCCCTATGTGAGATACCAGGTGGCAAATAAATGATGCAGTTTGATAACACATTTCTCCAATATAACCCCTAATTCCTACATAGCATCCTTGGTGATTTGTAAAATATCTTCCACTACTAAAGGACAAGACTGAGAAACTGGAAACATCACTCTCCCACTTTTTGCTCATTAAAACACTGAGGCCTCCCTATAAGCCCTATAACCTGCAACTAATGCCATGGTTTCTTGTTAATCCAAATGAGTTTCTTGCAATTTTGCTATCCAGGATTTTAATTGCCATAGAAAAACACAATTCAATTTATTTTTAAGGGGCTAGTTGACCTATTAACATTCCATGTAACAACAATCATCTCACAACTAGAAAGGGCCCATCTATTACAGTATAACCTATGTAATTATTGAATGTACTTGCCTGCATAACAGATACAACTTATTAGAAAAAACATTGGCAAACTAATTTCAGATAAAAAGTTTAGAACCATTTAAAAAATAAGGAACACAACAACACCAATGTTGGTGAGACATACACATTGAACCAGATTTAATTTAATGCTTTGAAGCAGATTTTGTTCAGTAGTGAGTTTACCCACCCAAGCACAGAATCAACAAAATCAAAACTACACAGTTGTCCTACAATAACTGAACTTTGCAAGGTGTCAGTTTGTTTCACAGTAAGGGATTTCATTTGTACTGTGCCCCTACAATCATCTAATAAAAAAATGTCATAGTGATACTCTTCTTGCAATTTAATAAACTAACCAGGCGGCTACATTTCACTTGTCTAAGTCTATTACCAGTCATAAAATATTCTCTATAAATTATGGATGCATACATCTTAAATAAAATTTACATACATTAATATCTTTTCACTTTTACCTAATTCTTTAAGTGGAAAATATCATTTCTTGTTACTGAAATTATCTGCAGACCAGGGATACAGTATAATATACTGTACAACTACAATGTATTATAACATGTGTACCTCCAGAATTAGCTACAATATGATAGTCTTCAATGGGGGAACATGACAGCATAGACATGTGCAACCACTCAGTTTAGCTCATTGTCCTTAGTTTATCCCCTTTGAATAGGAATATCTGTATAAAATGAGAAAACCTGTCTCTATACCAAAGAAAATGATTTATCTCTTTACATTACTCACATACGTTGAACCAGAGCCAAGGCTTCTAAAACCTCATGATATTATACATAACGCAGCTAACTAATAGCTGTAAAATGAACAAGTAAAATAGTCACCATTTATTCAGTGTCCAACATAATCTTCATCTGTACAGTTGGCTTGTGTCACCTTTTCACACGTGCTGCCATAGTGCCATTGTTGCCCAACATTTCCAGTTTAACTGACTGCTTCAGAGATTTGAGTCTGGCCTTTACTAATCCTTTCCAAGCTGCAGTCTTATTTAACTATTTCCATTCCTCCTCACTGGCCTCTGATCTTGAGTATTTTTCTGTCTGACCTAGATCATGTTATCTAATGGTCCTCAAAGCTTCCTATGAAATGCTAAATCCAGTAGGGAAATATACTCTAAAGAAAACAAGACACAAGTTACCAAATTTCAGTCCCTGCACTCCATAGCTCCTCATACACACAACCAAAAAGCCCCTTCTGATTTCTTTTAGAAAAGAATTACTCTAGAGGGCAATACACTTCTCTCCCACTTTTAGGTTTTCCCAGGGTGCTGCATTAATATTATAATATTATAGTTTGATAACTAACCTTGTACATCTGAAAATGAATCAAAATGTTTGTCATGACTGCTGCAGCCCTAACCAAAAACAAACAAATGGTAGACCCCTTTCATCTTGATACGACTCTTCAGCAAGCCAATCCAAAGCACCTACTTCTGCTTCATGATGGTTAGACAGCTCAAACTTTCTTCTTTCTCTGGGATACCAGTAACATGAATATTGTTCCTACAGACACTGCTCTCCTGGTTGATTTGAAATAATCCTAACTCACATTTTAGAAAGAAGTTACTGGAGCACTTACGGGTGACTACGAATGCTCCTGTTCATGGACAAAGACTAGGTCTCTTAATTCACTCTGCCCATTGACATCGTCCTTCACCATAAATTAGTAACTCATCTATGCATTTAACAATTCTAGAACTGCTCAGATAATTGTCCAGTATTTATAAATATGTAAATATAAACAGAAAGTGATAGTTATCCTCTAAATAAACTGACTCTAACTGGTATCTAGGAAATTTTAAGTTAAGCAAAGCCACACACATCACCTATCCCTCACTACAATATTCATGTTCTCTCACTTCTTAGCTTCTTTACAAGTGGCATGCTCTCCTTCTCAGCTTTTTCTCTGACTCTTAATTCAGAAACTATCAAACAGTATCCATTCTCCACTGGAACATCAAGATCGCTTTGTGCTATAACTCTATCAGTCTTCTTCTTCTTTCGACTTTTCCCGGTTAGGGGTCGTCACAGCAGATCACCTGTCCGCTCATGATTGGTAGTGGTGTTTTACAGTGTCGAGTTGCCAGCCCGGTGCCCAACCTTCCACAGAAGGCACACACATGCACTCACTCACACCTAGGACCAATTTAGAGTGTCCAGTCCACCTACAGGATGTCTTTAGGAGTGCATTACAATGCCATTATTAATACTTGTCTGTATAGAAACACGTCATGAACAAGTATATAAAACTGCATTGTTATGAATTACTAGCAACTTACATTACACAAGATATTCAACTTCTGCAACACTGCAAGGCAATACTTTTGCCATGTAGCTCTTTCTACTATATTTAGTATTTATTACTACGAGATGTAAACTAACTTTTGTCACAAACATTTATTACACTAAGATGTAAACTAACTTTGTTACAATCATTCCAAAATTATCTGTGCAATAGTTTATGATATGTAAACTAACTCTTCTACAACCATTTCAAAATTACCTATGTAAAAAGTAATTTAACTGTTATTTCTGCCAAAAAGTTTGCAACTGCACCCTGGTCATGGATGGAAAGGGTCCATAGAGCAGTTCAATTACTGTCAACAAAGGAAAAAAAAATAAAAATAAAGTGTAATCATTACAGAAATATATTTCTTCTTTAAGTCACTATTTTCTTACTACAGCTGTTTAATAGATGTTAAGGCTTTTGTAACCTCTTCATCAAAACAGTTAACTGAAACTACACAGTTGTCTAGTTTTGAACTCACTCTTCCAATTGCCAATGTTAGCTGATCCTAGGAAACTTTTTCCTGCCTCACCATTCCATGCTTCTTTTTGCAGGCTTTGGACTGCAGCCACAGTCTCTGCCTGCCATGTAGCCTGCTACCATGCTAAATTACTCCAGCAAGCACAAGTTCATAGCTGTTTACTAGGCTAACGATCACAGGGGCCCTTTAAGCCTAGCCATGCATCCCAAATCTCTGACAAGTTCTGATAATCTTGATAAGTGTAAGTAGGGGTTTGGGAGATGAACCTATTAGGGGTTTGGGAGATGAGCCTATTATCAGATTTCTTTTTACTTCTCTTCCCAATATAACCATCAATTAAGTAATCACCACAAATTACTAGTTTAAACCATTTAGAACTAAAATAAAAAAGCTGTAAAGCTCAACAGTGACCAGGAAGACATCTAACCTTTTCCAGACAATAACCAGAAGAGGAGCTTGACTATTTTAAGGCTACATGTAGTATTTTAAAGGTCTGTATGATGTATTTAAAATGGTGGATTTTTCCTGTCAAATTTCCAGTGGATAAGCAATCCCTTCTGTCCTTTCCCTTAGCAATGCTGACTACAGACATGCCTGTCCTGTGTTGGAGGAGGCACTTACTGGGACTGAGAGGGAAAAGTCTGTTGTCTAGTTAGGAATCAGAGTAGCATATCAAAGTTATAGAAATGGCTGGGTTCTATATTAGATAATCGAACTTTCAAAAGTTCGACTGTCATATGGTTGACACCATATGATAGAATTTTTGAAAGTTCGAACGTTTTAATGGAGATCTCCGTACAGCGCGGAATGGGAAGATTTTCCTTTTCTGCACTGTAGTGCAATCTCGGAGTTGGTATATTTAAAGAGCGGGGTGGGGTGGGAGTGCAGCGGGGCTTGCCCCCCTGCTTAAAATGTTCAGGTAGGTTATTTGTGTAGTTTATTTTTTTTTTATTAGATGTTCGAACTTTTAAAAGTTCGATCATATGGTGTCAACCATATGACAGTCGAATTTTTGAAAGTTCGATTATCTAATATAGACCCAAATGGCTGTGGTGAGCTGTCTTTTTTTCTTGCAAGTCAGGTGGCATATATACCAAGGTCACATTTCTAATCAGTTGTAGAATATGGTTGTAGTTGGTATATTAATAAGAAGGATGGAATCATTCATTGTGTAGGGAAGCTGGCAGACTTTGGGAGTCGGCATTCAAAAACAGCTATTTTCCATTTGCAGTCCACATTCCAAGAGTTGCTAAGTGCCTAGTGGGCAGATTTGGGAGATGTATCCTTATGCCTCTCAAATAGTACTGTAGCTGTTAATTATCCAATACTATCCTCCAGAAATGGGGTTGCCCAGTCTGTAGCCATTTTGCCTCTCTAACAAACTCCAAGTATCATGTGTATCTTTTTTTCATAATTTTCCTTCCTAACAGTAAAAAGTTGCATAATTTGATTCTGCCTTGGCTTGCAGGTCTCACTTATATGTTTTCCCTCATTTCTGTGATACTGAAATTTCTTCCCAACATAAGATGGTAGAAGTGGCGGTTGTTTTGGTGGCCTCTTACTGGGTCTAGTAAATTCAGTTGCCATGTTTCAACAGTTCTTTCAGTCTGCTCCATTTCATTTTTCTTTCAGAATAGTCTTTTGATTTACTAGGCCGGGAGAGTAGTCCCAGACCTGTTTGATCCTTATCTGACTACATGCCAGCTTTAGTCAGTGGTCATTTCAGGAGGCTCTTAACTGAATTATGTACATTATCTTTTTCCACAATGTCATTCATGCAAAGAATGACAAAACAAATGGAAAAAAAATTCTATCTGGTCTTTTCAATGAAGAATTTGTTACTTTTCCATCCCTTCTAATTAATTTTGCTGTATGTTTCAGAAACCATTGATGCTGGCAATAGCTATTTCTCAGTCTAATGGCTATTTCAGAATGTCATGCAGGACAGCACTCCAAATCTTTGACTTCTACGAAAAGCCCCCACCCCCATTTAAGGACAGTTTTCCCCCTTCTGATCTTTAGCATTTATTTCAAGTTGAAGAAGCTTGATATCCTTCTGCCTGAGCTAATTGCATCAGTGGAAATTACATTTTTATCTTGGAAGCCCTTTTTCTAGTTGCATTAATGAACAGTAGACAGGTTAATCAGTTACAAAACTCATCTATGAATCTGCCTTACCTTACCTTACCTTTCATAAAGAAAGGATTTTTTTCCCTACTAACCCTTCGTTTATGCTCAAAGTGCATACAACAATTAATTTAAATCATTCTCTTCATTTGCCTTAGTTATTTTACAGAAAAGTATTTCCTAGACATTGTGAGTATTGGCAGATAGCTCAGATGTTACACAGACAATTCAAATCGCATCATAAAAGTTAGCCACTTATTTGTTACCTTTGCTACTTGCTCACTTAAGTAGCTTTGTAACTGTATTGTATACTGTTATGAGAAACATAATATTTTACTGATTCCTCCAACACATTCTACTAAAGCCATCTTAAAATATAGCACAAAATTGAATAATCCTTGATCATATTATACATACATCTAGCACTTGATCTTTGTTATAGTTTCTTGTAAAGCATTACAGATTGGGTCTGGTTTCTATGATAAGGTCTTTCTTTGGGACACACTTATCAAGGGTAGCTTCCTTATGGAAGCCACAAGGTGAATTGAGCTGAGGACTCCCTCCATTTGATTCGTGCAGTTGGTGATTTACAATATCAAAAGTTATGAGTGATCACCATAATACTGGATCTGTGAGTGGAGCCTTAGTTAAAGGAAATAACCCACCCACTACCCTCTTACCTTTTTCCTGCATTTCTTTATCTTTTTTTCTTGGTGGTAAAGAATTGGAGAGGCAAGATAGAGCACTGTGTTATGTGACTGGAAATGAGGAGTTAGCTGTCTGGTTCCTGCAGCTCTACTCACAGTTCCAGAGTTATGATGATAATTATCCACTCAAGCGTTTTACTGCTGAGAAAAATGGAGCTGTAGTTCTATTAGGATTAAAGAATGACATTATTATATGCTTTCCAATTATACAAAATCAGAATACATGTTAATTGCATAGTTTGGCTGCTTAAACATTCCCTAAAAAAGAAAAAGACTACAGTGGGTAATTTGTGCCCTACAGAAACCCACGTCCCCAACTGGCCTGCCATAACTCATTTATAAAAAACAGTAAAGGACATAAGGACTAGCTCCTGTGGGACAAACAAAGATCTTCTGTGGTTCAAAAAAGGATAGGCCTGCTTCCTCAACATGGTCATCAATACCAGAACAGGTAATGGGAGAAGTAAGGCCTTAAAAAGAACAGGAACCAGCATTTTGGGCACTGATAATGGATGAAATTACTTCCAACTGAAGAGAATTGTTGAGTTTTAACTTACCCATTTTCATTTACCATCTGTAGAAATATAAGTTGTACACATGGGATAACTTTTGTACTGGCAGCCAGGGGCAATTTGGTAGAAGTGATTACATAATTAAAGGGCTTCACAAGAAAGTTGAATCTCTTGATTTTTTTAACAAAGGTGAGTCCAGCTTAACTTGTAATAGTGGCCCCTTTTAGGATAATCTAGTTTATTTACTCAACCCTCTCAACAAAGTGGTGTCTGTATTTGAATGTATTGGTGAAAATCAAATCACATAATATTTCAATGGTTCAACTAAGGGCCATTTTTTACACTCAGCCCAAGATCTAAAACTAGTTTCAACACAGTTACAAGAGTATGACAGTATACATACGATGAAAGCAGACAAAGATGGGGCACTTGCTGTTACAACCTGTGAAGATTATAAAAAATATTGTTTCCTTTACTTGTTAATAAGCAATTTTATCAACAGATAGCTAAAGTTCAAGATATGCAAGCCATACAAAAATATAAAAATATAACAATTTCTCTGTATGAACTGTAATAATGACTGTATGGCATATTATTTTTTAGTCACCATAATGTTTCACATCCAAGACTGAAGGTTATTTCTGATATTTTGAAAGCCCTTAAGAGCCAGCCTACACCCACCACCCAATTATATCCTATATCTGCTTTGTACAGCTTAAATACTGAAACACTTGAAATTGTGTTAAAACTGTTAGACAACTTCCCTCTTTTTTGTTTGATTCAAAAAAGACTTTACTAACAAAATGAAAAGGATGAATATTAGTGAAAGTGACATTTTAATAACTAGAGACATTCTGCCTTTACACATGATTATACCAGATGACCTTGGGCTTAAATGGTTTAAAGCCGTGTTAGATGAAAAATCAACATCTGATATCAGTGAGACTTAATCTGAATGTAAACACTCTAAATCAGTTTTAACAAGCATTTTTTTAACTTTCAGAGCAAGGTATCCATACAATTAGTGCTGCTGTTATCTGAGCCTCTATGACCTACAATTTAGCAAATTTAGTTTTGGACTTCAAAGATAAATATGTTATATACTTTGTCATTTCTAAAAATAAATCACTTTTACTGGACATATTTTTTGCTTGGACCAGTGATTATGCTGATCTGAACATGTTTATCAGCTTTTTAAACTGCAGTGTTCCACTTTTTAAATTACCATAAATCTGAAGTTACTTTCCTTTTAAGTATTTGTCTTTAAAAGTGTACTCAGGTAAAAATGTAGGTGATATAGTAATCAAAGTTCAGAACAAGCTCAGTGTAGGTAATACATACTTAAATACCAATACTTGTGAGTATAGTAGTTCAACAGATAGCATGCTTTCCTGGTCTTTGGATTGTTTTCTAGTATGACCACTGCAGTACTGACCTTTGAATGAGATATTAAATGGAGGTACTGACTATCTTAATTGGTGGTAGCTCAAATAGATGGAAAAGATCCCAAGGCGCTTATCAAATAGTACGGGCTTTATTTATTTACAACATTAACAATCTATATGTGCATCAAATAACAAAATACACGCAAGAATAAACAAATAGAGCACCAATAATAAGTATGAGCTTATCAATACCGCAGTTCCTTTATATCCCTCCCACCTTTTCATAATCACTTCTTTATTTTATTTGTAACACCATCACTATTCCACATTATTGAATAATTCTTCACATCTCATATTGTATAACATTTATACAACACTTAAGTTACCCTAGCTATATAATCTTTCTTTTATTTAGAAGAAACTTTGCCATACAAGTCATATATATAATCTTACCCATACTCATTTTTTAAACATTCACATTTGAATTCACATCTACATTTTTTTCCCAAAACTCAATCAGATTACAATTCTGCATGCTCCATAGATGTTCTGCTTACAAACTATACATCATCTTTCACTGACTTGCTTGTATTTCATCACTCCCTTTACAGGTAATCTTTCCAACATCAACCTCCACATAAAATCATTCATTTCTTTTATCATTTTGAATCTTTTTTTGTCTTTCTCAAATTGTTTTCCTAATTTTTTACACTTTTTTTTATCCCGCAGAAGTAAAGCAGTATGCACATTAGTGTTTATGGTAAATGGGGCAACATAACCAAGGAATGGGACATTGGAATGGCTGCAGGGGGGAGGCTCCATTTGACCATAATTTTGTGAGGGGGGGGGTAGCAAACTCATACAGCCCCAGTTGAACTATACTGCTCAGTTGTCCATATCTTTGCAGAATGAATAGATATTTGCTGCTTATTTTTGGTTTGTTCCTCATATAATTTGTGATTTTCTAGCAAATCATTTAGGAATGAAGCCATTAAATGACAGACATTGAGTTTCAGATGTCATAACCTTCAGAAAATGCATGCTAATGCAAGACTGTCTAAGTTTTATAAAGAGCAGTTTTTAGTAGTGTTTGTATGTTCCCCAATATATTTGGCCTTGTTCAGATTTCCTGCATTAAGAGGTTGAGAGGTACGTGCAAATCACTTTGTATATTAGGAATATCCAAACATCTCAATTGTCCCCAATTCTGGCTCAAAATGTTGCTCTCCCCTAATAATCCCTCCTCCAAAATGACAATTTTGGAAGAAAATGTGGAGGGTTTACAATTATATATAACTGTAATGATCAGTTATAGATTACCTTTATTTCAGAAATGCATGTGGATGCTCTTATTTTGTTAGCTGCTCAAGTTAACTGTTAATATTAAAAGGTGTCCTTTTTTGACAGGTATTTTTGCATTACATTTTGGTCTGTTTTTCATAAAATTGTGGCTTTCTGGCAAATTAGTGGCAAGTCATTAAAGATTGAAGTTAGAAAATAATGGCAGACATTTGAGTTTCATATTTTATACCCTTCAGAAAATTTGTACTAATGTAAGATCTACCTGTTCTGTTTAAGTTAATAAGAGCAATATTTAAAAATTGGCCTTATTTTTGGGACTGTGTCCCACTTCTAGTTCTATGTATGGCTTTGTCCAGATTTCTTGCTCTGAAGTTGAGAGGTATGAGTGTCAGAGCCATCACTGTCAGCCAGAGACATTTCAAATTATGACATACTTATTGCACCCCATCCCCATTGTAGTGGCTCTGGATGTGCCCAAGGAAGGCAAGGAGCAGTTATGCAGTGTAAGTGTGCAGAGTATTCCCCATCCAAGGTAGATCACAAATATGACCATGGCTTTTCATCTGTCCTTGATTTTGCAAAATGTTCTGGTTTTCTATCAGATTTTTATACTGTTGATTTATGCTTCTTATTATTCAGGAACTGCATGCTGTCACAGTGCCCTGTTGCTCTGTTTAAGTAGCCATGGTTTAATGAACATCAGGTAAGCTTGTCGGAGATTGTAAGATGCAAGTAAGCTTTAGTAAGCATATTGTTAAAGAATTACCAGCATTGAAAGCCTTTTCGTTGTTGCCATGCAAAGAATATTTACATGACTAGATAATGTATAAGCCTTGGGTATTGAAATGCATATGACAGTATTTGTAATAAAAGGACAGGATTACAGTATTTTCAAAAGCTCATTACATTTTATTGGAGACCAGTGTCTTATAGCAGTGTCTGTGTGTTGGTACACTTGTAGTTGGGTGGCTTTAATGGTATATGGTAAATAAGCATTGCTACCTTACTTAAAAGCCAAGCCCTGCAACAACCATCTCCACACTGAAGTCAAAACACAATAGCTCTGGTGGGTAAATGTACTCTGTAATAATCAAAAGGCAAATGTTTGAAATAACTACAGCTTATGTGCAAACACAATAGGTAGTGATGAAACAATGCTCTGCTAAAATGCTTTAATGCTCCACATTGCTGAGCTGCAGATCAGTTTATCACTGGCTACCAGGATTTCACCCACTTCAGATCAAGCACGGTGCCGTTCAGTGCAACCTTCCCAGAACTAATTCAAGTCTGGCCAGAATTATTTGGTGTGTGTATAAGAGGGAGGTAGCATACCCCTCAGCTGTCCAGATTTTTGCCCCATATTCCTCCTAAAAAGGATTGAAGTTGCTAAATGAGATTTCAGTTTTAGATGTCATGTCATTTAGAAAATGCATACTAACACAAATCCTGCTACTCTTGCAATTTTCTAAGTTTCTGAGAGCCATATTTATAGTCTGTCCCTATTTATTTTAGGCTTTGTCAAGATTTCTTGCACTAAGGTTGAGGTCTTGAGGGGTGTGGTATGTTTGTGAGAGAGAAAGTGAAATGCCCAAGCTAGAGTTAGCAGGTAGAATTTTCAAGTGCATTTTCAAGGAACTGTGAGTTTTAAGGAAGCTAAGTTCACTGCTGCTCATGCCAAGTCTGTTTACTATGTGCAACTGTTTTGTTTAGCAATTGGTATCTCTATTGTGGTATAAAGCTTTAAAGCTATGTTAGTAGCACCACAAGTAGAATACTTGCATCTTAATGTAAAGGCTTGAGGTTCTATTCCTACAGCATATACATTTGTATGCTGCAGTCCTCAGGATGTCCTCCTTTGGATGAGATGCCTAATAACTATGAACCTGTTTTTCAGCTTGTCATCCATTTTCTATTGCAATATACCAGCTTACCATTTTTTAAATTTAACATAGGCAATTTATTCTTTGACGGCAGCAGGCACTGAATTTGTAGATGAAACACTGAAATATACAGTTTTCTAGCAACATCTTCATTAGTTTCAGATATCTTTAATGTGGAATTATTCAGATTACTTTTACTTGGCAGAGACACTCAAAACAAGTGTTGCTGTATAATACAAGATATAGAATTCAATTATATATTATAATTAATACAATCAGGTAAATCAAATAACTTTTGCATGACCCTAACGTTGTGCAAGGAACCTATTGCTTGAAAACAGTTCAAAGGTAAATAACCTGCCACTGGCCAGATGCATTTTCTTTGAATGTGGGTTTCAATGCTGTTTCATTGACTGAGTTTCAAAAGTAGAGAAACTCTAATGCCAAGTCTGTTTTCATTGTAAGACTATTGCTTTGTTTAGGTTTAGTAAAAGTCTCGGTGTTTGGGCTATAATGTTTGAAATAAAAGTTGTAAATTAAATCCAACTGCCTGTAATCATTGTAGAACTAAAGCATAAAACAGTATGCACACATTTGAACAGTGTCTACAGTAAATGGGGAGAAATAGCCAAGTAATGGGACACTGGAATGGCGGTGTGGGCGGGGCTTGGGGTGGGTGGTCTTGGGCGGGGCTGTGTTGGAAGGGGGCGGGGTGAGCTATGTGGGTGGGGCTCTGGGTTTGCACCCCCCTGCAAAAAATCCTGCGGGCTCCCTTGCATGCAAATACAAGTGAACAATGAAGAAACAAGAGCAGCATAGGAAAGTAAACTGAGTATGCTCATATTAAGGCGGGTCTGGGGATACAGGAAATGCTTATAGGCAGATATTGTATACACAATGCACACATGAAATGAGAGGAATAATACCAGGCTTTTGGACATGTTTTAAGGTTTAAAGAGAAACAGAGTTAGAGTTTATCCAAGAAAGAAGGACTAAGGATAAATAAGAAAGGTAATGTGCACTGCACTTAACCTCAGGTATAAAATGAATCTGCTGCAAATATTAATGAAGAAATGTAGAGAAGAGGTGGCAGAGGCGATAGAAACATAGAAAAACTACATACGGAATGGGCCTCAGTGGTGCCAGGTAAGAAAAGTGGTGCAAAGGGAGTAGTGATGTATCTGAAGGAAGAACTTACCTGCACAATGCTGGTAGATAATGAAGAAAGAATAGCAGCATAAGAAATCAATTACCATTAAATCTGGGCTGCAGATACAGGACCTATTGGACAGATATGTACACAATGCCAGACATAAACTGATTGAATAATTTGTACAAGTTTTAAGATTTGAGATGCACAGAACTAGATTTTATGACTGATCATGCCAGGATCAGTAGCAGAACATTTCTGTTTTTTTGGTCTCCTCTTCCACTTCTCATATACTTAATAACTTGCATCCCCATTTTCCATCCTTTGAATAATGTTATCATACAAGACCACGTTTTGCTGCTGACTTATTTTCAGAACCAATGATTGTCATTAACATCCTTTACTCTAGCTTGAATTCTCCCAGTACATCACATGCTGCAATCTCAGCTTGTATAATCCATAACGTATCTCCCTGTATATGCTCTGCCAGCAGGATATTGAATGGTATAGGCTTGCTTGCAGTCTATGCTTAGTAGGCTTACTCCTCATAAAAAAAAATCTTCCTCACACAAAGTTTGTTTTGCAGACTCATTGTTTTCTGCCATTATCTTTAAACTCATTTTTGTTTACTTATTATCTGGGTAAACCCATAGGACACAAGTGTCTCTTTTCAGGAGCAGTCCAGAAGCACCTGTCTGGTTAAGTGACTTGTACAGAGTCACACAGTTTAAAGGTGGAATCTGAAGAAAGCAGTGTCAAAACTACATTGCAATGCTCTTTGGTAAATTGTCAAGTTTTACAATAATCTTCCACTATTTGCTAAAATCTGCTTACTTCCCCTTTCTGTAAAAAGCCATTCACATTCATTTCCTCTCCATGTGGCTCTGTAACTATGCTTCAGGTGTTATTTGAAACACTTTCCTACTACAATCTGGACATTTACATTTACTATACTTTCATATCTTTATGTATAGTCTTTCACTTACTTTTTTCATATATAAAGACTTAGCAGGTATTCAGAAACAAATAGCACAATGCATAATAGGTTCATAGATTAGTACTAAGTTAACTGCCCTTGCAAGTCATTTTCAGCTTAGCCAATTATCCCTTGTGAGACTCAAACCCTGCACCTTGTGTTTGTAAAGCAAACACCTTAACCATTAGGCCACCCTCCCACTAACATGAAACAGCATGATGACTGGTGATGTATAGGGAGGAGGGCAATTTACAGATGGATGGAGAAATAGTGCAACATCTACTGTATGATACTGACATCATAATACCATACAAATGACTATCAACATGCCACTGTATGTGCAAATGACAAAATTAAACATGGTGGCCCAATTCCAAAATGTATAAAAATAGCATGATGATCCAGAGTAAACATGATGGCACAATTCTGAAATGTATAAACAAAGCATGATGATCAAGAGCAATGAGGTATTTCAAGCACAAGAACTGTATCGTGTAGAGGGATTTCTGCTTGCACTAAGATGCTAGGAGAAGAATCTGTTGTAGCTGGAGAGCATGAGTTAGTGACCCTCTTCAGAGTCACTTTCCATGATGATGTGTATTGCCACCCTCTGTGTTGCAGAAGGGACTGCCAGCAGTTGACATATCATCACCTGCCCAACCAGGATACTGCTGACCTCTGGACAGAGACGCCATAAGGAAATTATTATATGTGTGGCAACCTCACATGAATTCAAAGGGTATGCGTGGAATGCCTATCCCAGTAAAAGTGAAGATTTGTGTAGAATTAAATTATTTTTCTTATGGATACCTTACAACCTATGACAAGGGACATACTAAGAAAAGCTTGTGGACTAGCTTGTGGAGAACCTTATGTGGTTTCATGAACAGTAGAGGGCAGAACAATCACTGTGCAACCATTCTACAACATATCCATTTTTTTCTGAGGTTTTGGGGCCACTAATTGCACCCACATTGCTATCAAGATCCCACCTGCTCCACATGGCATCAAGTATAAGAACTGGTAGGGCTTCCACTACATCAACTGACATGTGGTGTGCAGCGCACAAGATATTGTATACAATGTATCAGTGCACCATCCAGGCAATTCCCATGATTCCCAAATATAGATTCATAGATTCATAGACTGTTACTAGGCTAATAACTCAAGGGGCCTTTCTAAACCTAGCCAAATTTTCTCAAAAGAATAATAATGTTGTGCATCCAAATAGGACATTGATGTCCAGGCATTTATAAGCCACCTCTGTCCATATGGGATATGGGTGCCAGGCTTGGTGTAAATTTACTATTCCCCATCAACTTGTTTAGGTTGTGCTTAAACTATGTAATAGACAAACTCAGCTTCACATGGATAGGAAGCCTGTTCCATAGGAGGGGCAGTCTGTAGGATACATATCTGTCTCTCCAGCATGTTTTGTTTAAGTCACAGACAAAATTCAGGTCCCTAGACCTTGTATTTCTGGTACTTTTTGAATTACGAATGAAATACCTGGTGTGGAAACCAAACCCACAGCCTTTTGCAACAATGACAAATGTGCTACTTGCTGAGCTACTGAAACTACTATGATACACATGTGGCTTACACATCATTGAAAGTGCTCTCAGTGATCTAAAGTCTAACGTCTGCTGCTTGGATACATCTGGTGGCATACTGCAGTATACTCTGGAGAACTGTAGGAAGATATATAATGGTTTGTACCATGCTATGTGATATGGTGCTATACAAGCAGTTACAACATGAGAAACACCATGGCATTGCCAGACATGCTTATGGCAGCAGTGGGGGAAGACCAGGTAAGGAATTGTCAGAGAAGAGGCTGCAGTAAACTCCACGCGAAGCACTTGCAACAGCAGTATACTATGGCACTTGCAAAAGAGGTGATGTCAGGTTCACAACAATGGCTCATGACAAGATAAATGTAAAATAGTACTGACACATACCATAAAACACCTGTGCTACTCAGTACCTTGCACTTACTGGCCACACTATGCATCAGACATTCCCACACCCATACAGTCCAGAGAGGTGGGCAGTATACAGTCTTTATCATCTGCACAGGTGAGGTGGGGGCACATTGATGGGGACAGCAATGCTTGTACAGATGAAAGGATCATGGATGGTGGATGCAGAAGACATGCAAATGGCTACAAGATTGGGAGTAATCAAGGATCATATCCTCCAGTGACTGGATGGAGCTTCCTGGACTCTCTCTGGGCCCCTATGTGGTGTTCCAGAAGACTGTTGGCATTCACAACCCCATGAATAGGAACAGGCAGGTGCTGCTCAGATGAGAACTACAGGGCAGTAATTTGGCATTAAACTGTTGACCCAGACTGGCCTGCCTAGTGGACCTAGTGGGATTTGCCCACAGTGGTGCTTGAAGAGTATTGGCTACTACCATAGTAGCAGTGGCAACCATGGAAAGTGTCAGTAGTGAAGCTGTCTCCAGAGTGGTGTGCGCCATCTGCCTAAGCCTTGTATGTGATCATTTAGTGTGTATTTGTCCCCTAGCATAGCCATGGTGGACATTTGTTCACATCCTGATGGCAGCACTAATGTCTGCCCTCAACAGGCATGTCTGTGCCAGGTCACTATATGCCATACCTTTTTTTTGCTTGCATTGCAGGATGCTCTGCAGTTCCTGAAATGGCTGCAATTCCCTCATACAGGTTATGTAACACATACAACATTTCTGATATGGTGTGAATAGCATACCTCGCAACCTCTTAGAGCAAAAAAATCTGGACAAAGTCATAAATAAAAGTAGAGTAAAGGCCCAAAAATGGGGACAATTTTTAAATATTCTTACAAATTTAGAAAGTTGATAGAATAACAGGTTTTGTATAAACATGAATTTTCTGAAGGATATGATGTCTGAAACTCAAATGTCTGTCATTATTTTCTAACTTCAATTTTTAATGACTTCCCACTAATTTGCCAGAAATCCACAATTTTACAAAAAATTAACCAAAAATATGAGGCCAAAATCGGGACATTCTGTGAAAGTCTGCACAGTTGAGAGGTATGGTGAGTAGTGGCTTTTTGTGTCTGAATCACTGGCCTGCACATCTGCTAATTGTTGCAATGGTAACACCCAGGTCTGTGAATTTACTGGAGTCATGACAGTGATGGCCACTTTCCTCTTCCTTATTCTGGATGTGTGTATCTCATGGGCAATACAGGCCTCTGATTTCATATGTGGTGGTGACACATGTAGTTGGGGTGGGTTTAACACATAAGGGATATCCTTCACTGAATGTATGGATTCTGGAGGCAAATCCTGTCCAGCTACTGACATCTCAGCTGATGGTGATGTGAGTGCGCTCTCCACTATTAAATGTTGCAGACACTGCACTGCATCATCAGACTGTGCCATGTATATGCTATCATCATCATCATCATCATCAGTCACTGGTGACCAGATAACATCCGGCATGTTCCAACCTGTTGTGCTGGAACTTCTCTCAGAGGAACCAGCGAATGCATATAGCCAACATAACTGTAGCAATGCAGGTTCATATTTGTGACACCCACTTCTATGTGGCACATAAACTGCTACAAACCAATCACACTCACAGTCTATGGCACATATGTACCTTGTGGTGCAAGCTATTACAGTTCTATTGACCTGCATGACAGACATGCATGAATTTTTCTAAGGAAACTATTTAGTGATGCAAATCGCCACCCTACAGGAATAGCAAATGCTACTACTAACCTGGCACATCTCCATTAGACACTCATGCAGTTGTCTCTAGCCCACCTCCTACATCCAATCTATCAGCAGGTGTAAGGAATCTCTTATCTCTTATCTTCCCCAATGACAGATAAAAGGAATTCTTCCACCTTTGTGCAACACTTCTAAACTAGTGGTCTACCCCAGTGATCAAACTGTCTCTGGCAATTTTGCATGTCCTGTCAGGTCGACCCCCCCCCAACAAAACTTCATCCTGTCCTCTCTCCCTGTGCCTGGTTAGCTTGGCCCCACCCTCTATACCTGAGATGCTGTCCCCACTAGCATCTCAGTCCCCTCTCATGCCATGTGCAGTGTTACCCCATGCACTCATCTTCTCAGTTACTGCCTCTGTTGGTTTCATGAACACTTGTGCACTCACTGCAGTCCTGAAGTCCATTACCAGAATTCCTATCTGCTGTCAGTTTGCTTACATGGAAACACACACTAATAGCCACTATAATCAGATTCTCTAAGCTGCTTGCTGTAATGTGTTCTTCCATAATGTAAAAAATGTGTTTTTTTATCTCTTTAAAATGGGGTCTCATAGAACAGTATGCTGATAATGAGGTGATTTACGGCTGACAACTCTGAGTCATAGCGCAATGCATTATCATCCAAAGTCAACACTATAATGCTCGTGTCTGCCATTCCCAAACCAAGAGGTTATATATAGTGTGTACATGTGCACTGCCACTGCAAAGCCTGGCTGCATTACTTCCAGTTGACATTATGTCACTATCCATTTGCACCAGGTTACCATGTTGCTCACTGACATGCATCATGTGATATCAAGTATATGTGGCTGTGCGTCCTACTCTATCATTTTTCTCCTAATTTACACCTACAGGGTGGACATGGCATTTTCATTCTTTGAGTTTGGCAGGGATACCCACATTATTCAGCAGGGAAAGTAAGATACTCCTTCACCCGCTGCAGATGCTATGACAGGAAATGCCTCCTGATGGAGTACAAGGGCCCCTTTTACTAAACTGATGCCTGACACCATCTTACCAGGGAATGGAGTGACATCACTGGCATAACCTGCTCTGGCAAGCAGTGCAGAAAAAAGATATTACTGCTTTCCAAAAGAACCACCCACAGTCTTGTCACAAATAGGAAGACCATATTAGACAGACAAAATAATCTTCTTATTGTAAGCATTCTGTACTTGCTGTGGCCCTGTGCATTGCACCTATCTCCAGCAGCTATAATTGCCTTCTGTTGTCAGGGATGCAAATTGGGCTGATTATTATTTGCTTTGTGTTTTTCAGTGGGCCAGGAGATATGGGTAAACAGGATAGCCTATCAAATGACATGAGAAGAGCTCTGCAATAGCAGGGTAAGTATAATGCTGGCAGTGCTGCAGTATTTTAATGGCATGTAATACAAATTATTAATCTGCTGCATTTGTTTCTTTTTGTTGTTGTTTTTGTATTTTTTTTACTTGTTATTTTCCTTTGTTTCTTTATTTTCATTTTCTACAGGATCAGCCATGGTGTAGGCTATGGGAAGGTGGTAGCCACTCCAGTCTGCACTGACAATCACACCTACTGCTCTGTTGCCAGGTCTGCATCTCTCACTGCAACCTAGAGGGCTCACAGGTGGCTTCTGTGGCCGTCTTTCAGGAGGAGGGGCAAAGGATCCTCATCTAAGAGTAATGAAGAAGAGTCCTTCTGCATCATATAGTAGAAAGTGCAGCAGACTAGAGACTGAATGCCCACATTTGGCTCATTGAGTCATACTGCCAGATGGCTTTATCCATTCATCTAGCAGAGGTGCCACCTACCAATGATGTCAGCCACAGATTTTACTGTCATCTGAGTAGTTGTGCTCCAGGGTAGTCTGGCAGGCTGCCCTTACCCTTTCCCACCCCTCATCATTGTGCTTCCCATCCTTATGTGTTACTTCTTATCCTTGTTTGCAGTCCAGTCCTTCCCATCACCAGCTGTCTGCTGTTAGCTCTTGATTCCCCACTGTTGCTCCCCCATAATGTTTCACTATCTTTCTATCAGTATTTGTCTGTATTATATGCTTATCTGCCCCTGCTACTTTCCCTATACCCACCAACCTACCTGCACTTTCCCCTTGCTACATTCATTTTCTAACATCTTCTTAAAAAAATGGGCACCTGCACCCGCAGAGAAAATAAAGTATATTGTTCTTTTCCCCACCTAATTTTCATTTCCTTTTGCTTGTCCTTCCCAATTTTATATGACAAAATGACTTGGAATTTTGCTGTGGTGGGGGTGGCTTGATGAGAGTGTGAATGTACATAGCACTGGGCATGCTACCTGCCTGATGCTTAACCTGGGATCACATGACCATTCATAACAAGGTTAATCCAGCACAGCAGCTACTAACTATTATCACAGCTGTGAAGTTTCATTACACAGCTCTGTCCCTGGCATGATGGTGCAATACTGGCATTCAAGCATGCCTAATCTGTGTCAGGCCACATTTCATTAAAGTCACTGCACTGTTTGCCATTGTGGAGTGGCATTATGCTTTTTCTGTAAAACCCTCTCACCTTCTGTCTTAAAAAAATGTTACTCATTTTTGCTGTTCCATATACACCTATGTTTCTGTTTGCTGAACAAACTGCTTGTAGGAGAATGCAATTTCATGCTTTGCCCATATTATTATTATTATTACTTGTTTTTGTAAACTACAGTGGAGTTTTTCTCCCTGGGCCTTCATTGAAAATGGATTGTTCCGTCTAAGAACTTCTTGGTTAACAAAGTCAAATAAATTAATACACTGTACTTTGTAATCCTGTCCTTCCTCCCCTTGTGGTTTCTGTGCATCAGCGCAACATCTGAGAAAGCTGTTCTTCATACTTTTTGTCACGTATGAGCTCTCTTTTCCTGTTGCCACAGCTTTGTCACTTGTGAGCTCTCCTTTCCTGTTGCCCCAGCCCTCCTGATATGCTGTCTTTTTATATTACAAAATCTTCTACGCAATGCAGTCTCCTGTTACTCAGCTACTTCTGCCTCTCCACAGCTTTTTTTCTCTTTAATTTCTCTCCCATCTCCTTGTTTAATCTCATACCTACCTTGTTCAGCATATATCCTCATCCTCCTCTGCACAGTTTCGTGAGCCAGTCTACCATACCATATGCTATTATACCTGACGTACCTTGTTCTTTTTCCTTTTTACATACCCTGTTTTACTTACAAAGCTCTATGTAGCCTGTTCCTCTTACCATCTTAAGCCATGGTCTGACATCAGTTCTTCCAGTTTTCCTTTCTTCTGGAATTTTCTACCCCTCTCCTTCTATTTCAACTAGTACACACTCATGCCTTCTCCTCTTTAGTCCACTAGTTGCAGGAAATTATTTAGTTCAAGGCATTAGAGTAAACTCAGTTCCATCACTCACTGTGCTCTACATGCTTATTCCTGGGATTACTCTTGTTTTTGGTGCCCACCCTTTTTAGAGACACGCACTAGTCCCTTAAACAATTAATACACTCATTGCTCAGTTCCCTTTACATAGGGTTGATAATCCCCTCATGTACCTAGTACTGCTATCACATTATATTGCCACCACCTCTAAGTTGCTGTAAATTCCTTTTCATTTACAGACAGCATAACAAAGGTAGAATAGGACTTGCACATCCGGGGCTAGGATCCGCCACATAACACAGGGGCTAGGATCCGCCACATAACACACGCACTCAGGTCACTCCAAAGAAAGTACAAATATGACTCCGTCATTGTCCATGCTGGTGTGAATGACCTGAGACGTACCTCCCTGGACTACATGAAAAGAGACATAGAGGAGCTCTCCGATTATGTAGCCCAGGCTGGTATGACCCTGACCCTGAGCAACATCTTGCCCTCACCAAGAATGATACCACAATACAAAGACAAGATGATCAGCTTTAACAATTGGCTTGAGTACTGGTGTCATTCTAAGGGGGATCCAATATCTGTCTGCCTGGGATGATATGTTAGACAAGCCACGCTGCTTCGCAAGGGATGGCTTACACCTGTCACCACTGGGCTTCCGGATATTGGCTAAGGCTCTTGCCACCCCCATAATGCCTTTTTTAGGCAAGGCTCAAAAGACAAACCCACCTCCTTAGAAAACAAGAAATGGAAAAAAACTAAGGGTAATGCTGCTCAACGCCAGAAGTCTAAATCTCAAGATGCAGGCACTTGATGCACTCCTCAGCATGGAGAACATCGACGTCTGTGCAGTAACTGAAACCTGGTTCAAGGCTCCTGAGAGCACCCCAGCGCTACCAAGCTATACCTCGTATCATGCTTTTCGGCCCTCAAACCCAGGCCGAACCACAAAGGGAGGGGGGAGTGTCCATATTCATAAAGGACACCCACACCTCCAGGTTAGTAGCAACACATGAAGCAACAGAGACCATACAGGTGCAACTAACCATAGGCAAACTGCTATACAACTGGTAGCATGTTACAGACCACCCTCCCAATCTCAAGAACCCCACTCAGCCTTCCTGAAGACATTGGAGGATATGAATGTATCACAAAATACCATCATACTGGGAGACTTCAACTACCCAAACATAGATTGGGTACATTATTCTAGCCCTAATACCCTAGCCCAAAGGTTCCTGGAATTCATAAATTCAAATGCACTGGAACAACTAGTCACCTCTCCCACTAGGGGAGAAAATATACTAGACCTGATCATCACAAACATGGGGACAAAATGCTCCACACTGGAAGTATACCCCTCACTAGTGAGATCTGACCACAAACTAATCGCCCTGGATATACATATCCCACCTCCACCCCCAGCACAAAAGACCACAGTGAAAAACTTCTCAAAAGCAGACTTCACTCTTCTTAAGAAGGAGATGGTATCCTTTAAGCCCACTGTGCCAGTGGATACCACATCCCGCAATGCCGAATCCTTCACAAATGCTTTCTATGGACATATCCAGGAATGCATGGATCATGCAATCCCAAACAAATCCAAGTCCCTCTCCACCAAATGTAAGCGTCCTGTCTGGTGGACCTCAGCCATAAACAAATTGTATAACAAAGGAAGGAAGCTACTGCATGTCAGAGCGAAATCCCATGAAGGGAAGACGTCTCTGATCAACATTAGCAGAAAACTACGTTCTCTCATAAAAACATCCAAGGCAAACTTTGAGAGAAAAGTAGCTAAGGACACTAAAGATAACCACAAAGCCTTCTTCAGCTATGTTAGAAACCTGGGCGGAAACCCTCAGATATGCTCTGAGTTGGTTCACAAGAACAAAAAATACACTGAACCCACAGATATTGCTAACATTCTGGCTGACAGGTTAAGTGCAAACTTCTCGCCTTCTTCACCCCCAAAAGAAGAAATACTTATCCCAGCTGAATGTAATCTCTCTGTCATCTCAGATGTCCAAGTGAGAACAGCCCTAAACAAAGCAAAAAACACAGCATCAATGGGACCTGAAGGTATCCCGGGGTGCGTTTTACGAGAACTCCAAGAGGAGCTAAACCCACACATAAAAATGCTATTTAATCTTAGCCTTACTTCGGGTTATGTACCTGTACACTGGCGTACAGCAACAGTGGTCCCATTCCACAAGGGGGGTGCCTCTACAGACCCTGGAAACTACCGCCCCATAAGCTTAACTAGCCTGGTCTGCAAAGCTATGGAAAGAATCATTATGGAACTCATAAACAGAGACATAGGGGACCTACAAACACTTGACCCCACCCAGTTCAGCTTTGTGAAGGGCAGATCCTGCCTTTTAAACCTGGTTGACTTTTTCGAAACAGTCACTAGAGCCATTGATGAGGGCAAAGCAGTCCATACAGCATACCTGGACTTAGCTAAGGCCTTCGACACAATACCCCACTCAGGCATCATAGATAAGCTAAACAGCTTAAAAGTAAACCCCTATGTCACTAGATGGGTTGCAAACTGGCTAAAGGACAGAACCCATAAAGTTAAAATCGCTGGAGCAATGTCAGACTCAAAGCCAGTCACAAGTGGTGTCCCACAGGGATCTGTCCTGGGACCCCTCTTGTTCGGCATTTATTTCTCAGATGTTAAAGCAAACATGGGAGGGCTGTGGCTGACAAAGTTCGCAGATGACTGCAAACTAGGCGCCATAGTCGATACACCAGCTAACACACACATCCTACAAAAAGGCCTCACTGAAACGGACAACTGGTGCCGTAGTCACGGCCTTAAACTAAATGCCAAAAAACGTATAGTCATCCCTTTTGGAAAAAACAAAGTACCCACAAATTATCACATAGATAGCAACCCACTGAGTATGGAAAAAGTAATCAGAGACCTAGGGACCCAAGTAGACAGCGACCTCTCATTTGACACCCACGTTGCCAAAGTGGTTAGAAAAACATTCTACCTTGCACACCTCATCATGAAGGGATTCACATCCAGATCCAAGAATGTCATTGTACCCTTATATTCCTCCCTCATCAGACCCATGATTGAGTACAATGCCCCATTTGGTATGCACCTCACCCGGCACTTGCAACAGCTGGAGAGACCACAGAAGTACCTCACCAAAAGGATCAATGGTCTCCAACATATGTCTTATTCCACCAGACTAAAGAAACTTCAGCTCTATTCAGTGGCATACCGCCTGCTCAGGGGTGATCTCTGCCTGACATACAAGGCCATGTCCAATCAGGATTTGATGGACATGCTCCACCTCAAAAAATCCAAATCCATCAGGACCACGAGAGCTAAAGACTTAAACCTCAGCACAAGTATGAATAGGACATGCTGGAGGGATAGATTCATAACCCAAAGGCTTCCCATGCTTTGGAACAGGATCCCAGTTCGTATTAGGCAGAGCCCCTCACTAACTCTCTTCAAGAGAAATCTTGATGAGTGGATGGGAGATCGAAAATTTACCCCAGGGGTCACATCTGGGTCACTGCTAGACAGGGGCACAGTAAACTAATTCTATTATATAAGGGGACCTTCATTGTGTCACTACTAGACAGAGGCACAGTATTCTAGATTTATTCTGTACATTTTTGTACCATTTCATGGGGTGGCAAAAGCCACATCACTATGGCTAGGCTTACAAATGCCCCAGGGCAGATAGCCTAGTACTATACTATGAAACTATGAAACATTGTTTCATCGATGCTTTTTTGCAACGGTACCATACAATGCTGACAGCCAAATAACTGTTGCAAAGAGCAAGTCATGTAATGCTTGTTCAGTGATCAAGGATATTAACTGCATTCAGAATGAAATTGGTACCACTTTTAATATTGTTTTAATGATCAGATATGCAGTAAAACAACTAAACAAAGCTTATCCAGTAGTGCATGCTTTTAAATATTTAATATGTTAAAACATTAACAGAAAGGAGTCTATTATTGTATTTTCCTTCTCTAAAGCCCCTCTTCATAACGGGCATACTACTGCACTAAAATATTCTCTTCTCTTTATATGTATGTGCCTTCCCTCTCTCTCTCTCTCTCTCTCTCTCTCTCTCTCTCTCTCTCTCTCTCTCAGACGTTGACTTTCTTTCCATGGCTAAATTCAGTCCATGAGGTCTTTAAATAACACTTCCTTGTTTTGATCATATAACACTGGCACTGTTACAGTGGTTAAAGCCAACAGTGAGATTTCAAACAATGCTCCAGTAAATTACTAATGACTACACACTGTGCTTCTTTAAGTGATTAATATTTAACTATTTTCAGTAAGGTTTCGCATGTTCCTTTGTTTACTGAGTCACATGAACTTCTTGCTGTGCGTTTGTCCTTGTCTATATTATTTTGGTACACTCTGTGCTAAAACCATCTGATAAGACAGTTAAACACTATTCCAAAAACTTTAACCACTACAGCTGATGGTGCTGGCCCTCCTACTGTGATTAAACAACCAGCACATGTTTAAAAAGACTGCTAGTACACTCAGTAATTCCAATGTCAGTTATTAAAAGTGATTACTTTCTTGCAGCTATTGCTTCAATTCTTTAAAATACTCATCGTACTGGGATTTCTAGTATGGGGTCTCTGACATACATGTGACTGTAGCTTTTCAATAATAAGGCTGTATAATACAATACAACTCCAAGGCAAAGGAACGTCAGGCAGGAGCAGAAAATGTTGAATAATAACTTTAATAGATGTAAAACCAGAATCAATAAATCAATAAATCAAGCGCTTTCACCTGGCTCATACCAGGCTTTGTCAAGATGTAGATAAGTAAAACCAGTGACATTATATACCCTTGTAACTAGTCACGTGCTACTTAATTAATGAGAAAACTCAAAATTCAATTAAATGAAATTTTGAAAAGACATTACACAGCATATAACTTGTTAGTAAAAATACTTTAAAAATACCTTAAAAATGATAATAATGAATAATAAAAGGGCAGTTCATCCGGGCATCTAGAATGTCGAGCACGGATGAACTGTTCCTGAAAGAGGTTAATTTACTGAAGGATCTTTTTTTGGAAAGGGGTTATCCAATACATTTGGTTAACAAATTGGCCCATGAGGTGATTGTTAATAGGGAACTTAAATACTTCCCATTATTGGGTGTTGGCCAACAGTTGGTTGAGCAAACAGAACAGGACGAAAAATATGGGTTACACAACACTTTTATTTATACATTTACCAAAGATTCCGAGCAGGTGAAACAGACTGTGCTGAAATATTGGCCAGTTTTTACCCTGCAAGAGGATATGCACAATGTTAATATCTGAAAAGCCTAGTTTTGTAAAAAGGAGGGATGCAAACTTGAAGGGTCTATTTGAAAGTAAAAACCATTATATGGACCATGGCGCTTCCAGCCTTAGGCTTGGCACGTATAAATGTGGGGCCTGCAACCAGTGTTCTTTTATCATTAATGATAGCAGCTTGTACATTCCCTCGAGGAATTTTAGGTTTAATGCAAGTGGTCATTACAATTGTGGGGCAAAAGGGGTCGTATATTTGGGATTATGTGTACAATGTTCGAGTTTTTATATAGGAAAAACTGAAAGACCTTTAGGACGAAGAATATACGAACACTTATACGATGTTAACAAAAAGAAGGACACTGATGCCTTTTATAAACATCACACACAATGCCCCAATATGCAGCTAAAGTTTTTGGTGTTGGAGCAGGTTGCACAAGACCAAAGAGGAGGTGACTGGGAAACGTTTCTCGAGTATAGAGAACTTTTGTGGCAACTAAAATTGAACACTTCCAGATTTCCCAGACTTAATGATAATGTCAGTATTGCCAGTGTTCTCAAGTTGAGAAGAGCAAAATTATGAAATCTGTCATATATAAACCTGTCATATTTGGTTGGGGTTTTGTCCTTTATTGTTTATAGGCAAAATCTCACATTCAATGACGGGTATTTAGTTATAGTTACACATTTTTCTTGATGTTGTATTAAACAATTTGGTGGTTACAGAATTTAATTGGCTTGTATGCCAGTCAGGTATTCACAGTATTCATAATAATTATTGGTCTCTCGACATTTTTAAAGTATTTTTAAAGTATTTTTACTAACAAGTTATATGTTGTGTAATGTCTTTTTAAAATTTCATTTAATTGAATTTTGAGTTTTCTCATTAATTAAGTAGCATGTGACTAGTTACAAGGGTATATAATGTCACTGGTTTTACTTATCTACATCTTGACAAAGCCTGGTATGAGCCAGGCGAAAGCGCTTGATTTATTGATTTATTGATTCTGGTTTTACATCTATTAAAGTGATTATTCAACAGTTTCTGCTCCTCCCTGACGTTCCTTTGCCTTGGAGTTGTATTGTGGTTTTGGCTCTTGGTTCATGATTTCAGTTTGTTCAAGGCTGTATAATAATCAACAAACCAACTTTAAGTGTTCTGAATTGCTATCTAAATGGGCAACATCAGTCTGTATGTTAAAGAAGAAAAATTGGCAAAAAGCAAGGAAAATATTGAAAGGCAGCAGAAGGACAACATGAACCCCAACAAGGAACCTGCTAAGAGATGAAAGATTCAGTACATAATAATATGAGAAGTAAAGAGATTAGACCTAATAGAACATAACCTGAATGACCAATTAACAGTGTTACAAAATTTAGTTGATGGCAATGCAGAGCTTAAGACAAGAGTGGAGACAGCTAAAGCCCATTTCGACTGCCTTGAGGAAAAAATACTGACTTAGAAGACAGACCATGGAGGCATAATAACAAGAGATGGATTAGAAGAAGGAAAATGTAAAGAAACAGTAATAGATCTACTGACCAGTTGGCATGGTCTTCCAAAAGAGGAAATGAGGATGATCCGGTGCACAATACATCACTGAGGCCCAGAAGGGATGGAAGAGCTAAACCAAAGCCAATAGTAGTTGGCTTTCAGATATTCAAGGTGAAAGAAAAAGTACTCAGACAAACCTGGCAACCAGGGAAAAAATAAATAATAGGTGAACAGCAGATTTTTATTAATGAAATCTGTTTTAAAACCTGCAGAAGAAATGCACTATTCACACCAGCAATAAGTCTGAAATGGCATCTGATATACCCAGCCATTCTCACAGTCTTCTTTGAAGGGGCCACAAGGCTATTTGTTGATCCCAAATGAAGCAATGGCAATAATCCAGGGCTCAGTCAACTGCAGGGTGATGTAAGGGGAAGAGATTGTTGGATGACAGAGATAGACCGATTAGGTTGATAAGTACCAAGATGTTTGAATTCTTCACTGCTGCGGTAGCCCCATGTACCCACCCCTTCTTGTACATAGTATTTATGTGATACAATGTTAAATTTTATTATTTATAAATTGGTTTGTTCAGAATGAGGTCCATATTTTTTGCTTTGGGGCAAGAAAGTCATGAAGATTTTGCTTTGGGGCAAGAAAGTCATGAAGATTTTAAGTTACTCTGGCTGTTTATATAGCTCCCTCCAAAATGGGCTAAGCCTATAAGCAGCCAGAGTGACAGTATGGAAAGAGATGAAAGTTTATGAAAGCTGTCCGATTGCTATATCCTTGGCAAAATACAACCCATAGGCTACTGCAGGAATGAGAATGATGAACATAAGGGGAGTAGTTGACAGCCAATAGTGAATGGGTGGTAATGACCCATTTATAGGAAGGGTGCTTTGTATATAGGTTAACTGCTAGATTTACAACGGAAATTTCAGAATTAGAATAGTTTTATATACCTGAGTGAAGAATAATCCATGGTTTGAGCTGTAATTTTAAAATATTAAACATTAAACCATCCATTATAATTTGGGAAATGAGGATCAGAAAGGACCCAGACCATTGATCCACCCACATTTCTAGTCAAATGAGGTGTATTTCAAACTACCAATCTGGAAATGATATATAAACACCTCCACAGCCTTTCTGGCTCCTTCCTCAGAAGAAAACCCTTATAAGAAAGGGGAATTGTATGCAACATCATTAAGTCATTAAAATAAGGACAGTCATTCATCACAGAATAAACAAATTAATTAAATATGCATGTTATTGCTCCATAAGGGACAGCTGCTACAGGACTCATGATTGGACATTACTTTTTTGTATTATCCAGTCAGCCTAGCTAGGATGTTTCCATGATCCCTGGATAATTGTTCAAATCTAGCGAATTTTAAGGAGTTAGGGAGGGTGATCCACTCAGTCTAGACAGGGGATCTAAAATCATATAAGCAGCTGTTTCTACTGGGATTTGATGGATTACAGAATAATCAAAGTATTTGGTAGACATAAAAATGATAGCTGCAAAGAAAGATATAACAAGAAGCTGGAAAAAGATAAAACCTGAGATTCAAACAGTACTGAGTATCCTAGAGGGGGTAGCTAAAGGGTAAAAAAAAAATGCTGATACCAGCATTAATAAGAAAAGTTACAAAAGTAAGTGGAAAAGATGGGAAAGAAAGGTTCAGACTTGAAATGAGGTTAGATAGCCCCACTGGACAACTCCTTAAGATGAAAGAGGCTTTGAAAAGAATGATGAAGTTAACATGGCTATAAGAATGAACAATCAGTATATACTGAAAGATAATCCATGGGATTCATTAATGCCTACACTACGTGTACACATTCTGAGTGAACAGACAACGTAAGCATGACTCACACCTTTTTCCTCTTATTTTTAGTTTCTTACTGACTTTCTTGCACCCTTAATATCAAGAGGTATTCATAAAGGTCACTACAAAGTACAGACTATATGTGCACTTAGTGTAATCTTTCTGAGTGACTAGAAAGGAAAATAAATGAGGTGGAGAGTTCCTTGAATAGAGATTGTGTACACTTAGTGTAGACATTAATTAATCTGGCCCAATTTATTGATGGAACTATGATCATTAGGGTCCTAGTCACATTGTCGAAACACGGTTCATCTAAACCGTGTCTCAGTGGACACAATTTAGCAAAAGTGCATTTTATTGAAAATGCACTTTTACTAAAGCATGCAGTTTGCATGCACTGTTAGTTGTAAATCAATGTATAGTGTTGATTTACAACTAACAAAACTATCACTGACATTGTGGTACAGTGGGGATAAGGGAATATTCCCTTTTCCCCACTGTACTGCAACCTTGGAGCGAGAATAATAAAGTAGGGGGGCTTGCCCCCCTGCATAACACTGTTTGATGTGATTTGTTTTTTTTTTTTTTTTGTGATTTTTTTTGTTTACGTGATTTTCTTTAGTGAAAGTGCATTTTTGATAAAATGCACTTTCGCTAAAGTGTGTCCGTGGAAACACAGTTCGATGAACCATGTTTTCGATCAAACGACAGGGACCCAATCGTTAATACTGGGCTAGGGTTGATGTATGTGGGTTAGTAGGTAGAAATAAACTAGCCACCAATGAATTAAATGATGGCACCATGCCTGTGGAATGGAAATGTATGCTTGCGTAGTTGGATTAACCACAATAAAAAGGTTCATAAAAATAAAATAAAAATACTCAGCAGACCAAGCTTGTCCAATTAGCTTTCAGACAGTGATGAGAAGTTAAATACTGGTATATAAAACTGATTAAATTATCTTTATTCAATGTCTGAATAAGTAGTCACATTTCTTAATTTTCATAATAAATGCCTAAAATAGCCTACCTTTGCCTTAACTGACGTCAGTTAGTTAATCAAACCTTAAAAAGCTAGCCATTTAAAGTTTGTAGTAACCAAAGATGCAACATTATAACTAGCTAATGAAAATTATATAACCAGAATAAAGACATCAACTTCAGACATCTGTATTTTCATTTTACAATGAAAAAATAAACTAAAATATAATTTGCATTCCCTTGCATAACTCTGCAATCATAAATTAAATTCTAGCATGGCATTTCAAAATTCAACCCATTTGCATTAATGAAGCCAGACTTCAGTATCAGTTTAGCTTTCAAATCATTCAAAAATCGAATTGTATATTCCACTCATGGTAAATGAGTGTCTCCCAGTACTGTGTACTAAAACACAATAATGCTACCATGGGATTCATGAGCATTATTTGCAATATCACTCAATGCATTGTTGTGTTATTTTTGACATCCCATTCATGTTCCTTTATGCATTTCTTTGCCATTCTACATATCTGAATCATACACCACTTCAGATATATTTAAGAACAAACCCCATATACCATAACTTCAGACTTGACTGTAAAATACTTTTTTTAACTTCAGTTTCTTGGAATTAATATGAACTACTTATTTTTCCTGGGCCATATATTACACAATTACACATTGCAGCCATGAAAAGCATACATGCCTGTCTAACATTGCTTCCTATCCACATATGATGCTCCGAATGACAATAATTTGCTTATATTGTTTTTATGATATCACAGGCTTACAGTATCTAGCAATATGCAACTGTTTATTAACTATTTTCTTAAATTTATTCTCCAAAATAACATTTATATCATAGCTGCTAAAGTCTGGCTTTACCAATGATTCTTCTCTGACTATTTTACAACTGAAACAGCCAGTACTGGGGATACTATGCTTGTATCAACTACATTATCTGTAACAAATATAGAAAAAAACAACAAAAATAAATAGGTTTGCTATGTCTCAATCCACTAAAGGTTTACATTTCTGTCTTTTTGTGCATATACAAGTCTTCAAGTTACCATTCCAACTGGTGCTGTATTTCCTCTTAGGGCTCAACAACAATTATCACATAGTCACTAAGAACATGCATCCTTCCACAAATTTCTAAAATCAAAGTGTACCTTACTTATCAGGTAGCCATTCAGCTATTGTTTCTGTCTCTTGTTTAAGAATTCTACCCAGCAACATGTTTTGTGAATTCTGCAGTTTGTCACTCTCACTCATCTGTTAGGGATCAGACTCCCTAAAACACTGCCATACTGCCAGATGGAGTTTACTGATTAGTTCTCTTAATTTCCTTGTCCCTCTGCATTCTATCTATCTTATGTAGCTTCTTGAAAGCTTTTGATATTGCAAGTTCATACATAACTGCTAGCAAGGGAAGAAAGTTACTTAGTACTTATTTATATTTAAGACATACTTTTAAGGCTGTAAAGCTGAACAAGAAATACTGAAATAGGGTTCATGGGTTATCGCTAAATTATGAAAAGAAGTTAAAAGTACTTATTTGTAAATAAAATAACAATTATTATCCTTTTATACAAAAAAATTCTTAAAGGATTTTATAGATATCAAACAACTACAAATTGTACACAGAAAATTAGATTCTACATACTCTCGGAGGCAACCCTTTTAAAGAGATCTCATAAGACAATCTGAATCAGAGTCTGATGACCAGCTTTCAGCTGGGATCACAAGGAGAGTTAAAAAGGATAAAATAGTGATGTCATACACTCAGCAATTCAAAAGATGGATTGTAAGGCTGATAAGATTTATGAACAGCTGCAGCAGTAAAAGAAGAGTGGCAGATGTTGAATGATCTTCAAGGACTCTGATGAAGTACTGTCTTTCCTGCGAAACGAGAGAGAGAGAGAGAGAGAGAGAGAGTTTATCATGTATATGCTGTACCTGAAGGAGAGATTTCCTTCACATTATAAGGATACTCCAGAAAACATTTGCTAGAGGCAGTCTTTCCCTCAGATCAAGATCATAATCTAGACACAGAGTGTACAGTGCAGTGATGACCAAGTCATCAGACCACTAAGGCTCGCAGTCCTCTATTATAAAGATGTTGCATTCTGATAATAAACCTAAAATATTAAGGCAGTTTGGAATAATAAAACTGACGTCTAAGGAACAGTGAATTTCTGTATATCATGATTTCTGCAATATTTATCTGCCCAGAAGAGAAACTTTCAGAAAAAGATGAATAAACAATCAATAAGTAATAGGTTATAGCTTTATTGTTACTCATGCTAAAGCAAGACTGACAACATGTAACAGATCCATATTCCATGAGTCCTGGAAAAAGTGTCTAACCTGCTCACAGAAAAGCATTTACACATAAATTCTAAACCACATGGGGGAAAAATCATTGAGGGGAAGAGAAGGCAGACAAATCAACAAAGCTCAAATAAAGTTTAGCCCAATAACAGAAGGATCTACAAGCCATATTAATAGGGTTGATGCTGCCACAAGTAAACAGCTAAACTGACATTGTGAGGAAGAGCTCTATCCACAGGGATCAAGGAGAACACCATCTGTACAATGATTACAAAGTCAGACTAATGCATCTAAGGGATACTGTGAAATAAAGCTGAAAAGTATACCTAATGTTTAAATAATAACTTTAGCCATTTTAATTTCTTCTTCATTTTTGAAAGTTATAGTTCCAGCTTCCAGGTCTGTCAGATTTTAGATACATATAATCAGGCATCCTAGGTGGTATAAGTCAGCATTTTTACTCTCTTAACAGCTAGGTTGTATGTGTAGTAGTTGTAGTATGTGCCCATATTTAAAAAATACATGTGAGTTTACACATCCGAGTACAGGTGAAAAATACAGACTAGAAGCCATAGCCACTTGTAACAGTAGAAATATAGTTTATGTAGCACAATGTGATTGCTGTTTACATTTTTATGTTGGTAAAACCAACAGGACATTTAGAGAACGAATCAGAGAACATGTCAATAGCATTAGGAATAGGGACTCAGTTAGTGCACTTTCTAAATACATAGAAAGGAGTGGTAAATACCATGATTTTAAGTTTATGTCATTGGAGCAAGTTATGTGTGGACAAAGGATGGGTAATGTTAGAAATCTTATGGAAAAAAGTGAGATTAGATGGATTTTGAAGTTAAGGGCAGAAAAAGGACTAGGTCTGAATGGGAAAGTATCTATAAAAAGTGCTTTAGAGGCAAGAGCTCTTCATAGGAAATAGTAGGAATCAGCACTGATATATAGCTTACATATATGTCTATTACCCGGACCCTAAATGAATTAGGGCCAATAAGAATGCAATAAAATTTGGGTATATTGTTTTTAAAAACATGTCATAATTTCACTGAAATGTGTTTATACATATAAATGATGTTACAGTTTATGCATTTAGATGTTATTTTTAAATATATTTTGTTTTTAACTTTACATCTAATGGTAAGAGTAGCTTGCACATCTCCTATATTTTTATGGAATTATTACTTTTATTTTTTATATTTTTTGAATAGATTAAACTTGGATATATAAAGTTTAGATAAATATCTGAGTAGCATAAATATGTTGTTTTTTAGAGCTATACCACCAAATAATATGTAAAACTATATAGTCCCTTTCCTGACACTGAATGTTATATACATATCTGTGCATGTAGCTATGGGACCGGATATCTATTCTTAATGATAAGGTTAGAATTGATGCAAGTTTTACTCTCTTTTTGATTAAATATCACTATATGTCTAGCACCTTAATATTAGTCTGAGATATATCTTAACAATATTAATATAAAAGTGCCTAAGGTTAAGTATTGGTTATATACCTTTGATTGTAGTAGTAAATTTAATAACTATATTAAGCATGACTACCATATGTTTTTATTTTTATTATAATAACTGTGATGCCTAATGATGTAAAGCTTATAATGCGAGGGATAGATATGGTGGCAATATGGAAGGTAGAGTTAATGTGATGATGTCATGAAGATATACACAGACGCACCCTTAGAGGACAGCGTATTTTTGCTGACAGCCGATGGATTCCGTAATTTCAAACATTATGTGTACTATCCCTTCTGATACTTAGTGAGAAGTATAACTCCATTTATTATTACTTAGTGGAAATGCGTTTTGATTTTAGATGGAGGTTGAATCGCAAAATGGTGATATTTATGCATATTAAGAAATACATGTGCTGAATTAAAGGTTAGCGTAGGGTTTCAATGCTTTTTAAACATTTTAATATGATAAGTAAACCAAATAATCATAAGTTAATCTACTCAAGCAATGTCATATGGTCTGATTGATGAGGTATACAATGAAATGTAAATAGAGATGCTTAAGATAAGTTTAAGCAATGAATGATATGACACTGTGCTATAATAACTGATCAAGATGCAAATGTTGTCTTTTTACTATTTTTTATTATTTTTTTATTGAGAATGTGACTATAAAGGGAACATGATGATTATTTCACCTGAGTATGCGAATAAGAACGTATTGTACAATTATAGATATGAAGTGATTTCTTGATGCACTGTTTTTATTGATTGTAAGCAATATGTTACTGAAAGTTTGAAGTTATTTCCTTTTAAATTAAGTGAATGGTGAATTGAAGGTGCCGCCCATAGTAGAAGTATAAGAGAATGTAGTGCACCCATTCGCTGAATGCGAATTTGAATTTAATTGAAATTAATTGAATAGTAAGAGTATTTAAAGATGGTTTTTACTAGTTCTATGTACGTGTATGTGAAGCCACAGTTTGTGGTGAAAGCGCTTACCAGTTAATAAAAGAATATCTGTTTATATTGAATGAGATTTGGAGCTATACTTCGCGTTAATGTTGCTGCTTTTCTAATTTTAACTTCAATATATTTTTAAAAGACAGGATCAGATTTATTATGAATATGAAGCTATTTTAGGTATTTGAGTTGTAAGAAGGGAATTGATAGAGGCTTGCATAGGTAAGCTCTCAAATTATTTGTCCATATTTTTACCCAGGTGGACACCATGTATTTTTATGAGGATTAACTGCGATGATTTGGAACAATCTGTTAGAATTTATAATTAAATAATCTAGCTAAAAGTCTAGAAGACCCACCCCACCATTCATTTTGGGGGTGAGTAATGTGTTATATGAGCTACATATTGATTTAGGTGACCAAATAACATTACTAAGAGAAGAGGTAATATTATTAAAAAAATTGTTTTCGGGAATTTTTGAAAGGATGCCATCATATGAAACAGAATCTTGGGGGAAATGTTCATTTTAGAAAAAAAGCAACTTTAGAAAGAAAAGAGAAATTTAAGTTAGACGTTCTCTTAATGTCATCTTGAATGTGTGACCATGTGTTTACGAAGTTAGCTTTATAGTTTAGGGATGGATCTTGATAAAATGTTATCTGTTTGCAGTTTTTAATATATTATGATTTATCATCAGAGTTAGTAAAAGTGATTTTTGCAGATTAAGTTTAGAATTAGAAAATTCTCCAAAAGAATCTATGATATTTAGAATTTTTGGGTTGTCTAACTTTGGATTAGAAAGATATATATTTAAATTGTCTGCAAAGCATATCTCTCAACTGTCCAGATTTTTTCAGAATGTCCAGATTTTTGCCTCTTATTTTTTGGTCTGTTCCTCATAAAATATGTGTTTTTCTGGCAAATCATTGAGGATTGAAGTCAGTAAATAATACTAAAGTCAGTAAATAATACTAAATAATGACAGACAATTGAGTTTAAGACTTCATATCCTTCAGAAAATATATAATAATGAAAAATCTCTCATTCAAGCAACTTTCTAAGTTTATATCAGCAATATTTAAAATTTGTCCCTATTTCTGGGCCTTTGTCTCCCATTATTAATGGCTTTTTCCATATTTCTTACATTGAGAGGTATGCTGCAAAGGCCATAAAAAGTATGTTGATATTAGAAAATGTAGGAAAATCATAATAGGTCTTATGCATTAAAAATAAGAAGTAGTTCAATATAAATGTTAAAAAGGAGGGGGGTAATGGGCACCTCTGTCTGACTCAACACTTTATATGTATAGGAGAAGAGTAACTCTTCTTTATGTATAATCTCTTAAAGGATTTTGTATAAGATGTGGATATAGTCTATGAATGTTTTTGGAATGTCAAATTTATACATAACTATGAATACAAAGTTATATGGTATTCTGTCAAAAAAAGAAGCATGTATTGCTAGGGTGAAAAGATCTTGTCCAGTCTGGCATTTTAAGGCTTGTAGGACTCAAGAATTATTGTGTGATCATAGGATCATAGGAGGTTACTAGGCTAACAGCCCCAGGGTCCTTACAAGCCTAGCCAAGTTCAACCCATGTTCCCAAGGTTGTCTGGTTCAAGCCAACACTAAAATCAGCATCTACCACCCCTGTCCAAGAGGGACACAGGTGGAACCCCCAGGGTAAATTTCCACTTACCCATCCAATCATCCAAATTATGCTTAAATAGGGCTAATAAGGAGCTTTGATTAATGTGAATAGGAACCTTGTTCCAAAGGTAGGGCAACCTCTGTGAGACAAATCTGTCTCTCAGCATGTTCTGTTGATGTCACATACAAGGTTAAGGTCCTTTGAGCGAGTGACCCATGTGCAATTTGACTTGTTAACATGCAGCATTTCCATTAAAGATGGGTCACATATTGATCTATATGCAAGGCACAGGTCACCTCTGAGCAGTCTGTAAGTGACAATGATTCCAGTCTGTTAATATAAGACAGATCTTGAAGACCCTGAATTTTCTTTGTAAGGAACCTTTGTGGTCTCTCCAATTGCTGCAGGTGTTCAGAAAGGAACATACCAAAGGGAGCATTGTACACAATTATTGACCTGATGAAGGGGGTTACAACCTCTTTTTTTCTGTTGGCAATGTCTTTACTTATGAGATAAGCAATATAAGCAATATAAAATGCCCTTCTTACCACTGTGGAGACATGGTGATGGATGTTAAGGTTGCTGTCAACCTGTGTGCCCAGATATCTCAACACTGAATGTGTGCTTAGGGTATTGCTACTGGTGAGGTAGTTTGCAGGAACATCCTTGCCGAAGGGGGTGATGATGCATTTTTTTGCATTAAGTTTAATACCATGACTTTGGCACCAGTCATTAGTCTGCGTAAGATCTTCTTGCAGGATGTTGACATAGCTAGGGGTTTCAGTGATTGCTGACAGTTTGCAGACATCAGCAAACTTTGTCAGCCATAGTCCTTTAGTTTTAGCCTGTAATTTGGAGAAGTAGATTCCGAACTGTAGGGGTCCCTGAACTGATCCCTGTGGAACACCATTGGTTACAGATCTTGCTGGAGGAGGTAGACTCCCCTATTTTGACTGTATGAGTTCTGTCAGTGAGCCAGTTTGCAACCCACCTAACAATATATGGATTGATACTCAGCTGGGTGAGTTTATCAATGATGCCTGAGTGGGGGATTGTGTCAAAGGCCTTGACTAAGTCTAGGTAGGCCATATGCACAGATTTGCCCTCATCTAGGGCTTTGGTGACTGTTTCGAAGAAGTCCACCAAGTTTAACAGGCATGATCTCCCCTTGACAAAGCCAAACTGGGTGGGGTCGAGTGTTTGGAGATTTCCTATATCTTTGTTAATAAATCCACGATGATTGGCCCATGGCTTTGCAGATAAGGCTAGACAGGCTAATGGGTCTATAGTCCTTGAGGTCCGTGGCTGCACCCACTTTGTGCAAAGGGATGATGGTAGCTGTTTTCCTTTCCACTGGGACAAAGCCAGTGCTTAGGCTGTGATTGAAAAGCATGCCCAATGGTGATGCTAATTCCTGTTTTAACCCATGTAGAACACAGCTCGGGATGTTGTCTAGTCCCATAGAGGCTGTGTTTTTGGCCTTGGAGAGGGAGTTTAAGATCTGTTCCTTGGAGATACTAGGTGGGGGACAGATGTTAGGGATGCTTTGGGGTATATGTGGCAAGGACAGGGAAGTGAAGTTTTCACTGAAACTGTAAGCCAAGAGGTTTGCTATATCCACAGGTTCTGTATATGTAGTACCATTAACTATGAATTCAGTGCAAATCTAGGCCTTACCTTTGAGGTTACAGATGTAACTAAAGAATGCCTTATGGTTGTCCTTAGGGAAGCTAATTTGGATTTATAGTTAGCTTTGGGAGACTTTACTAGGAGTCTTATTTGCTTGTTTAAGTTGAGGAGGGAGTGTTTCCAGTTATGAGACTGTTCCTTCCTACTCTTAGACAGCAATTTCTTTCTCCTATTGTATAGTCTATCAATGGCAGTTGTCCATCAGGCAGATTTGTTTTTCCTTGAAGATCCTGTCTTGGTTCTATCAGGTATGGCATACTCAATACAGTTGTACAGGTGCTCGTGTAAAGAACTGGTGTATAACTCAGCAACCTACTAGAGATGCTCCATATCTGTAAGTCTAACTCCTCATGCACTACCTGCTCAAAAGGCCTGAATCTAATATGTGACATCAACAAAACCTGCTAGAGAGACAGATTTGTCTCCCAGAGGCTGCCCTGTCTTTGGAATAGACTTCCCATACATGTCAAACAGAGCACTTCGTTGACCCTCTTCAAGCACAACCTAAATGAGTGGATGGGAAACCACAAATTTTATCCCATGGGTTCAGGGGTGACAGGTGCTGACTGAGGTTTCTTTTTGGGGATAAACTCTTGGCTAGGCTTGGAAGGGCACCAGGCCCATTAGCCTAGTAACCGCCTATAATCCTATAAGCATCTGTTCCATCAGTGGGGGAGGGGCTATGAAGCTATTTATGCTGTTACGTAACAGGTTGTAACTGGCCATGTAGAAGTTTTTTAGTCTAGTTGTTGCTAAGGGGGGTCTTGTGTTATAGTTACTTCTAGAGAGACTGATTTGTAGTCATTTCTCACCAGGGATGGTCACACACTGTGGGTGGTGCAGCAGTCCCCCATGTTAGTAAGCATCAGATCCAGGATGTTTGAGCCTCTTGTGGGTGTGTCAACCAACTGGTCCAGGGCACTGGAGTTAATGAAGTCCAGGAACCTTTGGGCAAATGAGCTAGAACACGTATAATTTATCCAATCAATGGAATGGTAATTAAAGTGACCCAAAACCAGGGTGCTTTGTTGTATCTTGATTGACTCAAGTAGATGCAAGTAGGCTGAGTGGATGTCCTGATTCATGGAGGGGGTCCTATAGCTGGCAATGACCTGAAGAAAGGTCTTACCTACAGTCAATTTTACCTAAAGTAATTCAAGGGAATCATGCTGTTTAACCAATCTAGAGGTGTACTTATCTTTAATAAATACTGATACACCACCTCCTTTAGTTTTCACACCTTCAGTTTGTGGTCTGAACATGTGGAAGGAAATGTAACCTGGTATAGCTGGGGTGCTCTCCGTAGCTTTAAACCAGGTCTCAGTTACAGCACAAATGCCAGCATCTTCCAAGGTGAGGATTGCTTCCAGTGAGTGCAGTTTCTTGTTTAGGCTCCTAGCATTTAACAGCATAACCTTGAGGTTGTTTTTAGAGGGTATTTTTACATCAAAATTTTGTTCTTGTGACACTTCCAAAAAAATGTAATATGGGGGTGGCAAAAGCCTTAGCCAATAGCCAAAATCCCAGGGGTGACAGATGAAGACCATATCTGGCAAATCATCGAGGTCTGTCAACCATGTCATCCCAGGCTGACAAATACTGGATCCCCTTTGAATGACATCAGAAACTAAGCCAATTGTTGAAGTCAATCATTTTTTTGTATTAAGGTATCATCCTAGGCAAAGGTAAAATGCTGCTTATGGCTAGGGACATACCTGCCCGAGACACATAATCAGAGAGCTCAGACATGTCTCTCTTCATATAGTCCAGTGAGGTACGTCTCAAGTCATTTACACCAACATGGAATATGATGGAGTCATAACAGTGCTTGTTGTTGATCATTGACTTGTCTCTTAGACAGAAAGCTAGACTAAAGGGGAGATAAAATGGATGGAAGAATAAATGTAAGATTAATTGTTAGTAAAGAAGCATAGAACTTTATGTCAAAATTTAATATTGCAATGGGTCTATAATTCAGAGGGTCTGTGGGGTCTTTGGTTTGGGAATCATTATAGCTTTAGACTGGTTTAGATAGACGTCTGAAATTCCATACTTGCTAATATCATTGTAAAGTTTTAAGAGTATTTTTGAAATGATAGGTTGAAAACATTTGTAAAATTCTGATGTGTAGCTGTTTAGGGTTGGGGGTTTTGCCATGTTTTAAGTGATGTGATACAGGTAGAAATTTCTGATAGGGTAAAGTGTTTCATTAGTTCTTCCTGTTATGTTGAGTCTTTGTCTGAAAAGATTTGAAGCCTGCATAACTGAAGTGCTGCTGGTGATTCCCTGCTGGGTGAGGAAACCTATATTTTTTGTCTGTGACTGATAAAGCTGTTTTCTGATACCTGTTCCATTTTGTTTTCTGTTTTAAGAAATCTGCTTGGCCTGGTGTTTTTGTTCTATGTGAGATAGGGACACATAAATTATCTAGGCTGCACATTTCACATGTTTTTTTAATTGGTTAAATTGTCTCTTCAGTGATAATTAAATACAGAGTGAAATTCTGTGCCTTTGTCTTTGTCTGAAAAGATTTGGAGCTTGCATAAACTAAAGCACTGCTGGTGATTCCCTGCAGGGTGAGGAAATCTATTTTTGTTTTTGTCTGTGACTGATAGAGCTGTTTTCTGATACCTGTTCCATTTTGTTTTCTGTTTTAAGAAATCTGATTGGTCTGGTGTTTTTGTTCTATGTGAGAGGTGGGCACTTAAATTATCTAGACTACACATTTCACACGTCTTTTTTCATTGGTTAAATTGCCTCTTGAGTGATACTTAACTACTCAGCAAAATGCTGGGCCTTTGTCAGAAAAGATGTGAAGCCTGCATAAACTAAAGCACTGCTGGTGATTCCCTGCTGTGTGAAAAAAACTGTATTTTTTGTCTGTGACTGATAAAAGCTGCTTTCTGATATCAGCTCCATTTTGTTTTCTGTTTTAAGAATTCTGCTTGGCCTGGTATTTTTGTCTTACGTGAGAGGTGAACACTTACATTATCTAGGCTGCACATTTCACATGTTTTCTCATTGGTTAGATTGTCTCTTGAGTGATATTTAAATACTTGGTGAAACTCTGAGTCTTTGTCTTTGTCTGAAAAGATTTGAAGCCTCCATAAAGTAAAGCACCATCCCCTTTGTCTAACTGCTTTTTAAACCTGGTGATTTTAATTTGCTCACTCCTACTATAAATTGAGCTTAATAAGTTTCTCCTTTTCTACACTGCTGTTGATATCCTAAATTATTTATTTGCCTTTCCTTGTGCTTATACTCAAAAAGTGCATTTTGCCTCCCATTGTCTGTTGTACTTGATCTGACTTCACTATCTAGCTAGCTGTTGGATAAAGTAGTGTATTTTACACTCTAGAAAACAATTGTTTTTACATCAGAAGAGATATGAGTGGATTTTCCATCTAGTGCAGTGAGAGGTAGCCTGGTCTGTTTAGGTTGGGGAAACACTTGAGATTTCTGAATGTAGTTTTATTGGCTAGAGGTCTTATTAATCAGCTTATCTTGTTTTTAATGCCTTTATAACTTCTATACAATTGAGTGACTCTTGGCTCATTTATTCAAAGTGTAGTACTTTTATTGAATAATCACACTTTTATCAGTTGTTTAAGGTACACTGCTGTATCTATAGCTTTAAGTTTGTGGTAGCATTTCATATTATTTAAATTTATTTGTGGTAGCATTTCACTTCGGACACTCCTTTACTGTGCTTTTGCATTGGGAGGACTGGTATTGTTCATCTGGTTGCAGTAGGTGCTTACCTGGTCTATCTGAGCTGGGAAACACACAAAAGGGCTCTATGTATTTTTTTGTATGTATTTGCACTTGATTTGCACTGTTTTGATACATAGATACCATTAACTAGATTCAGACCTGCTGAATCTAGCCTGTTATTAATACAATTGAGCACTAAACCAGCCATCTCACATTAAGAAGGACTCCCTTACAACCTTGTGGCAGAAGAGTGTGGATCCAGCCTTGTCTGAGCTTAGGCTTGCTGGAGGAAGGTTCATTGTGTGCTTTCCTATTGGTAGATTAGCTTAAAAGTGATTAATTTCACCTGTGTTTAACTCTCACATTTAAGTGGGTTTGCTCTCAATTAACCAGAGCTGCTCTATGTTTGGCATCCTTTGCCAGACGTCTAAAGTGTTTCTGTTTTAATCCAAGGCATCCAAGACAAAAAAAAAAAACAAGAAAATAAGTATATTTTGTGATTCTTCTGCAGTTTCTGAACTGTATTTTATTGAATTGATTCATCATTTCTGTTTTTTTTTAATGTTTTACTACTTGTGATTGCTTCATTCTCTGCACTTGATTTGTACTGTTCTGATACCTAGATTGCATAGACTAGATTCAGACCTGCTAAATCTAGCCTGTTATGGATACACTTCAGCACTAAATTAGCTATCTTACTATAAGGAGGGCTCCCCTGCACCTCTGTGGCAGAAGAGTGTGGATCCAGCTTTGTCTGAGCTGGGGATTGCTGGAGGAAGGTTCGTTGTGTGCTTTCCTATTGGTAGATTAGCTTAGTATTGTTTTAATTTCCCCTGTATGTAAGCCTTGCTTTTGTGAGTTGCAGCGCACTATACAACAGGTGTTAGTGGTGCCCTGTATAAATGCAAATTCCTTGAAACTCGTTTTTTCCCTAGCAGAACCCTCTCAAGCTTTCCTACTGCAATACAGGTGCACTGAGTAATGCTGCCACACTTATCACCCATAGCCTTCAATAGAACAAGCATCTTTGTCAGTCCTAGCACAAAAACTGATCAAACTATCCCACTCCCTTCCCTAATAGTTCATACGGTAAAAACCTGTTATAATGGATGGGCAGTTTCCCATAAGTTCATTGGCCAGCCTGACTGACATGGGCATCCCGAGGGAATGTAGTAATTCCCTCATGTATACTGACAACCACTTACTCCTAAAACAAATACCTTATGTGAGAGATGTAATTACACTATGAAATTGGAATCAATTCTCTCACGTAACAACATACTGGACATCAAACAGGTTGTCAGCACACACACACTTCACCTCTCACACAAAATGAGGTCATGAGACATAAAACGAGTTATGCAGTTGTACTCAGTAGAAGCCTACCAAAAGATCAGAGATGTTCCAAATGTAACTCACTTGCACACTCTGCTATGCAAATAGAAACAACTACACATAAAAACACATACATCAGTGTCTCAGCAAATAAGCCCGTAAGGCAAAACACCTCAAAACCTAATGTGCTGGTCATAGGTGACTTCATAGTGAGAAACAGATGTCCCCTTCACCAGGCTGGACAAGGAAAAGGTCACAGTCAGCTGCTTGTCAGGTGCCATGATCTGTCGAATTACACATGCACTCAACTCACTCAACAAGTACCATTATGACTCTCTGACTCTGTCATAGTCCGTGTTGGGGTGAATGAATTGAGACATACCTCTCTGAACTCTCAGATTATATGCCCCAGGCAGTTTGAACCTAGCTGTAAGTGGCATGCCACCTTCACCCAGAATGATGCCACAATATAAACACAAAATGGAAAGAAGGAAAACTGAAACTAAGCTGGAACAAAGGCACATGTAGTCAAGAAATAGCGTAACAACACTTTAATCAATGCTTTCATCCGTAAACTTCTTCAGAATGCAGGTCAATTAAACAACTGCGTTTAAATATAAACTCCAACCAATAAAAAATAATAATCAATTAACAAACACCATTTAAAGACCAACCCACATTTAAAAATATGAAAAGTTTAAATGAAAATATATAATATATAAATTCTAATTACAAAAACACAGTTTATCTGCACAAATACACTCTACATTTAAAAAAAAAACACTTAATATTGACAACATCATTAAACCCATGTTCTTTATCAGAACATGATCTGATTTGCCATAAGGCTTCTTTCTGTTCTAAATCAGTTTTGAAGTCTCCACCCCTTAAATTAGGGACTCCTTGATCTAAAACAGAAAATAAAAACTTATTATAGTTCAGACACTTTAATGTGTGTTTAAAAAAAGCATTATTTAGGTCCTTCTTTTTAATACTATAGTAATGTTCTCTAATTCTAACAAATAAACCTTGTCTTGTCATACCCACATAAAAGGTAGAGCAACCCATACACACCCCTATTATACCAACCCTTTGGTCTTAAAATTTAAAAATCCAGAAACTTTCAACGTAGATGGTAAGTGACTCAAATTTACATAGGGTCCCGCTAAAATAAATCTACATACATTACAACTTCCACATTTATGCATACCATTAGGTTTACTGGTCTTACATGTTTCGTTCTCATATTTGATTCTGTCCCTTTCTAATAAGGATTTCAAATTATGCCTGTTCTTATACACAAATTGTGAAGCGGGACCTACTGCCTTATGAAGATCATAATTCCCCTCTATAATTCTCCAATTATCTTTAATTATGCATTAATGATTCCACTATCAGAGGTCATATCCAAACTACAGAATACATTTGTGTCCATCTTAGAACAACTTCTATTGCACCTTTTATTGTTAGTAAATGGTACATTCAAAATGGGAGGATAATGTGTCTCTCTCTTATCAGTCACAACCCTGGCTAATTCCCTTAGGAATTTTTCATCATAACCTTGATCGATAAATAAGGATATAATGAACTCTTCTCTCAAATGACAGTACTTGCTAGTGATACGACTCACTCTGATAAACTGTCCTTTGGGTATATATCTCCTATAAAGTGAAGGAGTGAACTATTATAGTGCAAATAGCTATTTGTGAAATTTTCTTTTATGTAGGCATGACAGGACAAGGTTTATTTGTTAGAATTAAAGAACATTACTATAGAATTAAAAAGAAGGACCTAAAGAATGCTTTTTTTAAACACACATTAAAGTGTCTGAACTATAATATGTTTTTATTTTCTGTTTTAGATCAAGGAGTCCCTGATTTAAGGGGAGGAGACTTCAAAACTGATTTAGAACAGAAAGAAGCCTTATGGCAAATCAGATTATGTTCTGATAAAGAACCTGGGTTTAATGATGTTGTCAATATTAAGTGTTTTTTTTTAAAAACGTAGAGTGTATTTGCACAGATAAACTGTGTTTTTGTAATTAGAATTTATATATTATATATTTTCATTTAAACTTTTCATATTTTTAAATGTGCATTGGTCTTTAAATGCTGTTGATTGATTATTATTTATTTTTTATTGGTTGGAGATTATATTTAACTCAGTTGTTTAACTGAACTGCATTCTGAAGAAGTTTTCGGATGAAAGCGTGGATTAAAGTGCTGTTACATTACTTCTTGACTATGTGTTCCTTTGTTCCAGCTTAGTTTCAGTTTTCCTTCTTTTGATTGTGCTTTCACTGGATTTCGGGCCTGTTTCTTGGATTAATAAATACAAAATGGTCAACTTCAGCAACTGGCTTAGCTTGTGGTGTCAGTCCAGGGGGATACAGTATCTGTCAGCCTGGGAAGAGATGGTCGATAGGCCATGCTGCTTTGCCAGAGATGGTCTGCACTTGTCTCCTCTACGCATTTGGATACTAGCACAAGCACTTGCCTCTACTGTAGGGACTTTTTTAGGCAATGTCAAAACAACAACATTTCTGACATAACAAAATCCACTTGAGACAAACACAGGGTGATGCTGCTTAATGCTAGGAGTCTAAACATGAAGCTGCACTCCCTGGAAGCACTCCTCATCTTGGAAGATGCAGATGTATGTGCAGTCACTGAGACATGGATCAAGGCAGCGAACAGCACCCCAGCCGTGCAAGGCTACAATGCCTTCCACACATTCGGACCTTAAAATGAGCATGAAAGATACAAAGCGGAGGTGTATCCATCTTCATTAAAGTGAAGTACACCTTGAGACTGATCAAAAAGTATTTCTTTAAGATTTTCTTTTTGTTTAAAAGATTTATTATAGAAAGAAGCTTTGGCGATTAAGATTTCCCAGAGTAGGGCCTTTAAAGCAGCCCATTGAATGTAATGTTTAAATTCTGTTTGGTTTATACTTGTGTAAATTTTTTTAAGAAAGTTTATTGCCTTTTTGATGTCTTCTTTCTGTAACAGCCAAGGATTTAGTACCTATGAAAACAACTTTTTTGTTATTTTTTGATCTGCCTCAATCAAGTGATAAAATGATGTTTGAGTGGTCAGAGAAATATCTGTGCTCAGTAACAAAGTTTGACAGAACATAGGTCAAGTTATTTGAAATTAAGAAGAAGTTAATTCATGACTAAGACTTATGATATCATGAGTAGTAGGTGGAATTATGATTAGAATAGCGAGAGAGAGTGTGAGTGTTATAGATCTGAAGGGCATCAAATAGTTCCAGATCTACTGCTAGGTCGAGAATAACTGATGAAGTTGGTCGGTATATGGAACTGGGTTTGCCCGTATGATCTTTAACTGTGTCTAAGACTGAATTCCAATCATCTGCAATTATAAAGTAATATTTGTTTTTAAATTTATTAAGTAATGCCAATCTCAGATATGAATTCAACTTGTTTACAAGAGGGAGCATATATATTTAGGAAAAGTAGAGGTTTATTTAATATATGGTGTTTCATCACAAAGTAATACCATCTACCTTGTTAGTCAACTGCAAAGCTTATAATATGTTGTCAGAATGATGATTTGATTAAAATGAAAACTCCAGCTTTTTATTTGAATTGCCTGGTGTAATAATAACTTAACCATCTCTTTTTTTTCAACATTTCCTAATAATCTTCATGTCAGTTTATTGTATAAATGCTATAAACGCTTTGGACTTATAAAAGAACTAGCAAAAAAGTTTTCTTTTTTTGGAAGATTGTAACTCCCTTGCATTCCAAGACTCAATATGCCAATAAGTAATCATATAGTACAGCTTATATGGTTAAAGAAAGAAAGAAAAACAAAATGATGGAGTTTATTTGAGCAATGTGAGTTATCTAAAGGGGTTTACCATAAGTTGTATGGGAAAGACTAATATACATGTTTGAAATATAAATATTTATCATGTTTGAAAGGAATAAGAATAAATACCTGTATAAAGACATGGTGCAAACATTTGAATTTGTAACTATCTGTATATTTGGAAAATGGCATGTGGAATTATTTATAAAAGTGTCAGCAAATGTTTGACAGAATGAGTATATAGTCAAGAATGTCTGATAGTAGTAAAAATAGAGTAGAATTATTAGCTCTTCTAACCATTCCCCTGGGCCTAACCCCAAGCTCCTTAATTTGAGAAGGGAATTAGAGTTCAGTTTGAGAGCTTTTATTACTAGCAACATTACTTTTTCATGGGCAAGGATTGTCTCAATGCTTTCTAATGATATTATGATAAAGAAGATAAACATTGCATAAAAAATAAGATTTAGTTAACCAGAACTATTAACAACTTATAACCTTACTTTCAAGTAAATACAAAGCTGTAGATTCTCACTAGCCATCTGTACTGAAATGAATAACTGCAATGGAAAAACAGTAAATAATGAAGTCAAAGTTGCTCTAGTAAAAACAGCTGTTATATAGTATTTATGTTACCAATTATTTTAACAATTGGTTAGATGATGTTAGTGGTAATTATCTTAATAGAAAACAAATTGAACTAGAATGCTAATTGATCAAAACTGATCAAATGCATCATATAGAAAGTCTTGGGTAGTAAATAAATATGCCCTCATTAACAGGTAAGCAGAGTAAAAATAGTACCATGTATGAAACGACCATTAGATTACTAAGTGGTAAAATGTTCCTGTCTCTTTAATATATATGAATAATCATGTTGCAGCACCAATTATGGTGGTATAATGGAATTTCCTGATGTTTACTTCTTATCTGCAGCCTTATCCATTATGATGCTAACATTCCAAACTAAGACTGCCTTTCTTTCCTTTTCTCTTGAGTAAGGAAGATTTGAAATGGAAGGTCAGCAAGGTGATGAGAACCCAAAGATCTTGTGAAAGGGGTTTTTAGCTTCTAGTGCTTCTGTGATGGCATATTTATTATCTGCACAAGTGAAGCACAGTTTGGCAAGACATGTCATTTGGAATATGATGCTCCTCTTAATTAGGCAATTGCAGTATGGAGAAAGTTTTTGAGTTAAAGGTTTGATCGGTACTTGCGTATTATCGCAACCACATTCGTACCGCCTTGTTTTTTTGCCATTCTGCTGGTTGCAGTACAGTATTTTCATACAAGTGACAAAGTCCTTGTACTGTGGACAAACATACTCAGTTTGAACATTAAATGGAGGTTCCTTTATTCCTGCATCCTCTGTGTTATTGTATTCATTTTTTAGTTTTGAGTTTATAATGATACATTCAACAGGTAAAAGTGTAAGCGTGTAGCATGGAGTGCACTGACAGTGGAAAGGAAATGAGTGGATGTAGTGGGAACAGTGAGACAGGCACTGGGGAGATTCAGCAGCAAATGTCTGCATAACAGTCGTGGTGGTGTTTTGGTAGTGGAAGTGTGAGTTAGAGTAATGCAGCCAGTAGAAGACGGTCTGCCACTACCTATAACACATTAACTGTACAGATTTTCACAGGATGTCTAGATTTTTCCTTCACAAATTCAGTCTGTTCCTCATAAAAATTATGTTTTCTGGCTAATCACTTGGATAATCTAAGGAATAAAATTACTACATAATGACACACACTTGATTTTCTGACCATACCATTTAGAAAATACATTGTAACATAACACAAGTTATTCTAGCTACTTTCTAAGTTTGTAAGACACTGTTTAACGTCTATCCCTATTTTGACCCTTCATCCCACAATTATGTATGGTTTTGTCCAGATTCCTTGAGCTAAAAAGTTGAGCGGTATGACTTTACACGAGGTGGAGATCCTCGTTTTTAGAAAGGAAAGGTTGATAGCTATGGCGATCGCTGCTTACATATTATCGAGTTGTTTGGAATGTGGTTGCGATAATACGCAAGTACTGTTTGATTTGCAGAGGAAGGTACTGCACATTTACTTCCGTTACCTCTCCAAATAAAGTGTTTTTTTTGCTTTTGCTGCTGTTATTATTCTGTGTACACCTTGAAAGTTTAAGAATTTTATGTAAATTTGTCTGGAACAATTTTCAGTTTCAACTTTCCCTAGCGCTCAATGAGCTCTCTTAATGATAATGCTACTGCTGGCTTATTGGTCATTTAGCAGACCTTTAAAGATTTCTTGGATCACTTTGATTAAATCATGTTGTTTGATATAATTTTTCTGGTACTCCTCTTATTAGCATGTTATTTTTTTCCAGAAGATGCTTCTAGATCATTTTTTTTTGTTTAATTAAACTATTTATTGGATGTTAGTGGTAATTATCTTAATAGAAAACAAATTGAACTAGAATGCTAATTGATCAAAACTGATCAAATGCATCATATAGAAAGTCTTGGGTAGTAAATAAATATGCCCTCATTAACAGGTAAGCAGAGTAAAAATAGTACCATGTTAGCATTGTTGAAGCTTCAAAGACTTTTATCTTTACATAGAGCTATCATATTTTCAGAGGAGTCGAGTCATTTAGATACATCAATAAAGATGGTTGAGATAGATGCCAGTTGTTCAATAAGGTTTGGATAGCTGTCTGGATACGTTGCAGAGCTACTTTTAATTCATCCATACCAAAAGTTTGTTCTAGTTTAGATGTGCAGTTGTAGTTTTTTTTCAACTTTGTTAGATGATTTGAATCTTTTATTTGAAATGTTCTTCTCGAGTGTGCTGAATGATGAGTTTTTTTATTTTTTGTAGTTTACTCATCCATTATTTTTGTTTCATCTGACATTTTGGCTGTTTATGTATAAGGATATATGTTTATAGTATATACATTGTTGTTTTATAATTGTAGTTTTATTTTAGAGTAGATTCCAAGACAAATCCTAGGTTCACAGACACATAGCAGAAAAATGTCCCATTGCAGATTTCCACTGGTAAAGTTAAACTTTTGTGAGCCATTAGTCCAGTCTGAGAAAAGATTGAAAGGGTATGTATCTTTATTCAATGATGAACTTTCAGCAGTTCAGAGTAAAAATTTTGAGCTAGATGGAGGATTTCATTAGATTTACATTTGGCAGATGAACAGCTATACCTACAGAGTGTCTATCTTCTGGCAACCATCTTAATCCGACTAATGCAGTTTCAGTTTTTATTTTTTTGTTTTACATCTTTTTAAAATGGTGATTTACTTGATACATATACTACTGTCACTTTAAATGCATTCTTGAGTGATTATGGTGAAGTGGCTATATCCATTCATACCAGTATATTACAGAAATATAAAGATCATGCTGAAAAAGTTTGTGGACTGAAATTGTTATTTTTAACATACTAAACTGATGGAATGCAATAATGAAACATTCTTTACCACTGAACACTGAATGATGCTGGTTATTTTTGGTTTGGAAGACAGAAAAAGAGTTATGATATAGATAATCTGGGGTTGAATAGCAACTTGACAACTGGTGGAACTAGCTAGAAAGGGTGGCAGTGCACTGTAAATGCTAACACCATGGGGAAAAGGCAGCTTAGTCCACTACAACACCTATACCGAGTGAAGGCTAGGCATCCTACAGTAGGCAATGTAAGGTCTAAGACATGCCCTGTTACTGGAGGAGGAGGTGTGTGTGTGTGTGTGTGTGTGTGTGTGTGTGTGTGTGTGTGTGTGTGTGTGTGTGTGTGTGTGTGTGCGCGCGCGCGTGTGTGTGTAGGAATGAGAACACATCAGAGGGTCTGGCTCTGTGAGGAACAGCACTTATCACAGGCTGCCCTAGAAAGTGGAATGTTAGACTATATAAAACCCCAGTGATCTGCTTTGTAGGTCCCTTGTCCAAGGACAATTAGGTTCTATCTTCAGAATGCCTCCCCTTACCTGATATGGCCCCTGAACTGGTGGATAAACTGGAACCTAAAACCAAGAGATGAATGAGAATATGGTAATTTGAATGACAGGCACATCACTACTAAACAAAAAAAGATTAAGAAAAAAAAATATGCATTTACACACCAGCTAGACTGTCTGTAAACCAAGTTTCTCCTGGTTTAATTTCTTCAAGTATTTTGGGTTTCTAATACCACAACAGGAATGGACTCTATTCTTAAGTCAGGGTACAATTAGGGTTCATGAAATTATTATTGTTTCAGTCTTTGATGTTAGCCAAGAGCACTCTTCTTAGCACCTACAACGTGACCAGAATTCCCTCCTTCTGTAATTTTTACAAGGTTACATGAAATGGTAGCATATCTAAGTACTACTGTAATTTTTTTTTTTTTTTATTAAGCCTGTTGCTCCTAATACTATTGGAACTGTTTGGGTACATTTTTTCCACATTGCTCTCATTTCTGTCTGCAAATCCTGATATTTTATGATTTTGTGTCTCTCTGTACATAACATACTGTAATCACTGGATGTAGCAATTTCAGTCATCAATGCTACTTTTGTCTTTTTTTTTCATCATCTACTATATCTCGTTTTCTTACATCTATTTTTTGAACTGTTGGTAATGGATGAGTCCATGTGATATAAAGTTTATCATTTCCTACAATGCTTTGTGATTCAGGTTTCCAATACTTATCAGCTACTTTTATACTGTAGTGTTTACACAATCCCCAATGTGGCAGCCTTTCCACATTAATGCACCTTTCAGTATAGAGACCCTCTGCCATGAGTGTATCACACCCAGCAACAAGACGTGCAATTCTTTCCAGTTCTTTTTTTACAGAACCTGCATTTGTCTGTTTCTCCCACCTTTTCAATGAACTTTGTAAACCAATATGTACCTGGGCCACCATTATTAACCTTTCATCTTTTGGTTTCAATTTACTTCTCCTTAACCGTCCCTGCATCAAATTTAGGCCATCTTAAGGTTGTTCCAAGAGATCTATGTACTTGCTACTATATTTATGGATTTTCCAGTTTTCTTTCCTTTATCTTATCCTTGTCCTTATACTCTTACTCTTCTTTTTGCACATTCAGTTGCTGTCTGAGTTTTGTCTCCTTTTGGTTTGATTTCCGTTTCCACTTAATCCAGAAATGCTTCTGCCAAACTAAGCAAAGATGCCATCTTAGACTTTTTTCTCCTCATGTTTTAAAACTCTCACTATGCTTGGATCTGATGAGTCCAGCAGATATGTATGCAGTCCCACAACTGCAGATCTATACATGTAAGAAATATATAATCTTGGTATACATTGATTATTTATGTATCATTTTGTGCCCAGTTGATCCAATACTTTTGGTGGCCAATCAATCACCCCAAAACTGTAAGTTAGAATTGGAAAAGCAAATAGATGTATAACTTGGACTTTATTACTTGATGTCAATGCAGTTTTCAGTATTAATTTTAGTCTTCTGAAATATTTCTTATTGAGCTTTATTCTTGCTTGTTCATGTTTTATTGCCGATCCTTCATCTCTTCCTAAATATTTATATTTCCCTTCCTGGTCAAGTTCCTTTTTATCACCTTCCTGGCCAAGGTTGATATTTTCTTGGTGCTGCCACTTTTCTGTTTTAAATGTTGCTTTTGCATTCTTACCAAGACCTAATGCCATTCTTATATCATCTGAGAAAGTTTTAACCTTTCGTACTTGTGCTTTCAACTCCTCATCTAATAAACTATACAGTTTTATATCATCCAGTAGATGAGAAATAATTAAACAATGCTGATTTTGGGGAACCCAGTTGTAACCAAAGCCTAATATGTTAAGTTAGCAGCTTAATGGGTTAAGGGCAAAACAAAACAGTAGCAGTAACAAAGAATCACCCCGGAATATCTTCGTTTGAATTTTTATCTCCAGGATATTAATTTGCCCTTTATCATGGCTCAACTGCAAAGGGATTTGCTACTGTTTCACGGTCACTGTAATGTAATTTATCAGTGCAGGGTATGCTTTATACATCTGTAAGGATTCCTTTATCCATGAATATGGTATCCTGTCGAAAGCTTTTTATAATCTAGTTAGTATACAAAACGAGTGAAACCAAAGCATGGTCCAGGTTCGTGATTGAAATGAGACAGATGAGGTCATTTCAATAAAAATGAACTTTAATAAAATAGAAACTTGATAAAACAAAACAAGTAAGTGCTTTCACAATATAACTTATTGCTTCATCAGACTTTCATCATTTCATAGCCCAGTCACATATATAAAGCAGAAGTAACAACTCAAATCCTGCCTACAGGTTAAACCCCAATCAAACTCCATAGCAACATATAAACAGAAGGAGAACAACCCTGCCACGTGAAATGTATATTAGAAAATACACTTAAAAAGCAAAAATACAATAATACAAACGTGTTGCATATATATCCACATAAACTACCATATCCCTCTCATTTTCAAAAAAAGGTATCAGAGGGGTATGATCATTTAACCCATTCCCATGACCTGCACACAATCTAATAATCCATTTGGCTTCCACAAATTCTGTGAAATTTCTTCTATCACCTTTCTGATCACTTTCTTTGATACCATCTACTACCATAAACTTAAATACATGCTCTACACTCATCTGTTTAACATGCTTAGCAAGGGCATCACTGAGGGACAAAATCCTAATGTTATAAACATGTTATCTGATTCTCTGTTTAAATGCTCTGTCCAGTTTACTGAAATAAAATGCACTACATAATTGACATACAACATAGTGTGTATTACAATCAGCCCCAACCCTAAATCTATATAGCTGGCCAGTATCAAGATGTGTAAATTCAGAAACACGACTAATGTATGATAATAATTACAAGACAGACACGGTCTAGTTCTTCTTTATATATGTGACTGGGCTGTGAAATAATGAAAGTCTGATGAAGCAATAAGTAATACTGCGAAAGCGCTTACTTGTTTTGTTTTATCAAGTTTGTATTTTATTAAAGTTTATTTTTATTGAAAGGACCTCATCTGTCTCATTTCAGTCATGAACCTGGAACGTGCTTTGGTTTCACTCATATTGTATTAAGTGGACATATTTCTCTTGGTTGTCAAGTGAACCCTTTGTCCTAACAGCAGCAATGTTTGTGTTTTTTTATAATCTAGCCACACTATACTTAATTTCTTCCCCTTTTTACATTTCTCTATTATGGCTTTATTTAGCAACAAATGATCCTTTGTTCCACATGATTTTCTTTTGTTACCCATTTGTTCTATTGCTAAAATATATTAGAATTTTCTTTTTCTAAATGACTACAAACTTTGTCTGCATCAGTCCCAATATATAGCTTGTATATTGTCAAAAGGCAACTGATTTGTCTATAGTTTTTAGAATGGCTGGCAGGCTCACTCTTAAGGAGGAGTATCATTTTTCTTATTTTTAACCAGGTTGGTGTCTGTTCAGGATGACATATAAGTAATTTTTTCTCACAGTTAAATCTTTATGTAAAGATGTCAATGCTTTTAGGAAGACGTTAGGTACTGCATCTGAGCTTGGGCTTTTCCATTTAAGAATTTTTCTTAATTTTGCTTCAGTTTCTTTGGCTGTTACTTCATCCCAATTCATATCCTCTACACTAGAGCTCTTTATCATTTCTTTTAGTTCTTCTGTTCCTTCAGCATCTTTGCTATGTTTAACAGGGTCTTCATAAATACATCTCCAATATGTGCCTATTTCTTTTTTTTTTTTTTTTCTGGTAGTATTTACATTCCTTTTACTTTGTTTCCCAGTTCCCTATAAAATATTTTTGGGTCATCAACAAATTGCTAATTTGGTACCTTTCCTTTATATCTAACTGCATACCTTCTAAGTTTTTTGCCTATGCCAATATGTTTAGTTTATTATTGTTGTCAATAGTATACAACAAATCCCAGTCTGTTTTGATACTGTGCCTTGTTTTATCAGAACTATCTTTCTAAGTATTTTGATGATCTGTTCTATTTTCTATATGCTTATTGCCTTAATTGCTTTATAGTTTTCTCTATTCATTACTTCTGTGGTGGCATTTTACTTGCTCCCTTCCTTTCCTTTGTTACTCTATATTTTTATTGTAACACTTTATCCATTATTAGTTTAACTGCACATTAATACATTCTCTTTATTTCTGTTATACAACATGACTTTCTCTTAATAGGCCTGATTACTACATTAACCTGTTTTACCAATTGTGATAACCCACCACTGGACCAGTAATCAAGTAGTCTCAATCCTCACCACCGGCAAAAGTGGGGGACATTCACTAAAAGGTTAAACAGGTACACACACAGTATTTCTAGATGCAGCTCTCTGCAACAAGCACACAGAGATCACAGTCAGTCTGGGGTTGGTTTCCCCCTCTTTCTCCATCCTTGGTACAACTACCCACTGGCAGAGCTATAGAGTTGAGATCTCAGCTGAGTGTTCAAGCCAAGGAGTCCAGCACCCGCTCTGTCAAACCAGTGCTTCATGTCCCTGCCCAAGTAGCTGACACACCCACTCTTTGAGATTTGATTTACACACACTTACCTGGGGAAAAGCTGGCACAGGTTTACTAGCTATGCCTCCTTCTGCCTAGACTATAAGGTAGTTATGACTGCCACCAGGCACTCCTCACAAGTACTTTAAGGCCCTTAACAAAAGGTGTCCAATTTTACTGTGTAACATTAATGCTAATATAAATGGTAGTTTGACCAAGAGCAATGCTATTAGGAGTGTCCCACACAGTGTCAACAAATAAATATGCAAGTACCCTCAGAACTTAAATATGTCTACAAAATTCATCCACAATGAAACATTTAAATATCTTTAATAATAAATAAATAAAGAACAAGAAAATGCTAAGTATATATTTACAGTGACATCAGATGTCAAAACCACAGAAAATATTTAAAACAACACCGAAGGACAGTCTCAAACAAATAAAGAAAAACAATATCTACACTAAGCTTCACTATATTTCTGATTGCATCGAAGAGAGTTACTACTCACACGGTGCAGTGGTGAAGCAGTAGCGTTGTCACTTCATAGAAAGTGGTTCTCCAGTTCGATTCTCAGCTGAGTGCCTTCTGTGCGGAGTCTGCATGTCCTCCCTGTGTTCGCATGGGTTTTCTCCAGTTGCTCCGCTTTCCTCCCACATTACAAAGACATGCATCTGGAGTGTTTCTCCCCGGGCCGCCACTAAAAATTGGCTCATTCCAAGTCGGACTTTCCTGGTTAACAAATGTTAAATAAATAAAATAAATACTCCCTAATAAATTACTTAATTAGAGCAAGACAGATGATGTGGTGAATGTTTTTTCTTGTTGTTGTCAGGCCCAAGACCGAATATAGAATGCTCTGTCTCATTAAGAGACTTCTCAAAATAATATCTAAAATATTACTGCTAGGATAGCCTGCAGAATTACATAATTTCTGGTCATCTGACTTCTAGTTCTCATGCAAAACCTCCATTGCTGGAAGCTGGCAGGACTTAGCAACTATCTGGAAAAATACACACACAAGGGCTTTTGCTCAGATCTTTGGTAGGTGCTGCAAGTCATAAAACAATTGCATATCAGCATACCTCCAGAGTATATTTCCAGAGTAGTAATTAGTGCACCATAAAGACAATAAAGAAAGCTTCCTAATACAGACTTTATGCCTCTGGCTGCATTGAAACCTGTGAGATATCATCTTTATGGCCTAGCCTATAAAGTGATTTTAATTTCAGATATTTTCTAAAGTTTGCTGGACTGAGGTTAACCCTCCAGTTTCATCTGTTAAAACATATACATTCAAACAGTCACAATAGTGTATGTACATTTCTGTTCTCTCCAGTAAGGCACAATGTGCATACATTTCAAACACAAGCACTTTACAAATACTTCTTCAACACAAAGGTCTGTACAAATCAGTTTGATATACACATGTTATAAAGTTCTAATACATATGTAACACAAGCATCTTGTATAAATCAGTTTGATATTCACAAATGACATATAATTATTTACAAAATTCCAGATAGATGTGCTGGCAGTGCCTCCTTTTGTCACACCAAACTTCTAACATTTTGGGTCTTATTCACTTTCTGTAATGTATTTCTTTTATCTATCTTAATATGTCTATTAAATCAAACAAGTGTCTCCTTAAATAATTTTCTTCTTGATTGAGAGCATCTTGTTTGCTAGTATTCTATGGAAACTTCCAGAAAATCTTCCTGTGATATATCCTGTTCAGATGCACCCTGCTTCATCTGCTGCTGCTTCACATAGGAACCCATTGGGCCATCACTCAGCAGCTTTACCTGTGTCAGACATGCCACTAATTCCTGCTCCTTCCCTTGCTGTGCAACTTCAATTGGGCTTTTGTACTTACAGAAGGTTTCATAGAATCATCATGTGGCAAATCTTCAGATGCCACCTGCTTCTTAATCTGGGAAATCATTATTTTATCCTACTGTGACATTGCCTGAGTTAAATTCTCCAAATTAAGTCCCTCACTTCACAGATAATCTATAACTTCAGTCTCTCTCTGTTAAATTCTACTTTACTAATTCTCTTTTCTGCGTTCTTTTTTGTTTTCTTATTTGTTTTACTGAGACATTGTCCATATCTGGTTGCCTTTGCCCGTATTTCTCTTCAAATCTCTTTGGAATTGCTTTTTTGTAATTTGGCTTTCTGCTTTGTAAAATATTGCACCATACTAGATTTTTTTTATTATTTTATTTTACATTTGTTGACCGGGCTAGTCTAGCTGGATACATGTCCTTTTTCAGTAGAGGCCCGGGGAGAAAAGCTCCAACATGAAGAGAAGACACAATACATTTACATACAGAAGAAATAGCATTAACATAATAATAAAAAGAAAACAGCGAAATTTACATATTGATTAAATAGCATTCACATGATATGTAAATAATCTTAAACATGGTTACATTGAGAGGCAATGAGGTTGAGATTATAAACTATGAAATGAGGAAGGACTAACATGGTATGAGACCTTTGGGATTAGTCTGGTTTAGGACAAGGGCATAACCAGTGTGATTTAAGGAATTCCTTGAGATTATTTTTGAATTGATTAAGCGAGGTCATAAGTCTAAGGTTGTTAGAAAGGGAATTCCAAAGCTTTCCGATGGAATTGGCGTATAGAGCATCACCACCCAAATTATTAGATTTAATGGTTAGTACCTGAACACTTTTTGAGGATCGTAGGCAGTTTAGGTTGGAGTAGGGGGGTCAGTATTTTTCTCAGTGAGGGGTTTTATCCGGTTGGTTAATTATTTTAAATGCTTCAGTGAGTTGGTTAAGTTTGAGAAGATTGGGCAGTTCTACCCAGCCAAGTTTCTTAAGGTTAATGCAGTGGTGAGTACGATAAGGTGTTCCTGTTATAAATTTGGCAATATGATTATAGGCAACAGAGAGTTTATTGAGCTCTCGCTTATTAAGGAATGAAAGTATCGGGGAGGCATATAGGAGGGTGGAGAGGAGGTGAGTGTGAGCAATGGTTAGTTTGGCATGAGGAGTTAGAAAGTTCTTTATTCTGTACATTGAGCCGAGTTTCTTGTTTACGGACTTAATGGTTTGGCTAATGTGCATATCAAATTTGAGCTTGTGGTCAATAGTAACACCTAATAGTTTGGTATTAGAGACAGGCTCAATGATGGTGCCATTGGTGGATTCAACGTGGAAGGTCATATGGTTAGCAAGTGGAGGTTCTTGTCCTAGGGGAGTAGATACAGAGGGGAAAAATAGCAGTAACTTGGTTTTTGTTGGATTAAGTATGAGTTTCAGTTCAGAGAACCATTTTTCGACTATGGCAAAACAGTGTTGGGTGACTGCTTGGAGATTAGGGAGAGAGACGTCAGAGCAGATCAGGGTGGAGTCATCTGCATATTTGATGCAGGTGGCTTTGGGGATGACTGAGTGTAGATCATTTATGAAAACGGAGAAAAGAAGGGGACCAAGTATAGAGCCCTGAGGAACTCCAATGGTGTTGAGGAGCAGGTGAGATAGCCTGTTTTGCCACTGGACAGCTTGTTGCCTACCAGTAAGGTAAGCATTAAACCAACTTAGAGCTAGGTTGTTGAGATGTAGGGTTTCCAGGGTGTGGAGCAGTAGCTGATGGTTGACCATGTCGAAGGCTTTCGATAGGTCAAGAAAGAGAGCAGAGGATATTAATTTATTATTACGGTTGTTATTGACTGAGTCAACAAAGGAGAGGAGGGCAGTGGTTGTACTATGATGGGGGTGAAAACCGTGTTGAGTATTAGACAGAAGATTGTTAAGGGTGAGGTAGTGTAGGAGTTGTTTGTGAACACATCGTTCCATAATTTTAGCTATTGGAGACAATATTGCTATAGGTCTGTAGTTGGATGTTTCCGTGGAGGCACCTCCTTTATGAAGTGGGATGATATATGAGATTTTCCAAATAGAGGGGATGGTAGCTTCAGTTATAGTTTTGTTAATCAAGATTGATATGGGATAGGCAATGGCGTCGGACGCTATTTGTAGGTATTCCGCCGGGAGACGATCAGCCGCTAGGGTGGATGGTTTAAGTTTTTTCAAAAGGGTACAAATATAGGAGGTAGATACTGGTTGTAAGTTAAAGGAGGGGGGAGCAGAGTCGCTAGCATGAGTTAAGGAAGAGGAAGTAGTAGTTAGCTGACTGGCCAGGGACTGGATGGTCTCGGTAAAAAAAGAGTTAAAAGTGTTGGCTATTTCTTCTGGATCTTTCCCAATGAGTTTCTCAGGGGTAGGGGTAGTTGATTTACCAGGATGGAGGAGGTTATTAAATCCAGCCCAGAACTTCTTTGGGTTATTCTGGTGTTTATCTTGGAGGTGACAGAAGTACTGTTTTTTGTCTCAAGTAATGGCTGTTTTAGTTGAGTTTCTAAGCTGTTGAAATTTGATGCGATCTAGGGGAGCTTTAGTAGCTCTCCATTTATCCCAGGCCTGGTCTCGGAGTTTAATTTTAGTTTTGGTTTCTCTAGTTAGCCAAGGTGCTATCTGTTCCTTGGATCTGATTAGTCAGTTTGGGGCATGAGAGTCAAGTATGTTAAGGAATGTGTCATTAAAGTATGTCACGCTCGCATCTAGGGGTAGAGTTTTTAGGATGGACCAGTTACAGGATTTAAGTTCTGCAAGGAATTGTTTTGGGACAAATTTCTTCTTGTTTCTAACAAGTCTATATGAGGGATGGTTAGCAAGTGCAAATTTGTGTTTTATGATATAAGTGACAAGGTGGTCGCTGAGGTCATTGGGGAGGGTCCCAGTGGTATAATTGTGTGTGTCCTTATTGGTAAGAATCCAGTCAATGGTGCTCTCTTTTTGCTGAGCATTTCCAATTCTAGTTGGAGATGAAATATTTTGGGAGAAACCATGTAAGTTAATAGGATGGGGATTTATCTGGGCGGAGCAATGGGACCAGTCAATATTGAAATCCCCTAGTACTATGGTTTCTTGAGGGTAGTTGGTGGCTAACCAACTTAGAGTTTGCTCCAAGGTTTCTGAGTTCTTACCTGGTGGAATATAAATTACTATAAGATTGATACATTTTTGGGTGTTTAGGCATATCTTTAGGGCAATAAGTTCTATGTTAGAGACCTTAGGAGGTTGTAATGGATTCCTAATGATATTCAGTGTGTTCCTAAACATTACAGCTATTCCCCCGCCCCTTTTATTTATCCGATCAATCCTAAGGATATTGTACCCAGGTGGGAGAATCTCTTCATCCTTTGTGGCAGGTTTGAGCCATGTTTCCGATAGGCACATAATGTCAGGGGAATGAGTAGCTAACATAGCATGTAAGTTGTGAACCTTGTTGTTTATGCTTCTTAGATTAAGATGGAATATGAGGAGGGAGCCTGTAGAATTTTGGGCTAATTTAGAGGTGATAGAATCTGGGTCAGTGGTTGGACCTGGGTTGTGGTGGATGTCACCATCTTTGGTGATACATTTTTTCAGGTGGTCTAAGAATCTTTGGAGTTTGCATAGTAGCTTAAGATTAGATTTAATGGTAGATACCTTAGGGTGGCGGAGGGTAAGATACTCTCTTTTGAAGCATAGAGTTTTAGCAGGGTTGAGAGAAGGTGAGATAAGATTAGAGGGAAGGTTTGTATGTGTGGTAGTGTGACCCTTGGGGAAGGGAATTCCTAAAAGTGTTTGGTTTTCATAACTTGATAAAAAATAAGGAATAAGAAGGAGTAGAACTGGAAGAGGGATGATAGAATATGTGATTTTGCCCATGATATAGAGAGAGAAAGGCTAGTGGGATGGGAGGAGTAAGGAGAACTTACTTAGTAATGGAGGATGGCCGAGAGTGTGGGAGGAGGAGTAGTAAATTGTGGGGTGGTCGTAATTGGTAGAGAGCAGGTGGGATGGATTAGTTAACCTAATAAATGTGGAGGTAGTGGGGGCGGGTGAGATATGGGGGCAGGGTGGGGCACGGAGCGAGCCCGAGCGAAGCGAGGGCGAAGCGGAGCGGGGAATACACCTGCCAGGAGTTTGCAGGGTCTTAAAGGCAACTGGATGTGAGTACTGAAGACTGTTTTTAAAACAAATACTTTGGTTATGCAAGAGTCTCATTTCTTGACAGTTTAATTTATGCTGCCAGTTATGGTGAAGGTACTGTTTAGTAGCCTGCCAGCGGGACGCTTTCCTGGTTAATAAAATTATAGCAAGGGTATTGTTTTTACCCTAAGTCTTTTAGGAGGATATACTTTTATCACTGTTGGTAACAACAGGTCTGTGCATTTGCACCGGGTTGGAGTCCTTCGGGTCAGCGCCTAGAACCTGGGAGCCACGCGGTGATAGTCTGTATGGGGGGCTTCCTAAGATGAGATAAAGGAGAGAGACAACATTTGAATGTCGAAGTAATTGGCATACAATAGCATAGGAGAAGCTATACCAAATACAATCAGTTTCCAGGGCTAGAGCACATCAAATAGAGTAGTCAGCATGGGAAAGAAGCAGGTACAGAACACAACTCAGTCCACAGTAAACTGCACAGAATAGTTGTTTAAAAAACCAGTAGTGCGTATCAAGGATAGAAGGCACCAGCCAGTCTTTCTTGAAGTAGCATAAACACCAGGCTTAACGCTAGCTTTACAATAGCTGCTTATAATTTAAATAGTTAAAACGCTAGTTACAACGCCTTGTACAAAAGGAGGTTAAAGCGTTGTAATACTTCCAAAGTTGGATACATTTACATAGATCTGTTTTTCTTTCTCATGTCCACATTTCTTTTTTTCTAACTTTCAAAAATGTCTATATTTCATTCTCTGTATTTTGCACTTTCTCTGTCACTTTTGTTTTCAAAACAGCCCAATAAATTATTTCATATGCAAGTATTTTTTCACTCTAATTTCTCTCTTAATTTTTCTGAATGACTACTATCTTGAAATTCTGGGCTCCATGAATAATAGTAACAACACATAATTTATTCTTTATCCTCAACAGTCCTCTTTGTCATCTTTATAGCTCTTTTTCACCCATCAGTTTTTGTGTTTTTTGTGGATTACTTCTTCCTTCTACCACGTGGGGGGGGGGGGATCTTAGCCTGGCCTAACTCTGTTATTTGAATATTTCTATGTCCTGAGGATTCCACACTGCCTTTTTTCAATCCTGATACCACTGTGTATGCCAGGATTGGGAACTTTTTATCCTGGAATCTGTTCACCCAGCTTTTTTATTTTTAACCTACCTTTCTCCATGATAGATAAAATCCAGTCATATATAACGCTGTCTTGGTGAAATTTTGTGAAAACAGGGTCCATCATGTGAAGGTACTCTCCAAGACTTGTGGATGAATTCAGTTCCAGCAATACTCCTCTCATTTTCTTGCTGATTTCATCTCTACATTTGGACCCCTTGAGTTTCCTGTTAGACTAACTCTCTGGATCCTGACTCTACTGATGCGTAGAAAGGAAGGTCCATGAAAGATAATGAGTTAATACTTATAATAACTGATTATTCTGCTAGTGATTTTATCTCAGTTAAACTGGGAACTTATCAAACATTTGGTAAGTGGAAAATTGAAAACAGACAACAGAATAGTAAAATCTAGGAAGTAGAAATGGTGGAACTGATATAAGAACTTAAAAAGGAGGAGCTTCTGAAAGATGCCTAAAAGATTTTTAGCTGATAAAGAAATTGTGGCAGATATAAGACTTTTTAAATGGAAAGGAAAGTGATAACACAATTAATTTAGGTTTGTAATACAATGAATTTAAGAGTGAGAAGAAAAATTAAGGAAACTACTAGCATATCAGCTAAGGGCTCAGCAAAGACAAAAATAGGTCAGAAAAAAATCACAATGTACTTTAGAAGGGATAGCAGATGCTTTTAAGAAATAAAATACTGCTATCACACCAGATCAAATCACAATAGAAGAATGGCAGGCATAGAATGTAACCAATCTTATGCAATTAGGACCAACATCCCTATACTTCATAACCTGTGCTGACTTGCTTTAAGCTTATACATTCAAATTGCCTGCTTAACTTCATTTATTTTTATTACTTACCAAATGTTGAAACTTGGTATAATTTGCATTTATGTTATAGACCTCTTTGACTGTTTCCCTTTTTATATGGAACTTATCTCCTTGGGCTTCTGCTAAAAATAGACATATTTCCCAAGTCAGACTATCCAGGTTATAAAAAAGCAAATAAACAAGCAGAGTCTTTTTTAACAAGAACACCGTTGCTTCCTATTTTCCCTGAAGAAATTAAGGAGCAAGTTGTAGTTTCAGAGTGGTATAACTCTGGACCAGATGGATTCCTGATTTAATTTCATAAGAAGACTGTAGATTATTTTTTCCAGCTGATGGATTCAGGAAATTGTTAAAAAAGATATTTCTTCCTTTTACTTAGGTATTCAGTGGGAGGGATGAGGAGGACTGAGTTTCCGCCATCATCCTGGAAGTAAGTGCTGATTACAGCAATCATAAAACATACAAACACTTATCCTACAATTTCCCCTCTGAAAATTAGTCATGAGATTTTTACAAAAATCTTCATTACTAGACTGTAAGCGCTGCTATGAAAAGTGATCTACATGGATTAGGTGAGGGTTTGGGGGTAGGATATGACAGATTCACTCTAAGATGAGTAAAGATGACTGAGACATCTAGGGTTTCAACTGAATGAAGAATGGCTTTGTTAAAAGAAGCAGGAAGAACACATTATTACATCAGATTATCTTTGTTGTGGAAGGTGTTGATAATTTAAAAATGAGCAATTTATAATATGAAATGCGCTTATATGAAGGCAAATGGGACCAATGCAAATACTGTTAACACTAAAAGACAAATGATTGCCTTAGTTCTTGTCACTACTGAAAGAATATGAGATATATACTGGTTTTATAATTTACAAATGAAATCAGTCTTGTTCTCTGTTTTGGGTGGATCATTCACCAACCTAGAGGAAAAAAGGGAAGAAAATGGATCTAAATGTAGTACAAGAAAGTTGTGCGTGTTTTGGTATAAAATAAAACTTTGTAAGATTAACTTTGCAGCACTAATGAAAGAGAATAGGAGAGGCAGAACAGCAATTGACAAGACAGAGTAATTTAGATACGCCACCTGCCAGTAAGTTAGAAGCAATTTAATTGAACATTGTCTCCAAAGTTATCCTTATAGTGAGGGTGATCCTTTTTAAGAACATTTTTTATTAATTTTTCATATTTACAATATATACACAGGAGGGAATTCAACATCACATACTGTTATACAGTGTTAGGAATACAATGAATCATCAAGGTAATCTTACACAATTAACACATTAAGAGTCGTGGTGTTTCAATAGCAACATTTCAAGGCTATGTCAAACTCTAAAACTATCAATATAATTTATAGATCTTTTTTTGATCACTTCTTTTTCAGTTTTAAATAGTACTGCCATTAAATTTAAAATGTATTTGAATACAGGAAATGGGTTTGACTTCCACATTTTTGTAATAATTTTTCTAGCTATTGACAGTAAACTTCAGAAGATATTTTGTTGTTTGACTTTTACAGATAAAGAAAGTGGAACATGCATTAATATCACTGCTCTTGTTAAAAGACAATTATCAGACCATAACCCTTAAAAAACATACTTATATGTTCCCAATATACATTTAATTTTTCATAACGCATAAACATGTGTGTGTCTAATCAGCATTTACAACTTTACTGCACCTCCAATAAACTGAAGAATTAATTTTACTAAACTCAGATATTTTATAGGGAGCTACATTCTATGTACATATTTCTGCATAAAAACTTTCCAGTATAAACTTGAAGAAGTTTGGCTAACTGATTTAAGTAACAAAATTTTATTCTTACCATCTATTGAGTCACTCAATCTACTACTATATAAAAAGTTCCAGAATTTTGCATCAAAATTATTATTGTTTATAATTAACTTATACAACTTGGACAAGCTTCCTTTGTAAGTCAATTTACCTTTAATGATAGCATTCACATGTTAATATAATGGGGAAATAGTGTTATGTTCCTCTTCACTTATATTATTTACACATTCATTTAATTTCTTACTGATGAATAACATTAACTGGTTAACAGATTCGTCCAACTTATAAACTTTCATTAAATATTCTGGCAACATAGCTTTTTCTTTTTCAAAGCAATCAGACCTTAATACTAATCAATTCCTTTTTAATAAATTCATTTTAACATTGTTTTGAATTTTCTTAAATCTAGAAGTGTGTGGAATGGGAAAACACAAAAACCTCCATTTTATATTAATGGAGTTTTAAAAATATAGTTGTTAACTGTTTTAAGAATTAATTTCACATATGCAGAGTCTAAAGATTGAAATGAATTTCCTTCTAAGGTAAATTTTATTAACTATATGAAAGGATTGTTATATATTTCTAATTTATCACATTTGATAAACTTATAAGAATTTAGTATAATCTGTCCCTGAATGGTTTTCTATTGATTAGTGTAGGTTGAGTCTATCCAGAGTATAAAATAGTTAAAATCTGCAGCAACAGAATACGATTCTACATTTGGGATGCTAATATCACAATACTCCCATAATCGTATATGATTTCTATAAGCAATTCTCAGCTTTTTAGGATACCATAAAAACATGTATTCCATTTTTAATAGGTACACTTCTTCAATTATTTTATTCAAAATTATTATTAATAATTTTACTCACATCTTGATAGATTTTTATTACTAAATATTTTAGTTATTTTCCTTCCCAATTATATCTATCTTTAAACTTACTATCTAGTAACTGATTTAACACTGAAGTTTCAGCTTTTTTATTATTAAATTTCAGCAGCGATTCTTCTTGAAACTTTTCTATTTCCTCATCTATTTCTTCACTTAAATAATTTAAATCCCCTATAGCTAGTAAAATACCATCTGCAAAAAGCTGTAGTTTAGATTGACAATCCTTGCTAATTGAGAATCCATCAATGTTTTCATCACGTCTTATACTATTAGCTAAGAGTTTAATAACTAATGCAAATAGAAGGGACAAGGGACACCCTTGCTGTGTGCCTTTGTTTAAAATGAATCCTTAAGAAATGTAAGATCCAATTTTAACATATGCTTTGGAGTCTCTGTACAGGTTTGTAATATTCCAATAAACTGTTCTGAAAATGTAAATGCCTCTAAAGTTTTAAACAAGTAGCTTCAATCTACAGAATCAAAAGCTCTCTCAATATCTAAGCTAATTAGGGCCAATTTCTTGTTCATTCCTTTTGCTAAATCTAAGATAGTTACTACCCATGTTATATTATCATACATTAGTCTATTAAATATAAATCCTGTTTGATCTTTATCAATTAATCTACTATATCTCTTAATCTTGTAGCGAAAATGGAAGTAAATATTTTATAGTCTACATTTAATAATGAAATAGGTCTATATGCAGAAACTAACTTATTATCTTTCCTTGTTTAAGTATAGGTGAGACTACATAAAATTTCCATGAGGAAGGAATTATTTTGTCACTTTGAATTATCTTGAAAACTTTGCTCAGTAATTCTAAACTAGTTAATGGTAGCAGACTATATAACTCCATGCTTAAAACATATAACCCTGGAGCTTTATCATTTTCCCCCTTTTTAAAGCATCTTTAACTTCTATTAGGGTAATAGGTTTATTCAACAGAGATACTGTATTTGATGATCATGTTTATTAGTAACTTTTTTCTTAAATACTTGTCAATTTTGTAATCATCAGGATTATTATTTTTATCTTTGCTAAGATCCTCATATATTTTTTTTAATTATTAAGCATTTCTTCTATGTCTAAAAGTTTATTAATGTGGGGATTTTGGATATTACTGATTTGTACCTTTTTGCTTAACAACTTACTTGTATTAGCTAATATATGTAGATTTTCTGAAGTCATCAAATAACTGTGCAATGTTATTTTTTTCTAAAGCTATCTCCACTTTATATGTTAAAACTGTTTAATATGTTAGCATTATTTTAATGACTTCAATATTATCTAATTTCTTTGTTTGTTGTTCAAATCTCACTTTGTGTATTTCATCTTGTATTTCTAACAAGTCTTTATTCCATACTTTCATTTTATTACTAGCCTATCTTCCTATTCTAACTTTAATATGCATTTTAAGGAGTTCCACAGTATGATTGTACTAACCTGACCATTATCATTCAAAGATAAAAACTCTCAATCTGTTGTTTAAGGTAACTCTTAAATTATTTTAGTTTCATCATATATACTGTGATTCCATAAATAATCTGAAATTTTCTTATATCCATTAATATGTTAATACTTAGTGCATTATGATTAGATAAAGAATAAGGAATTTTTTTAAAACAATTCACTTTATTAAGTAAATCTATAGAGGCATAAATCCTATCAATTTTAGTTTGTGCCCCATGAGCATAAGAATAGTGAATAAAGAACAATGATGTAGCTTCTCTTTTACTATTAAATTAACTAAATTATTATTACTAATCCATCTATTTAGTGTTTTAACTGATGCCAGTATTTTGACTTTCTTCTATTCATGTGTATCTTCTATAATAGGTATGTAGTTAAAATCCCATGCTAAAATTAAACTACCCTTCTAATTGCTTTGTAGTAAGTTTAAGTGATCTTTAGCCACTCTTGTACCTATTCCAGGGATCCAGTAAAAATTAGCTATTGTATAAAATTTGCCATTATATTTAATTATTACAAATGTATACATTCCTTTTGGAATCATAGAATCATAGGAAGTTGCTAGGCTATTGGCCCTGAGGCCCTTACAAGCCTAGCCAACCATTTAGCCCATGTTCTGACAAGTCAGTACTCAATGTCCCTGTCCAGCAGGGACATATGTGGAATCCCAGGGGTGCATATTCTATTCCCCATCCAGTTATCGAGGTTGCACTTAAAAAGGGTTAATGAGGTACTCTGCTTGTCATGGAAAGGGAGTCTATTCCACAAATCTGTCCCGTCAACAAGTCCTATTGATGTCACAGACCAGGTTGAGGTCACGTGTGTAGGTTACCATGAGGGATCATTAATGGATTCAATGACCTTTAGGCATTACAGTAGATTTTCTCCAAATTATAGCAGTTCCTCTCCTCTTTTTGTTAAAAGCAACATATGATAATATTTCATAACCTAAGTTATTTAAATATTGCATATCTTTATCGAACAAGTGAGTCTCTTGCAAGAATATAATGTCCCCTCTATTTAATTTTAGATAGCTCATTAATGATTTCATTTTGTTGCCATTATGCAATCCAATTGCGGTAATAGATAATAGATTAAAACTATCTATATTGTGTCTTTAAAAAAATTTATTTTCAAAGATAATATGACACGTTTATCCACCATATTAATTTAATTACATATAAGACTCTAAAATATGCTTCCAATACTATCTTAACATACCTTATTTTTTTACTTCTTTCTTTGTACAAACTAAACTACAAAAACTCATAAATAAAAACAAAGACAAGTCTACAACTATAACTGTATATATTGCTAAAAAAACACAACCTAACATGGATACCAAAGTTCCTAGTTTGCCTATTAAATAGACTATCTACTATACCATTTCTCTCTCTACTAAAATTTATGAAAAAAGCGACCGTAACTTACAAAACATTTATATATTATATAGAAGTCAAAAACAGTAAGAGACTGTTAATTTAATTAAATCTTTTGCCATTTAAAACTATTTATGCATTACTACAAAACAATTTAATAATCCTCTTCTATTAATCATAAACATTAAATAACCCAATGAACAGCGTACTATACACCTGCTTATGTAATAGAAGTATAAATTATCTATTAAATATTCCTAAATTATTCACTCATTAAACATTATTATAACAAAATTTCTAAATCATAAATAGAACAGAGTGGGACCTAAAGAGATAAAGATATCTGTAAACTTACAGGTGACAGGTAATCTTATCATACTAAACTATTATACAATAGGAAAATCAACAGACATATGTATTTATCATGCTAAAAGATACATACATATATATTTTATAGATCTAATAAAAGCTCTGAATTAATTTTTAAAGTACACGTGTTGATGTCTCAAAATTGTGCAACACTCTTAACATGACAAATAACATATTTGAAAATCCTTTAGCTTATTAAATTACTTCATAAAAAATACAGAAAATATTGAGGTCAAAGAGAATGCCTTGTTATTTCTATGTAGTCAAAAAAATTTGCAGTCTATACTGTATTCAAAAGTTACAGTATGCTTAATTCAAATCCCATTCGCCCCTCCTGGGTTCAAACATTTTGAAAAATCTACTTTACTTTCTATCAAAATGGATGTACTAATTCTGCAACATACACTCATTTTGGCTATGACTTATGAAATAAGTTATTTCAGGTAGTTTTACTGAATCTAATCACATACAATATGTAAAAAGCTTCAAAGTTCATATGACCAAGCTTCAAATTCCAGTTTTCAGATTATATTCAAATATTTTATATGATTTTCTATGTAAATTACATGAGATCTTGTACATTCACATTTCTGCTATATACAGGTATATGTAATACATATCTTTCTTATAAGCAGTTTGTTATTTAAATATGTTTTTCTTTCTTATTTTTCCCATTAATATTCTTTCTTATTCTATACAACTTCTACTTCTAAAATCTCACACCAAAAAGCTATTTAATCATCATCTCTCTATTAGAGATTATAGCATGTGTGTATATTTCTTAAATTACTGATACTGCGCTTTTATTAATCTTACATATTACATATTTCATTCCTTGTGCATTTGTATATTATTCATAAGATGTTTACTCTTCTTATTAATTCTAGTATTACAAGCAATCCTGACATATATAAAAGAATTCTCGCTTCTTTAATATGAATTTGTGTCCTTACCCTTGTGAAATGCTGTTATGATCTAAGCTTCACATCCTGACATTATAATTTGATTACAGCATGTGAAAATGAAACACAGCAGCTGCTAATGTCCTCTTTAGGTTTCCTATTCTTCTTAATTATTTTAAACTGTTACAATCAGTAGCAAACATCTAACATTACATCTTTCCATTAATATGTACAGTTAGAGTTAATCACACTACGAAATAAGCTATTAATATTCAGCAAACTCCAAGCAAATTAAATGTCAGCAACATCTCAATATAAAACATTTTTTGTTTTACCAATTCTTCACTTGTAAGAAAAGAAACAAAAAAAGATATTTTGAATACATTTCTCACATGTATACTTTAAGAAAAAGAAAGAAAATAAATGTCCTTTCTGTTTTCACATATATCAGTGATGAACTTTGACATAGATTTTCAGAACAGTTCAAGGTGGGAAGCAAGGCAAGCAAGAATCCAGCATTCTAACACACATGGGACATTAATTTGTTGTCAAACGTTCTTTAAATGTTACTTGCTTCATTAAAGATATATGAAACAAATGTGTTATACAGGAACAAAGAAAACAAAATCCCCAGCACTTTAACACTGCTAATTAGCATTACTTAGACCCGACATTCAGTTAACTCAGCAATACACATACTAATCAAAGTTAAACAAATAAAATAAAATTCTTAACTTATATAGTGTTAAAGTTACCAATTCTAGTGCTTATAATTAATGACATTTTCTTACAAGAAGCATTCTTTTTACCATTTAAAAACATATTTATACATTTAGATAAATGAAATATATTATGTCTTTTACTGTAAATTATACAGTCACACATCAAGGGTGTCAGAACTTGTCAGATTTGGGATGCATGGCTAGGGTTAAAAAGGCCCTTGTGGTCGTTAATCTAGTAAACACCTATGAAATACAGTAAAACAGTAAAAATAACCATTTATATTCCTCATCATGACAGAGCCAATAGCCTAGTACCTACCTATGAACCTATGAACCTATATATAGACACACACACACACAGATATATATATATATATATATATATATATATATATATATATATATATATATATATATATATGCACACACACACACACACACACACACACACACACACACACACAAACATACATTTCTAACGTAGAAAAATCTGCCATCAGCTCATGACCAATTATATTGTTAAAGTAAACCATGGTAATTTAGTTTCCAAAGCAACATCTTTCATTTTTCTCTTCCCTTTATTTGAAGTTTATACAACCCTGTTAGACCAATAAATGAAGCATGGAACGATGTAATAAGATGCAAGACAATCATAATTTCTCTTCTTGAAGTTTGCAAATTCCACACTGCTGAAACAAAATCCATTATCAGACAATACTATTTGTGGAACACCATGAGTGCATAAAATGCTGTCCTGTTTTTCCTATGAATGACTGTGAAGTAGCAGAAATCAGAGTGTATATATATATATATATATATATATATATATATATATATATATATATATATATATATATACACACACACACAGTGGATATATATATATATATATATATATATATATATATATATATATATATAAAACACAAAAATGATTTCCAGCATCACCAACCATTCAATAAAAGTTCCAAAATGACAGTGAATAGCTGCCAAGTATCCTTTATTGGCTGACAAACAGTGAAAACAAACAACTCCAAACTGGTTTCATCCCTTAGGCATCATCAGTGGAAAAGTACCTCATAGAACATCTGCTCCCTCAATATATAGCCTAAATTAAAGAAACAGATCCATTTAAAGCCACAGATCTATTTAAAATAACAGTGAGGCAAGTTAGTACATTTATCAAACAGCAAGACATATTTAGTAGACAGAAAAATAATAAAAATACATACTTTCAGCCCTATTATTTATCTAGCCACTCATTTTAATGGGCCAATTAACACTACTATCATCCTTTTATAAATATTCATTCAAACAGGGCTTGTATAATGCCCCTAAATTCAAAATCCATGACCTCTCCTTTTAATCTAGCACTTTATGTTTATCCATTTCTGTTAAATTGCCTTATGTATTGTATCAGTTCCTATAAATACAAAACGTGCAGTTGTGTGATCTATTTTATGTTTGTAAAGGGTACTCCTAATACGTTGACATTTAATATTGCTTAAATGCACCACTACCCTGCTCTTAAAGGACCTAGACGTTTGGCCGACATAGAAAGCCCAGCATTGGCATATAGCCAAATAGATCATCCATTCTGTCCAACACGTAATTAATTGTTGTATATCATATACTCTAGGTGTATTAATAGAAGTGAAATATTTAGTTTTCAAAATAACTTTACAATATACACAGTTTCCACATGGATTGCATCCTTTACTAGCATCAATTATTTGCTTTTTACTATACATCTTTTTATACCATGCAAGGGATTCTCCTAAGTTTTTACCTCTCCTATATCCAAACTTACAATAGCGTATAAGATGTCCTTCAAAAAATGTATCAGTTTTGAGAATGTGCCAATGTTTATTAACAATATTCCATAATTTATACATATTTGTCCCATATGTTGTTATAAACCTAAGTGGAGTCTGTTCTCCTACATTTACCCCATTCTTTCTACTCATCTGTGTTAAATTTCTTTCTAAAAGGGATGTCCTTAGTTCTTCTTTTTTAATAAACCATCTATTATAACCTCTCTGGACAAACATTACCCATTTTTCTAACTTCTTTCTGATACTCTTCATTATTACTACATATACGGCGTAACCTCTGAAACTGATGTTTTGGAATATTCAAAATAGTGTGCTTTGGATGGCAACTATCTACTCTTAATATAGAATTCCTACTGAGTGGTTTTCTATATAGACCCGTACTCAGGGTCCCATCATATATTTTGTAACATGTACATCTAGGAAATCTATAGCTACTTTTTCCATCCTATCCACAAAAACAATGTCAAATACATTAAAATTCAAATGTTCAACAAACATTTTCTATCCACTTTCAGAGCCAGACCAAATGGCCCAGCAATCATCTAGGTAACGTTGCCACATTATCAAATCAGACTTAAATGGATTGCTGTCATCATATGCCAAACTATACTCAAGGTACCCCATAAAAAAAAGATCAGCATATACTGGGGCAAATGTTGTACCCATTGCTGTTCCATTCACCTGCAAATAGCATTTATTCCCAAAAAAGAACACATTGTTTTTCAATACAATTTTCACCAAATCTAACAGAAGATAACAATGTTCAACAGAATAATGCTCATATTCCAACAACCAAAATTGTATTGCTTCAACCTCTCCATAGTGTGGGATGCTAGTATACAATGATTGCACATCCAAAGTGCAAATAAATGAATCTTGTGTAATTGAAATGTCATCAACCACTTCCAAAAATTCACTTGTATCCCTTATTCTTGATCTAACCAATGTTAATAAAGGTTTAAACTGTGTTTCTAAATAAGTAGAGATAGGTTCCATCAAGGATCCTATCCCTGAAACTATAGACCTACAGGTGTCTATAGGTGGGGGAAAATGTTCTTATGTATGTTTGGTAGAATATAAAATAACTGGGACCTTGGATTATCTACTATTAATTCCTTTAATAAGGGGTCTGTAATATAACCTTTCTCCTTATATTCTTTTAACGTTTCGTCTATTTTTCGTTTGAGGTCAACAGTGGGATCTAGAGGCAGTTTATAATAAAACCTGCCATCTTTCAACTGTTTTTGAACCTCTTTAATGTATTAATTTGTGTGCCAAATCACTATTGCCCCACCCTTATCCACCTTTAGTATCATTAAATTCTTATTATCCATTAGTTTTTTAAGAGCCTCTCTTTCCTTTCGAGTCAAATTGTTCCCATGATGTTTAAATATATAATTCTGGTTGTTATGTAGTTCACCACACTATCCTAAAATACTTTCACCCTGGGATGATAAGGGGGTACAAATGTTCCTTTTCTACACCTAAAGCCAGATACTGTGTTGGAAACAGCACCCTTTGTATGAAACAAATACTTTAAATTCAAATTTCTACAAAAGTTTTTTAAATCCATACAAATATCATACTGAGACTGGAAGTAAGATGGCACATAATTTAAACCTTTATTCAAAACTGCCTTTTCATCATCACTTAAGTGGTACTTTGTTAAATTCACTATAAGTCCATCATCTTTCACTTCTTCTTCAAGTTCCTAAACATCTCTTCCATCTCTGCAGACTTTTCATTTATTATGTTTTCTGCCGCCTCTTCTAAAGGGCCAACTTTTGATTTGACTTTTTTGTGTATTGGTAATTCTATTTCAACCAAATCCCCTGCATCATTATCTGTATCCGTACTAAAGGCATTGGATGACATTTCTGAAGTGCTAGATTCAATACTGTCCATGTTGCGAGCTGATTTCAAAATGGACCTACTTCTCTTCCATTTTATTCACCTTGACTTATTAGTAGTGTCACTGAATCTAACCACCCTTTTCTGTTGTTTCCAGGTATATGTTTTATTATTTTTAAAATCGTTCAAGTCTCTGTTAAATTTCTTTAATTTTTTTGGCCTTCACTTCAGTCTCAAACACTCTCATCTCCTCCATATACTTATCATATAGGCCCCTGTATTAATTCATGTCTCCATAACTTTGTATCACATCCAAACAGCCATCTACTTTAGATTTTACATCCACTAATGTCTCTTCATAATAAGAAATTAATGGTTCAAAGAATAATTTCGATACAGTATTCTGAATCAAGTGCCATTTTGAAATAAAATCTGTGTTTTCTTTGCCCAAACCGGGTTCAACATAAACTCGTGGTTCCCTATTAAAATCGCAAAGGTCCACTTACACGAATACAGAAACGTCGACACGTATTCAGCAAACTGCAAAAACACTGATTGTCCTGAAGCACAAAATTCAAAATGTTGACTCGTCATAGTTGGCTCTTCTGCGGTATAGCTCCTTAAGGTAAGTGTGTGATAGTTACGGACCTTAGGGTTAGGGTGCGGGCTAAGGTAAGTGCATAGATAGTAATGTATGCAAGGTTTAGTGTAGGGTTAGAAGTACGGTTTTGTTAAGTGTATGTGTGTGGATTATTTATTTTTTTGCGCATAGCTCCTTAAGGTAAGTGTGCGATAGTTACGACTTTAGGGTTAGGGTGCGGGTTAAGGTAAGTGCATTATAGGTAGTATATGCAAGCTTTACTTTAGGGTTAGAAGTAGGATTTTGGTTAGTGTGGGTGTATGTGGTTTATTTATTTTGTTTGGGTAGGTAGTATGTAGCGGGAGGTGGGGTTGGCCAACTATGACGATTCGAGATTTTGAATTTCGCAGTTTAGGGCATTCGGTGTTTTCGGGGTTCGCGCAATATGTGTAGCTGTTTTCATATTTGCTTAAAAGGACTTTCATGGTTATAATATAGACCCAAACATGTAGCCCCTCTGGCTAAATATACACACACACAGACTGAGAGACACAGATAGATATATCCATCAGCTGAAGAAAAATCAACAAGCAGTGGAGATCATGGCTTTTCTGGATGCTCCATTTGTGCAAACATGCATTCACTGATTATATACTACTTCTTTTCATTTATCATGCATTATTATTTTTTGACATTCTTAACCATGCCAGGAATTAATTCATATGATCGGACTAAACTGTTTATTAAGAACATTTCAGGAACAGCCTAATGCACAGTTTTCAGTGTTATAGAACAAGTCTGTAGAGAGATTATGATTCTAGACACTTAATGCTAGTATTCTGAAAGAACATGGCATTAACTTTGGCTCAGTTACTTGAGGCAAACATTGCAAGAAGAATTATATATTTAACAGTATAGTGTTTAGTCTTCTCAGAACACACCCATGATTTGCTCATAAGTCTTCTTCTTCTTCTTTCAGCTGCTCCCATTAGGGGTCGCCTGTTTCCATTTCTTCCTGTCCTCTGCATCTTGCTCTGGCACACCAACCGCCTGCATGTCCTCTCTCACCACATCCATAAACCTTATCTTAGGCCTTCCTCTTTTCCTGTTACCTGGCAGCTTCATCCTTAGCATCTTTTTTCCAATATACTCTGCATCCCTCCTCAGCACATGTCCAAACCAACGTAATCTTCCCTCTTTGGCTTTGTTTCCAAACCTTCCAACCTGGGCTGACCATCTTATTCCTAATTCTGTCCATCCTCGTCACACCCAGTGCAAATCTTAACATCTTCAACTCTGCCACATCAAGCTCTGACTCCTGCCTTTTTGTCAATGCCACTGTCTCCAACCCATATAACATAGCTGGTCTCACTACCCTCTTGTAGACCTTCCCTTTTACTCTTACTGGTACTCGTCTGTCACAAATCACTCCTGACACTCTTCTCCACCCACTCCATCCTGCCTGTACTCTCTTCTTCACCTCTCTTCCACACTCACCATTACTCTGAACTGTTGATCCCAAGTACTTAAACTCATTCACCTTCGCCACCTCTACTCCCTGCATCCTCACCATTCCTCTGTCCTCCCTCTCATTCACACACATATATTCTGTCTTAGTCCTGCTGACCTTCATTCCTCTTCTCTCTAAAGCATATCTCCACCTCTCCAGGGTCTCCTCCACCTGTTCCCTACTCTCACTACAGATCACAATGTCATCTGCAAACATCATAGCCCACGGGGACTCCTGTCTGATCTCGTCTGTCAACCTGTCCATCACCATTGCAAATAAGAAAGGGCTCAGAGCTAATCCTTGATGTAATCACACTTCCACCTTAAACGCATCCATCACTCTCACCGCAGACCTCACCGCTGTCACACTACCCTCGTACATATTTGCTCATGCAGTATAAGAACATATATTAAATGCTTGATCTGATATATCCAAGTCTGCAGACATTTCTGATTAGAGAACACACTTAATGCATCAGCATTAGTGCAAGTAAGTAATACAGATCTGAAGAATCTAGGTCTAGCATCTGCTGTAACACGAGTACTAGCTGTGGTTTATATAGTTCCCTGCCCAATAAGTGTTTTTTTTTCCTGAGCTTAGAATGTATGCAGTTTATTTTTCCCAAGTTTAGAGATTTTATTTCAATCAACTTTAGCCAAGCTAGTTTGGCCTGGTACCTTTAATTATTGTCAAAGGTAATGTCTTCATTTTGTTTAAAAGCAATGTTTACATTGGTGACTCCCACTAATGCTATATGCTCTTTTGTATAACTTTTGAGTAATACATCAACTGGTTGCAAAACTGTTACTTGTTTTTCTAGATTTCAGTTAATTCCTAACTCATTACAGCCTAATGATGCCTCCAGGAGTTTCTGCAGTTACAGCCTAATGATGCTGTAGGAATCAAATACTGCTTGATCATAACTGCATTAATGATTTCAAAACCATGCTGCAAACAAGGTATTACAAGATTTTGTCTTAAAGCTTACATAATGGCAAATACAACTATTTTGGTATTTGACTGCTGTCTAGTGCAAAAGAGATACTTGATATTATTTGTATACTATTTACTGCATGGTAATAATGTTCATATTTATCTAAATAACTCAACAATCTACTAACACAGATTTTGTCTCGTATGGAAGCTCACAGCTGCATGAAGAAAACGCTGCTGGCAATATACTTGTTGTTTGAATGGCTAGATACTGTAAGCTGTTTATACATTATAAATATTCGCTGTGTTTACTGTGGCTTATACAATCCAGTGTAAGACTGAGAATCAAATGAACACAGCCTTTGTAAAGATTACTTTGTGCTGAATATTTTACAATTGACAGTGTTCTAGTAACACTTAAGTGCTATAAATGTGATATTTTGTTTTGAACTGTTAGACGATAACTTCATTTTTTCAAAAGCTTAAATCACACCAAACTGAAAGAGTAGAAACTCCAAACAGGTCTACTGGATGGAAATAGTTTAAATGACTAAACTGCCCTCGGTATTAAACACAAAATTCACAGCCTTGCTTTCTGTCTTCATCTATACTAGGAGCAGAATGAATTTGTTTAGCACATTCAAGCTGTACTCATGACCCATACAGAATGTTTACTTTGGAAACACTGTACTTTCCTCTTAGCAAAAATATCATGTAATAAAACAGCATTAAACTTCCTTAGGTGAGAAGTACTACATTTAGGAAACTGTACCAGGGTTAGGGGAGTGGTGTTGCAGCAACTACAGTACGTTCTTTTAAAAACATCTTTCTGAAAAGGTTTTGTTTTATTTTAAGGTTTTAGCTATGTGCTCAGTTCTACTGAGCTATGGATAAGGCATTTTTCTTACTGAAACATATGCTGAGAGTCTGTATGCTGTTTGTCAAGGCAGCAATAACACAAATTAGTTTTGCTGCATTCCGCACACCTGGGAACGAATACTTTACACGTTTTGTTTTTATTCTCTGCTAAGTATTTTACTAAATGTCTAGTTAAGACATGTTATTCTGTTATACAATTATTCCTACATATCCCTCTCTAAGCTTCTGTTGTGATGTCTCTGCATAATTAGAATATTGGGCTAAACTTCTCAGTTTAGTCATATACTGATACTGCAAGCATTCTGATACGAGGCTCACATTTAATCTCTCCAGTGTCTCAATAGGTTTAGGAAATAAATTTGCTTTTTAATAAACTTACTAGGTGTACACAGGTCTTTCAGGAATTAAGAGACTTCCATTAAAGTGTAAATGCCAGTTCCACAAAGAGAATGTTGACCCTTTTCTGTCTTCATAACTTTGTTTACAGAAAAAATATTCCTAAGGTTTAAAATATTCCTTCCAAAACTGATTTATTTTTAATACTGAATACATTCCAAGTATCTAAAACTTACATTTTCTTCTTTTATTTCATCAGTCTAAAGATAATGCTAGTAGTGAAAATCTTTAGATCCTATTGCCAAAATTAAGACAATATAACTGGACTAAAAAGTCTAAACACCTTAAATGAGTTAACAGCTTTAATAAATAATGCAGCAATGAAAGCAATGTACACAGCTTAATAGCTCAGAACCTACTAAATGATGGCACAGCAGAACACATACAACAATGATATGGGATGTCTCTAAACCAGCTAGGTTTCTGTACTAACTACGTATACTTCAAAGAGATCTTTACCTTAATATACCAGCTAAAATTAACCACTCTGTATGCAAGATAACATATGCACTACTACTGACATTAAGCCTAATACGTGTAAAAGAAAATATATCTATAAGGATCAATATTAAAAAGTAGAGCCGCAATGCAGAAAACCCTAGCACAATTAAAATAGTTCATCAAATCCAGTCCAAATGTTCTTCTGTTTGTTGTTTTGTCCTGGTTGCCGAGTGGCTCCTTTCCTGGGATTTCTTTTCAGAGTTCCAAGAGTTCAATATAATGACAGTCGATGAAATGAGGTTCAATGAAATGGGATTTGATAAAGTAAGCATTTGATAATTTGAAGTAAATCTGCCATAACACCAATATATATGGATGTTAAAGGATATATATATATATATATATATATATATATATATATATATATATATATATATATATATAGCTTTTCTATAATGCGTGTGTATGTGTATCATATATCTACGTACATACCCATGTATAGCTAGACAGACAGATATCCCTAGCCATATATCTAAATATGGGGTCCCTATCAAATAATCGAAATTTCACTTACCCAAAACCCATTTAGCTGATGTGTTTTTGTGTGGTCTGCATTACTTTGAATATCACTCATCTCTGATTGCATTTAATTTTGATTTGAAGATCTTTACTTAAGGTTTGATCACTTCTATTTTGTATCTTATTCTAGTATTACATTTGTTTTAAGTTTTCTGTTCTGTTGGCGTTTTAAGAGTTCGTGGCTAGGGTCAATTAAAAAAAGTTACCAAAGAATTCTTTTGCAAACTGTGAATAGCAGCAGTTAATTAGTGGGGGAGCTGAGAAACAGCATTGCTCTTTTATTTAGAAATATCTGTATTTAAGTGAAGTGTTTGTGTGGTCTGCAATACTCTGAATATCACTCACCTCTGACTGCATTTAATTTTGATTTGAAACTCTTTACTTAAGGTTTGATCAGTTCTATTTTGTATCTTATTCTAGTATTACATTTGTTTTAAGTTTTCTGTTCTGTTGGCGTTTTAAGAGTTCGTGGCTAGGGTCAATTAAAAAAAGTTACCAAAGAATTCTTTTGCAAACTGTGAATAGCAGCAGTTAATTAGTGGGGGAGCTGAGAAACAGCATTGCTCTTTTATTTAGAAATATCTGTATTTAAGTGAAGTGTTTGTGTGGTCTGCAATACTCTGAATATCACTCACCTCTGACTGCATTTAATTTTGATTTGAAACTCTTTATTTAAGGTTTGATCACTTCTATTTTGTATCTTATTCCAGTATTAAATTTGTTTTGTTTTACGTTTTCTGTTCTGTTGAAGATTTAAGAGTTATTGGCTAGAGTCAGTTAAAAAAAGTTACCAAAGAATTCCTTTGCAAACTGTGAATAGCATTAATTAGTGGGGGGAGCTGAGAAACAGCATTGTTCTTTTATTTAGAAATATCTGTATTTAGCTGAAGTGTTTGTGTGGTCTGCATTGCTCTGAATATCTCTCGCTTATCTCTGGCTGCATTTAATTTTGATTTGAAGCTATTTAAGGTTTGATCACTTCTATTTTGCATCTTATTGTAGTATTATATTTGTTGTTTTAAGTTTTCTGTTTTGTTGCAGTTTTAAGAGTTCTTGCCTATTGTCAGTTAAACAAGTTATCAAAGGATTCCTTTGCAAACTGTGAATAGCATCAGTTAATTAGTTGAGGAGCTGAGAAACAGCATTGCTCTTTTAATTAGAAATATCTGTATTTAGCTGAAGTGTTTGTGTGGTCTGCATTGCTCTGAATATATCTCATCTCTGGCTGCATTCTTCTCCCTCCCACCCACCCAGTTCTTGTTGTGTTCTTAAATTTGGTGGCTTTTGAGTTGCCCGCCCCTACTATAAATATCATTTTGAATGGTCCTCACAGTCCCATCTCATCAGCTCATTCTACTGAGTAGAGAGAGAGATCTTTTGGGAAGGCCCACCCTGTTAGTTTCTCAACCTTGAAATATGTTGTTTCATCCCTTCCCACTTAACCTAAAAAAAAAAATATATATATATATATATATATATATATATATATATATATATATATATATGTATGTATGACAAAAATGCACTTTTATTACTGTATTTGTGATTCTTCTTACTTTATTACTTTATTTTGCTTTTGCTGCTTGTTCTTAAAAGTATTCAATTGCATTTATTCTGCTGCATTTGTTACAGCTTGTTAGTAGCCTGATTAAATTGTAACTGTTATTCAAAGCCTTTTGGTTTAAGTACTTGAGGTAGCTGACATCCTTCTAAGTTGGGAATTGCTGGTTGAAGGCTTAGTGTCTGTTATTCTAAAAGTGTCTTAGTTCTGGTTTAAGGACTTGGGCTTCAGGCCAGTTATTTTACATTAAGAAGGTTTGTGGTCTACACTGTTGTGGGAGGAAAGGGTAGATTCTGCCCTTATGAGCTGGGAATTGCTAGTTGAAGGCTTATTGTGCCTGCTTATCTGAACTGTTTCTTTCTGAAACTGGTGTGCCTTGTTTGCTGTAGCATAGACTAGATTCAGACCTGCTGAATCTAGCTCTGTTAGTATAACTTGAGCACTAATCCAGGTAATCTTTTTTGGATAAGGTTCCACTGTGCCCTAGTGACAGGAGTGTGCAGTTAGAACTTATCTGATTGAAGACTTCTGGAACAGGGCTCAGTTTTGAGCTTTCTTATTGGGTAATTGGTTAATTTGTTTAAATCAGTTTGCTCTTGTTTGTTAATGTTATATTTAAGTGTGTATCTGTTCTCTTGTGTGAAATTGACCTAAACAGAGTTTAAATACCTTTAGCATAGTCAGGTTACAGGTTTTACTGTATCCAGATCTGTTTGTGTGATTCCTGTGTTTCCTGCTAGCCTGCACTTAGTGGGAGCAAGTGAACCGTTTGGAACTGGTCTGTCATAAGGCTTTGAGCTAAGAGCTCAGGGACAAGGGTTGATTAGTCAATTCCAGTGTTTCTATTTTACTTTCATTTTTGCGGGAATTTAAATCCCGCATTTGCGTGGGTTTATGCTTGTTTGCCCGTCGTGCACCGCTGCTGTGCTGTACCATTTGTGAGGTATCTCATTTGCATTTTTTCCCTTACCAGCACTCCTGTGTAAGTGAGGCCCTCGCCTGCAGCTACTGTATTGACTTTATCCAGCTCTACTCACACCTATAGGTACTCTCCTCAGATAGTACCCACTCTACTATCCCTGATCTCTCTTCCACAGATTCTGATAACCATAGATGGACAACTTCCTATGGTTTCTCCTGCTAGTCTGGTTGATATGGGCATCCCGAGACAGTGTAGCAACTGCCTTATGTACACAGACAACCCTCTGCTACTACCATCTAGGAACACAATATGTGCAGACCTCTCAACCGTACCAAATCTCTCGGTTTTTACTGGTTTTGAGGTCCAAATATTGGGGTGCCACAATTCCTGAGAGGCACCCCTTAATTTCCGAATTTCCTAGCTTTTTTGTAATTTTTTTCTGGCTTTTTTTGGGCTGACATTATTGCGCTCATGCATGGTGACGTCAGCTTCGTGAGCAGCCTGCCCAGCCTGTTGGAACTTGGAGTTTACAGATTACACAGTTTGTTTTTTACTGACAGCCAGGCTGCAGTTGCTGGACTCGTCACTTCTCACAAGCTGCAAGCCTGCAACAGGGTAGGGGGAATAAAGAGAGAGGGGCGGGACACACACACATGAACAAAGTTCAGATTCACAGATTATTGTGGTGACAAGGTTTAGGTCGCTAGAGCGTGTAGATCAGAGGGATTGGGATTTCTTTAAGTGGAGCATGTCCAACAGCTCTGGGTTTGACATAGCTTTGTATGTTAGGCAGGGATCGCCTCTGAGTAGGCGATATGCGACGGAGTAAAGCTGGAGTTTTTTGAGACGGTCTGCGTAAGGCATCTGTTTGAGGCCAGTAATCCTCTTTGTGAGGTATTTTTGTGGCCTTTCCAGTTGTTGCAGATGTCTTGTGAGGTACATGCCAAAAGGGGCATTGTACTCTATAATGGGTCTAATGAGTGATGAGGAGAGGGGAACAATTACCTCTTTTTTTCTGGATGAGAAACCTTTTGTGATGAGGTGTGCCACGTAGAAGGATTTCCTGACCACTGTGACAATGTGATTATCAAAGGAGAGACTACTGTCCACCTGTGTCCCAAGGTCTCTTATCGCACTTTTGGTGTTAAGTAGACTACCACCTATGTAGTAGTTCATGGGTACAGAGTTTTTACCAAAGGGGATGACAATGCACTTTTTGGCATTGAGCTTGAGACCATGTCTTTGACACCAGGCATCTGTCTCAATGAGGCCCTTTTGTAGGATGTCCACATCATTAGGAGTTTTAATTATGGCTCCTAGTTTGCAGTCATCTGTGAATTTAGTTAGCCAAAGACCTTCTGTGTTAGCCTGTACTTCAGAGAAGTAGATACCAAACAGGAGAGGACCCAGGGCTGAACCCTGTGGTACTCCACTTGTGTTTTTTTTCTTTTAAATTAAAATAAGTTAAATAATTATTTTAGTTTAGTTAGAAAAAGGCAGGAGTCAGGACTCGGCAACCTTGTCCACAGTGACAGGCCCCGCCCGGGAGCAGAGCAGCAGCCAGCAGAACAAGCTGAAGCTAATGTACTCAATGGACTCGGAGCTGTGCGGTGGTGAATCCCAGACTCAGATGGACAGACGAATCCAATCATGAAAAAATGTATTTCTTCTGCTGCTTCTTCTTCCACTGGTTCCTCCTGCACCCCAGCAGGTAAAATAAATGTAAAGAAAATAAAGAACAGTTGTTGTGTTGAAGAAAGATAAGAAAATTAATTGTTTGAGTCATAGACTCGTAGACTGGTGTAACTATTAAATGACCATTCATGTGAAATAAATAATACATTTTGAAGCTTATTGGCAGCCTGGCAGGACATTTTGCAATAGCTGACCTGGTCCGGATGGTAGCTAACATACTGTACATATATACATGTAATGTACTGTACATATTTTCGCAGAATGTCCAGATTTTTTCCCTCATAAAATTTGTGCTTTTGTAGAAAATCATTGAAAACTAAAGTTACACTAAATAATGACAGACATTTGAGTTTCAGACTTTACATGCTTCAGAAAATATATAATATGCAAAATCTGTTATTCTAACAGCTTTCTAAGTTTATAGGACATGAGCAATATTTAAGTTATAACTTATCCCTATTTTTTGGGCCTTTGTCTCCCCATTTTTTCTAGCTTTGTCCAGATTTCTTGCACTGACAGGTTGACAGGTATGAATTCTGACAACATGTAGGACACCTCTAAAATGTATGTCAGACCAGAACAGCAGTGAATTAGCAGCTTCTTAAAAGGAAACTTAGGAAAGCACAGATGTGATTTAACACTTTGGATTATTTAGAACTGCTTCTAAAATAATCCTTTGTTGTAATAACCTTTGATTAAGCTATCTCTCTGTGAGCCAGAGGCAGATAATGTAGTAAACTATATTTCTTATTAGAAGTTTACTATATGTAGAAACAGGTTTGAAACATGTTAACCCCCAGTACTGTAATAAAGAGTTTAGATTGCAGGCTAAGAATATAAATACAACAAAGCAAACAGTAAGGACAGTAAGGATAAATGGTTCAACACACAGGAAACACAATACACAGTTAAAAATATGCAGAAAACACAATACACAGTGAAAAATAGCAAAGGATCATGCCACAGCAACACAATGCATAAACTTTTCATGATAGTGAGCGCTTTCACAGCACCTTTGCTGCTTCATCAGACATTACAGAAAGAACCAAAAGTCACCATTTTTAAAATACAAACCACCCCAGTGAGGGCACTTGGCCAATTTAGCCTTAAAGTTACAGATTATAAAATGGATCTAATACATCAATGGTCTGTGTAAACAGCAATATACAAAATAGTAACATATATAAAGAAGTAGTAGAGAAAAAAGGTAATCCACTGTGAAAAAAAATGTCTGTGGAAGCAACAAATCAATAGCAAAAGCAAAATTAATCCACAGAACCACCACAACAGTCTCAAATAAAATCATGGTTTAATAAAAAGGTTAGCACTTTCATGCCCCTTTGAGCACTTCTTCAGACCGATACAAAACATTTAAAACACATTCCAAATAAATACTAAAACAATGACCACATGACCAATGATGTCAGTAACTATTTAAATAAACTATGAGCCTTTAAAATAGGCTTTAAAGGTACATACTCATTTAACCCTGGATGTACATCCACATGTAATTTCACTGTCCATCTAGTTTCTCTCTGTTCCACTGCATTATTAATATCTCCCAATCTTAACTCTTGTTCAACTTAGTTATACAAGTCGCATTCAATGACGGCTCACCACTGTTTGCAGGAAGTTCCTGGTTAAGGGAGGTATTAGCCTCTTCCCTTCTTAAAGGAACCTCTTCAATTCAGAGGTACAGGAATTGTCACTGGAAACTGTATCCTTATATCTCAGCCAGGTAAAAACATGCCCTTGGGCAAAATCATTTGAGTCTCTCTCCAACTTTCTTCATTTTTGGTTTAATAGCTGTCTTTCATATAGAGACACAGACTCAATGATCCAGTCTAATTTCTCATCTAAGACCTCTGGTGGAAATTTATCATACAGCTCCATCTGCATATTAATTTATGCTGGTAACCAATTCAGGCCATACCTCTCAACCTGGAAACATCAAAAATCTGGACAAGGCCCATGAAAAATAGGTACAAATCTGTATGCTGATTAACATAACATTTGCATACATAGTTATGTAGCCCCACTCACTCCAATGGGATTGTGGGATACCAACTTTTAAAAGCAAACTGAAGAACAGACAACCAAAATATGATAATGAAGCACAAAATAAGAAAAAGAACAATAGTGTTTTATTTATATTAATATTTGAACTTGTGCAAAACTAAAATACAATATTCTTTTAGAAAAATAACACTGGGTGCGGCTGTGCTTGCCTTCAGCCTTTTTTAAATAACATAAAATATAAACCAGTAAAATGAAGGAAATAGTGTCAGAACAGTCACCAAAAATCTCCGGAATGAAAGACACCACTGTAGAAAGCACCATAAAGCAAAGCTTTTTATACCAAAGAATTTGCTTTATGGTACTTTCTACAGTGGTGTCTATCATAAAATATAAACCCGCAACTGTGCAAGGGATATGAGTATGGTATGGATTGTGGATAGAATAAAATGACAGAGACATAAACAGAAATGTAAAGAAGATGAAAATAAATAAAAATAAGTAAAACATCTTGAATGTATTGTTAATATTAAAACATCACCAAACATTTACTGGCTAGTAAGAAAACAGATGCAGTAAACTGCAAACAAATTTACAACCTCTTTTACAATAAATAAATAAGTAAATTATTTTATACGCAAATTAAAATCAGATGAAAGTTGAATCAGGATCTCAACTGATTAAATAATCTGCTGGATTTTCAATAAATGAATGCAAACATAGCACTATCTGAAGTTAAACAGTATGATAGATTCTTGACTTCAACCATATCTAAAAAAGCAAGTGAACATAACTCCATATCCATTCTATTCAAAGAGCAAGCAGAATCCACCATAAATGGCTACCATTTATCTTTTCAAACCCAGTTTTTCTGTTTTCAGTATTTGCTTCTAGGCAGACTGATGTTTGTGCTCTGCCTCTGCAATATTATCAAATGTGAAGTTCTCAGTGAGCTAATTAATGTGGAGGATTGTTGCCTTCACCTTGCCTTATTGCCTTACTACTTACAAATATTAACAAAAGTGTTAGAGAATAGAGATCCCATTCCCCACCAAACCTCTGTTCTGCAAACATCATAATAAAAACACCTTATGATGCCCTATCACAGCTTGCATTTCCCTTTCAGAATATCTCTGTATAGACTGATTACTCAGGCATACAGTCATTGTGAATGCACTGAAACAAAACACGAAGAACTCTACCTCCCCTCAAGAGTACTATTTCTGCGTACTAGCCAAATGGAATCATATAGCTTTTCCCTGTAAACAGAAGTAATCACCATAAACTAACTTTCTCTTCAAAAGCTCCACTTCATGAGTTAACAGAAGTTGAACTGTCCTTATATACTACTATAGCATAGGAGAGGCTGCTAACATTCTTTAAACATTGATTTACAGCAAGAGACACTGCATCTATTTACACAAGGGATGGTTCATCTCCTGTCAGTGTTTCCATCAAGGTACATTATGTACAAGCTGTATTACACAACTGATGAAAAAATACAGCAACCTACAGCACTTTCAAATAACACATATGATGCTAAAGTGGTCTTGCTCTGAAGATTTGGGAGAAACTGTTTCTGCTGGAGAATGTATATGCAAATGGAAAGATCAAAAAGCAATGCCATGTATCTAAGGCATAAAAACTAATACACAATATATACGGCATTCAGAGGAGATTGAAAGTCTTTCTTTAATCCCCCCATGTTCCTTCTGCTCACAAGTCACAACATGTTTCTAAATACTTATTGATGGCAGGCACAGAACATTTCTCTGTCTGATCCACATAACCTATTAGGCATCTACTGTTAAAAAACACTTGATTTTTCTAAACACAGTACTATACCATCCCATTCCCCAACAAACCTCTGTTACGCAAACATCGTAAAAAAAATGGCTTATAACGAAGTTATCCTGTCAGGCTGTTATAGCTTGCAATAGTTATAGTCTCACTCAAAAAAACGGCTTGTAACTAAGTTATCCTGTCAGGCTGTTGCAGCTTGCAATAGTTATAGTCTCACTCACTCTCTTTCTCAATTAATTTTGTTTGCTTCTTTATTTTTATTTTACATGCTGCCAGAGGTAGACGAGCCTGAGGAAGTGGAAGAAATGTATTTTTTCATGATTTACTGCCGCACAGCTCTGGGTCCATTCCTGGTTGAGTAAATGCCTGACAAGACTGCTGTCTGTGTGCTGCTAGCATGCTTCTGCTGCTGAGTGTGGACACACAGGGAAGAGTTGCGTGCGTTGCTTGCTGCTTGCTTCCTAATCCTCTTGGTTGGCTCTCTAACATTTAAAACTAAATAAGCTAAGCCTAAGCTGCCTCTGCCAGTCTGCCTGCTTGTTATTTTAAAATAAAAACACCGTCTTACTGGGAGGAAGGTTCGTTCATCCAGAATCGTTCCTTTCTGCTCTCTCTCTGATTTATTTTGCACAGCTCTGGGTCTGGTCCCGGTCCAAGTAAATATCCGATGAGACTGCTGTTAGCCTGCTACTGCTGTAGAGTGTGGACACACAGGGAAGGGTTGTGTGTGTTGCTCCTGGCTGCCTCTCTAACTTTTAAAACTAAATAAGCTAAGCCTAAGCTACATCTGCTCTGCCAGTCTGCCTGCTTGTTATTTTAAAATAAATAAACACTGTCTTACTGGGAGTTCATCCGGAATCGTCCCTTTCTGCTGCTCTCTCTCTGACTTATTTTGTTTGGAAATGGATTGCAGAGCTGCTGCAGCGAGAGATGCGACACACACGTAACACATGCAAGACTGCAAGTCATAAAAACACACACAGACTGGTGTATCAGCCTCAGGTGAATTATGACAGGCTGGCAGGCTGGTCATGAAGCTGAAGTCATTGTGCATGCCTCTGCAAGTGATGACATCGGCAAAAAAAAAAAAAAAGAACGAAAAAATTTAAAAAAAAATGCTGGGAAATTTGGGACTTAAGGGGGCCACTCGGGAACTCGTGGCACCCCAGTATTTGGACCTCAAAACTGGTAAATGCCAAAGAATTCGCTACAGTTGAGAGGTATTGTTCATGCTCCTCTGGTTTGAAGTAATCTACCAGAAGTTGCAAATAATTCAAGCTTAAATCAAGATTCAATCTTTGTCATTTTATCAATAATTCCTTATGTGTGTCACCATATGTGGACATTTTTAATACCCAAAGACCACGAGGTATAATACGTTTCTGCAAACAGACTTCAAAGTGGTATCTCTGAGCTTGAAGCCTTTTTAACTTATAATGTTCATTTTCTAGCTTCAAGAAATTCCTTCTCAACAAAGTAAAGTCACAGACACTTACTTTCTCATGAGACACACGATTTATAGCTTCCAGTTGTAAAAGAGGGTTTTCATTCGGTTCAACATACACAGAAAACTGTTCATGATATTTCTTCCATTCACCAGTCAACCTCAGGGTATAATCCAGTTCAAGGGTACTGGTATTCCCTTAAGCCATGTTTCAATACTGCCCAAAAATAGTAACAACAAAGCAAACAGTAAGGACAGTAAGGATAAAAGGTCCAACACACAGAAAACACAATACACAGTAAAAAATAGCAAAAGACCAAGCCACGGCAACACAAGGCATAATCTTTTAATGATAGTGAGCGGTTTTGCAGCACCTCTGCTGCTTCATCAGACATTACAGAAAGAATCAAAAGACACCATTTTTAAAATACAAACCAGCCAATGAGGTCACTTGGCCAATTCAGCCTTAAAGTTATAGATTATAAAATGGATCTAATACATCAATGGTCTGTGTAAACAACAATAATGCACAAAATAGTAACATATGTAAAGAAGTAACATATACAAAAAACAACATATATAAAAAAGCAGCATAAATAAAAAACATATATAGGAACATATATAAAGTCTGCATATATATATTCTGGCATGCATCCTATCTCTTCAACTCTCTAGCTTGCAGAACGGGTTTAATGCAGATCTTTTCATTCAAATCCCTACCTGTAGTAGCCCGCATCCTAATAATCCATTTGAGTTCTGATGTTTCTGTTCTATTGCTAACATTACCTCCCTATTCACTGGGCACACTGTTCTCAATCATCATAAATCTAAAGGACTGTGTGGGGTTATGCTGCATGACATGTTTAGCCAGTGCACTTGTTTCTATCTGTCTAATAATATTGTACACATGCTCTCTAATACGATCCTTAAACTTTCTGTCTGTTTTGCCAACAAAGAAGGACATACATACCTGGCAGTAGGCCAGGTAGACCACATGCTTAGAACCACAACTAGCATGTATATTATTAAACTCCATCATCCTACCTGTGTCAGGATGTAAAAACCTACTGCTGGTATTGATCAGACAGCAAAAGTTGCATTTGTTACAGGGCAGAGTACCTACAACACTCAACGCCATCTCATTACTTTTGTCCAACTTTGGATAACACAACATACTTTTAATTGATTTTTTATTTCTGAATGCAAATCTTGGTCTATTCCCCACTATAGATTTAATCTGTTCATTTGTGCATAAGACATGCCAATTCCTGTCAAAAATATTCTGCAACAGTTTAATGATACTGGAGTACGTAAGGGGTACTCTCATTTTATTATAGTAAGTTTCATCTTTATTACCTCTTACCTGCTTCTCAGAGATGTAAAGTTTCCCTTGATCCCCCTCAACAATGGTGTCTGAGAGAGGAATTCATCCACTTCCTTAGGATTGTAACCCCGTGATTTGAAATTATCTATCAGACATGTCAATTCTCGATGAAAATCTTTATTCTTAGAATTCAATCTTGATGCCTGTAGGCAAACAAGCAAATAAAGTCACTGGTAAAATCCTCTAAGGCTGAGTCCAAATTGCCCGCATCCACTAAGGACAATCACAAGGCCTTTTTCACATATGTTTGCATTCTCAAAGGTAACACCTAAATCTGTTCTGAACTTGTGGTGAATAACATCACATACACAAATGCCATAGATATAGCCAACCTGCTGGCAGACAGGTTAAGTGAAAACTTCACCCACCGTGTTCCCCATCAGTAAACCAGAATATCCCCAACACCTGCCCCCCTCCCCTCATCACCAGGGAGCAGATCTTTAATGCCCTCTCAAAGGCAAAAAATACAGTCTCCATGGGACCCGATAACATCCCTGGCTGTATCCTACATGAACTCAGGCATGAGCTCTCAGTTCCATTTGGCACCCTATTCAACCAAAGCCTAAGCACCGGCTTCATCCCAGCTGAATTGAGGACAGCCACTGTCATCCCTCTACATAAAGGTGGAGCATCCACTGACTTAGGCAATTATAGGCCCATCAACTTAATGAGCCTGATCTGCAAGGCCATGCAACGCATTATCATGGACCTTACAAACAAGGACATTGGCAACCTCCAAATGCTTGACCTCACACAGTTTGGTTTTGCCAAAGGGAGATCGTGCTGTTAAACTTGGTCAACTTCTTCAAAACAGTCACCAAAGCCATGGATGAGTGGAAGACAGTGCACACCACCTACCTTGACCTAGCCAAAGCCTTTGACACTATTCCCCACTAAGGCGTAATAGATAAACTCTTCCAGCTAGGCATCAATCAGTATGTTACCAGATGGGTAGCTAACTGGCCCACTGACAGAACCCACTCAGTCAAAATAGTGGAAGCTATCTCTAGTAGTAGTAGTAGTCCCGTAACAAGCAGTGTACCTCAAGGATCAGTCTTGGGGCCTCTACTGTTCGGGATATACTTTTCTGAGGTGCAAGCCAAAACCAGTGGTCTGTGGCTGACCAAGTTTGCAGATGACTGCAAGCTGGGTGCTGTCTTAAATGCTCCTAGTGATGTGAACATCCTCCAAGAGGAAAAAAAAATAATAAACAGAGCAGATCACGTACTCAGAACTCCACTTTAATAAAAGTTTAGCACAACTGTTTCCAACTTCTTCCTCCAAGAAGGCCCTACCCTAACTAATGACTGGTGCTGGAAGCACGGTCTCAGACTGAATACAAAGAAATGCATCATTATCCACTTTGGGGAAAATGGCATCCCCACTAATGATCACATTAATAACGTACTAAGCATGCCATCAGTCATGAGGGACTTGGGCACCCAGGTTGATAGCAACCTGACTTTTGACCACCACGTTGCCTCCATTGTCACCTCATAAATAAAGGAATTTCATCCAGGAACAAGGAGGTCATAACATCCCTGTACTCTTCCCTTATCAGACCCATTATCGAGTACAATGCCCCCTTCAGCATGTACCTTGCCAAGCACACACAGTAGATGGAGGGACCACAGAGGTTTCTGAACAGGAAAATCCAGGGTCTAAAACACCTATCCTATACAGATAGGCTCAAAGCCCTGTCCCTCTTCTCAGTCTCATACAGACTGCTCAGAGCTGACCTGTGTCTGGCATACAAGGCCATCTCAGACCCAGCCTTGATGGAGTTTCTGCATATCCGTAAGTCAAACTCCACTTGCTTAACCTGCCCGCAAGGCCTTAACCTGGTCTGTGACATTAATAGAACTTTTTGGTGGGATAGATTTGTGTCCCAAAGACTCCCCCCATCTGTGGAACAGACTCCCTCTCCATGTCAAGCAGAGTGCCTCTGTAGCCCTCTTTAAGAGGAACCTGGACCACTGGATGGGAAACAGATAATGCATCCTGGGATCCCACCTGTGTCTCTGATTGACAGGGGAAACAGGTGCTGACTTTGTGGGAACATAGGTGAAATTCTTGGCTAGGCTTATAAGGGCCTCTGGGCTAACAGCCTAGTATGATCCTATGAACCTATAATTGAGACAGATCGGTGTTTTTTAGTTGAGCCGAATGGCTGTGTGATGGAGCTGTTTGAATGTTTGTTCCATTTTGTATTAAAAGTGCTTACACTTATTTAAGTGCTTTTGGGTCCGAGTTTCTTCATCTGAAGTTGGATTTACTATCTTTGTGATTTGGAGTGCTGGAATTTTTCAATTTTGGATTGTGTATTGGATTCCGTGCACCTATTTTTTGACGTGCACTAATTCTTTTGGTGTGTGTGTGTGTGTGTGTGTGTGTGTGTGTGTGTGTGTGTGTGTATATATATATATATATTTATATATATATGTATATATATATATATATATATATATAAATATATATATATATATATATATATATATATATATATATATATATATATATATATATGTGTGCGTATATATGGGTCCACATTGTAATTTCGAAATACTGCAATCCCAAATTTCAGTATTTTGAAATTACAAAGCCGAAAATCCAAGCACAACTCACAATTCTGAAAACACACAACCGCGAAATTCAAAATGCCGAAACTATGCTACACATACAGTACACACATAAGCAAACACAAAACTCCCCCCCACAAACAAATAAATGCATCTACACTATAGATAAGCACACCCCACACAACCCCTACTAATATATTCTAACTCCAAAATCGCACAAACAGTAACACAAATGAAACTCACAAACACAAATCTTACAGTCCTTGACACACACACATCACAGTCACAACACACACTTAAGCCCCTAATTAACACATTTACACACACAAACTTACCTAAATTCAACCCATACATCCACACACCGCACCAGCGGAAGCTCAACATCTCCGTGCTTCGCGATTTTGAATTTCGCGCTTCTGACGGTTTCGGAACTTTGAGTCTTCGGCTTTGTAATTTCGAAATACTGAAATTCGGGATTTCAGTATTTTCAATTTACAAAGTGGACACATATATATATATATATATATATATATATATATATATATATATACATACAGATATCTATATCTATATAGATATATAGACAAATATAGATACACACACACGTGTTGTGTTTATGCATATGTGTGTGTATGTGTGTTTGTGTATACACATACACACACTGGTTAGCTTTCTTCTGCCAAATGCTTAGTTCGATGAAAGAATAGAGTTTAGATGTGTATGTTTGAATCTATGATTGATTTGATTGTATGTGAATGTGTGGTCGAGTGGTGAGAATGTTGAAAATGAATTTGTGGAATTGATTGTGTGTTTGTGAGTGGAAGTGTGTGTGAGTATTAGTGGTTAGTGTTAGGCAAAGGGACTGATGTACTGTAGGGAGTGTATGCAAGTGTTAGTGGCTTAGTGTGTCCAAACCTGTCCCATGTAAAGGTAGTATTACAGTAAGGGTTTTTCTTAAGTAAGATGCAGGGTTAGGATTCACAAGCATTCAAGCCTCTTCCTCTAACCTTTTACTTTACCTTAGAAAACTCTGTGTAACACTACTGAAGTGCAATCAAACTATGCCTGGCAGTTGTGGTATGGTTTTGTTAACAGATCACAACAAGAAACTGGTTGTTTTCTTTTTGCAATCTGCTGATTTTCAGTGCACTAAGTTTTGATGTTAGTGACTAAAATACTGGGACCGAACACTTGTGGTTCAAATTTCATCAGGTCTGTAATAGCCATATATTCAAATTCAGCTGTGGATAAAACTGGTTGACCCTATTGTTGTTTGGCCACCATAAACAGCCATTAACCTGACTCCGAGGACTAATCTGCATTTCTAAGAAGTAAGTTGGAATACTGAGTTGTGAATACTGTCTATTTGTCTGAAATAAACTTAAAATGCATTACTGTGGCTATTATTTTTACCATTGTCAGCATCTAGAGTAAGTCAACAAAGTGTCTGTAATTGCTGTGTATGGGGCAGTTAGTGGATTACAGAGACCTATCTACTATCATTTGATCACAGTTAGATAGTCAGTAGTCACTGATCTAGCTTGGCAGCAGCAGAGTCATGATGTATTGTATTTTTTTTAATCAGTGTAAAATAATCATTGCCATGACTTATACATGTATTTGTGCATGTGGGGGTTGCTATAATGAAGATTGTCATACTTTCCTTCACTTTCCATCACACTAAAACTTAAGCAGTCTACACAATAACAAATTATCTTTGGCGGGCCTAGGAAGAATGTGCGTGAAAGCAACTTTGATCAGTGACACAATAGCACAGATAATAGTGCTGCCATCTAACAGCATTTGGTTCTGTGGCTGTTTCTTCTGTGTGGTCTGCTTTTCCTTCCTGTCCATACGTGAGTTTTATTCAGGTGCTCTGCCTTTTTCTAACATCTCAAAAACCTGCCATAGGTAAATTGGCATTCCTCCAATTTATCTAAAGGTAACACTGTAGGGTGGCACAAAGGCATAGTGTGTAACACTGTCACTTCACAGTAAGAGGCTTTTTGGTTCATCCCTTGATTGAGGTGCCTTCTGTGTTGAGTCTGCATGTCCTCCCTGTGTTTGTACATATGCCTTCTCCAATCAGGTTTCCTCTTACATCTCAAAGATATACAGTATTGGGATAGCAAGTAGGTTTAAGAGTGTAGGGTGGCATAGTGGCAAAATGAGCAGCACTGTTGCATCGCAGCAAGAGGCTCCATAGTATAATTTTTGGCTGAGTTGTCCTCTGTCTAGATTCTGCATGTCTTCCCTGTGTTAAATTCACCCCGGGGTCCTACCTGTGTCAGTCTTGGAAAGGGACAATTGGTGCTGATCATGGAAATAAGAGTAGAACTTGGCTAGGCCAGTAAAGGCAATAGGGCCATTAGCCTAGTAACTTCCTATAATCATACGCGCATTTTCTCCAGGTTCTGTTTTTTCCACCCACATCCCAAAAACATAGGGTATGTGGAATGGCAACTCTAAATTGTCCATAGGTGTGTTTATGTGTGCTTGTGTTTGTGGTAAGTATATGATAAGGATCAAAGGCCTGGCAATCCACTTCCTTTTTCTACTTGTCTAGTAAACTCTGTGGATGGTACTGATTTCTGCTGAGTGTCATTACAGAAGTACAATGCAACTCAACAGCACTGTATGGATAGATAGAAGCATGCTGTGTGTGTTTTTGTGAGTGGTCTTGCATGTGAAGACAGACCTGGTTTGTTGAGGTAGTGTGTATGTCTGTGTCTTTGTGTGTAAGCATGTTTGTGTGAAAAAACAAAATCAGCTTATGTTGTGACAGATGATCTTGTCAAAAGTAGTGTTATTTTGTGTGTGTAAGTGTGAAAAAGTATTGTTAACAATTTTTTTTCTGTGTAAATCAGTATTGAGGAGCACATGCATAACTTCTTGTTAGCAATAAAAGTAATTATCTTTCATAAATAAGGAATAAAAATGTACCACAGAAAATCTAGACCCTCAGAGCTTCTGGCGGCTTGGTGGTCCCCACAACCCCCTAACCATATAAATCCATTTTTTGACATAGGTTTAGTACAGAGGTCCCATCCTGAATCTCTGACCTGGGGCCCCCACTTAATTTGTAGCTCGCCATGCTCAAAAATGTACAGGAGATCCCCAGAGCTTGTGTGATGGCTGTGAACAGTGTGGCTGTTATTTTTTTTTTCTTTGCTCGCTATTAAACTTCAGGCATATGCACACCAGGTTGATAAAGCTTATGTATGTGTGTGAGGGGGGGCAGAGTGGTTATTATTTCTTTAGCAGCACTCTAACCTCAGAGGTGTCCAGAGAAGATCACTGTAGCTTGTATGGGAGTAGGGGACATAGTTTATTTTTCTTTCCTCACAATTAAAACCTCAGAAATTTGCAGAGAAGGTTGCTATAATTTTTCAATGGCCTGTGCGCTGTCTAGGAACACAAGGTTGCAATATATTTCTGTGCTCATTATTTTTCCACTTTCTTCACAAAATTAGACATGTATATTGATGTCTCTCTTTTGGGGGATAGGGATAAGGAGGATCTTGTGTATACACATCTGACAGCAATGAATGGAAAAATGTTACTGTGGCCATTTTTTTCTTTTAATTTTGTCCCTGTATGACATCAGAGGAGTGCACAGAAAGTGTCTGTTGTTTGGAAATAGGGGTGATGAGGCATACTGTGTATATGTATGACAGCAACAACTTCAAATATGTTATTTTTACTTTCATCCCAGTTTAACACCAGAGGGGGTATGCAGAAGGTGACTATTTTGTTTTTATTTATTCACTTATCCTTTGTTGACCAGGTTAGTCCCACTCGTCTAGTGGCCTCCTCAAGGGATACCAGAGGTGGTACTTATACTACAAGGGGAAATCTGACCAGGACACTGGGGAACTTCTATTACTTTTTTTGATAAATGCCATGGGATCTTTTGCATCCATCTAAGCTACCACCAATTCAAGCAGATGGGACCTTGATTTAACATCTCACCTGAAGGATGACACACTCAGGAGTGTAGCACTACCTTATGCTACACGCAGTGTCAGCAATCTCTCTACCTGGTGTGGGAACAGAGCCCACAACCTTTTGCATTAAAGGCGAGTATGCTACCTTTTGTGGCCCTGACTATCGTTTGGGGGAGGGGTTAGGGATCGGATACATACCTTATTCCCAAATGTGATTTACATATCCTCACAAGCATTTGTCTACTCAGTTTAATGGGAGCTACCATTCTGTCAGCGTTGAACATTATGCTTTGGACACAAAGTATTTCTTCCTTGAAGGAAAAAAATGAGACTGAATTTCTTTCCTTATTAATAATTTTTGTTCAGGCCATCACTGGATCACATGGATGGGAAAAAGTGATAAAATGCACATTATATTATTTAGAACCTAATGACTTTTGGGGGCCTTGTGGTCCCCAGACCACTAGTTTAATTCAGTTATTACAATGCAGTCTTGTCCAGTTAGACTGTCTTGAAAGGGTGCAGGAATAAGATGAGAAGTAAAGAAGTTTCAAAGTTACCTATAGGTTCATATTTGATTACTAGACTAATGGTATAAGAGCCTTTACAAGCCTAGTCAATAATACCCAGGATATGGCAATACTATATCTTAATTCTCCAGATATGGGACTTGGCAGTATCAGATTAGTGGGTTTTTGAGTGCTGGAGCCCTGAGTCATTTTACAGACTGCCTCTGTCCAAAATGGACATTGACAGTACTCCAGGAGTAAATTTACGGTTCCCTAGCCATTTATCCAAATTCTTTTTGAAGAGAGTGAGGGACAGGGTTTGCTTTATGAAGATGTGAAGTTTATTTCATAAATGAAGTAGCCTTTGGGATACAAACCTGTTTCCAATAGATGTTAGGCAGTTAAATGGCAAAAAGAATTCTTGTCCTTCCTCCCTATATCTGTTGGTATTGTCCAAGGGTCTATCTTCAGACCTATACTTTTTAACGTATTTATAAATGACCTACACCCAGCAAGAAAGCATGCCTCCATAGTTCAGTATGTAGATGAGTCCACCTTGATTTGTTCTGCCCAATGACTGGCCCTGAAACAATTAAAATTGACATAACTGCCATACTATCTAACCTTTTCAATGCTTGTGACTATTCAGGCTCATTTACAAACCAGAAAAAAATGGACATCTCTAAATGGTGTTATCATATACTACTCCACTAATAGAATTTTACACTAAACAGAAAAACACCAAAAACTAGTAATCAAACAACTCATCAGAAGACTCACTATAGTCCCATCTCCAAAAAGAGGAACTCCATCCCTCTCCCTGTCAGACAAATTAGAAATCTTAAATTCTTTAAACCACAACTATATAAAATACCTAGCACACTTCTGAGTAATCCTGCAGTTCTCTCAGGCTAAAGCCCACATTACATCTCCTTACTACAGGTAACACCTCTCAAACTTCCACCTATTATTCTCATAAAAACTAAAATCTGTTGCCCACATTTTCCCACTCTCAAACTGAAACAAAAACAATTGCAAATTAATTATTGCTAATACAATGTATTAATTATCAGCATCTCTTACTGTGTTATTAGATATGTCTTCATGAATCTAAAAGTGAAGCTTGCACACAGATATCCATCCATCCACAACCCTTTTTCCCATGCACACTGATATCTTCTTCTTTTGGCTGTTCCCATTAGGGGTCACCAGAGCGATCATCTGTTTCCATTTCTTCCTATCCTCTGCATCTTGCTCTGTCACACCAACCAACAGCATGTCCCCTCTCACCACATCTATAAACCTTATATTAGGCCTTTCTCTTTTCCTATTACCTGGCAGCTCCATCTTTAGCATCTTTTTCCCAATATACCCAGCATCCCTCCTCAGCTTATGTCCAAACCAATGCAATATTGCCTCTCTGGCTTTGTCTCCAAACTATCCAACTTGAGCTGACTCTCTAACATACGGATTCCTAATCCTGTTCATACTCATCACACCCAATGCAAATCTTAACATCTTTAACTCTGCCACCTCCATCTCTGACTCCTGCCTTTTTGTCAATGCCACTGTCTCCAACCCATATAACATAGCTGGTCCCACTACCCTCTTATAGACCCTCTGTCACAAATCACTTCTGACACTCTTCTCCGCCCACTCCACCCTGCATGTACTCTCTTTTTCACCTCTCTTCCACATTCACCATTACTCTGAACTGCTGATCCCAAGTATTTAAACTCATCCGCCTTCACCAACTCTTTTCCCTGCATCCTCATGATTCCTCTATCCTCCCTCTCATTCACACACATATATTCTTATCCTGCTGACCTTCATTCCTCTCCACTCTAGAGCATATCTCCGCCTCTCCAGGGTCTCCTCAATCTCTTCCCTACTCTCACTACAGATCACAATGTCATCCGCAAACATTATAGTCCACAGCGACTCCTGTCTGATCTAGTCTGTCAACCTGTCCATCACCATTGCAAATGAGAAAGGGCTCAGAGATGATCCTTGATATAATCCCACATCCACCTTAAACGCATCCATCACTCCTATCGCAGACCTCACCACTGTCTCACTACCCTTGTACATATCCTGTACCACTCTTACATACTTCTCTGCCCCTCCCAACTTCCTCATACAATACCACAACTCCTGTCTAGGCACTCTGTCATATGCCTAAGTCCACAAAGACACAATGCTACTCCTTCTGACCTTCTCTGTACTTCTACATTAACACTCTCAGAGCAAACATTGCATCTGTAGTGCTCTTTCCCAGCATGAAACTATACTGCTGCTCACTAATCAGCACCTCCCTTCTTAACCTATCTTACACTACTCTTTCCCATAACTTCATGCTGTGACTGATCAGTTTTATCCCGCTTTAGTTACTACAGTCTGCACTTCACCTTTATTCTTAAAAATCAATACCAAAACAATTCTCCACATCACACCAAGCACCTTTCTAGCTGTCTCCCTTACCAGCTCTACTGTAGTTATCCAGCTACTCGGTAACTTCACTGCCACCCAGTGCCTGTCTTAACTCTTCCATGAACTCCACCTCACAATCACCTTTTTCAACTTCCACCATTTGATCCATGGCACTGTTGTCACACTCCCCCTCCTCTTCTTGATCACCAACATCATCCTACAGACTACCAAACTATGCTGCCTAATTACATTTTCCCCTGCCACCACTTTACAGTCTCCAATCTCCTTCAGACTGGCCCTCCTACAGAGGATATAATCCACCTGTGTGCATCTTCCTCCACTCTTGTACATCACCTTATGCTCCTCCCTCTTCTTAAAATATATATTCACCACAGCCATGTCCAGCCTTTTCCCAAAATTCACTACCATCTGACCTTCTGCATTCCTCTCCATAACTCCATACCTACCCATAACTTCCTCATCCTCTCTGTTCCCTTCACCAGCAAGCCCACTGAAATCCGCTCCAATCACCACTCTCTCACCCTTGGGTACACTCACCACCACCATCAGTGTTAATTGTATAATTTAATGAGACTGTGTCTCTGTATATTGTAACACAAATAACTGTATAGTGTATGTAAATGTTGATTATATTGTACTAGTATTTGTGAATCTAAAAGCGAAGCTTGCACACATAAATCCATTACTGTTTATGGTATAAAGGACTGAGAATGAAAGTCTGTATACTGTATATTGCAGTCTGGACTCAACCCTGTACATTTTAATTACACTCTGATTGTATTGCACTCATTTTGTCTCAACAGAGATTTTTTTCAAATCTCTGTATACTGCATATCTCATATCTTATGTCAGTTGAAGATTTTCTCCCTGGGAGTTTTACTACTGTTACAGCATTAAATATAAGAACTGGGATATCAGATGAAGCAAAAAAAAAAATCCACTCAAGCAAAGTTCTACCTGGGTACGGTTGAAAACTATGAGTTAAAGAGATGAGCTAATAACACATACATAGACACACACACACACACACATACATATATATATATATATATATATATATATATATATACTGTGATTTTCTGTGGCTTAAGTGTCAGTCAGTTACTCATAGGTTCATAGGTAGGTACTAGGCTATCGGCCCAAGGACCTACATAAGCCTAGCCAACAAGGTTCCCTGGCTTACGCCACCCAAGAAAGTTATTTTCCTGTGCCACTGTCGAGCAGAGACACAGAAGTGATCCCTGGGGTGTATTTCCTATTTCCCATCCACTCATCAAGATTTTTCTTGAAGAGTGCTAATGAAGAACTTTGCTTGACATAGATGGGTAGCCTGTTCCAGAGTATGGGAAGTCTCTGGGACAGGAATCTATCCCTCCAGCATGTCCTATTTATTGTGGTGACAAGGTTTCGGTCCCTAGAGCGTGTAGCTCGGAGGGATTGGGATTTCTTTAGGTGTAGCATGTCCAACAGCTCTGGGTTTGACATAGCTTTATATGTTAGGCAGAGATCACCTCGGAGTAGGCGATATGCTGTGGAGTAAACTGGAGTTTTTTGAGGCGGTCAGTGTAGGGCATTTGTTTGAGGCCAGTAATCCTCTTTGTGAGGTACTTCTGTGGCCTTTCCAGCTGCTGATGTCTTGTGAGATACTTTCCAAAAGAGGCGTTGTACTCTGTAATGGGTCTAATGAGTGTCGAGTAGAGGGGGAACAATGACCTCTTTTTTCCTGGATGAGAACCCTTTTATGATGAGGTGTTCCACGTAGAAGGACTTCCTGACTACTGTGGCGATGTGACTATCAAAGGAGAGACTACTGTCCACCTGGGTCCCAAGGTCTCATCACACATTCGGTGTTAAGTAGATTGCTGCCTATGTGGTAGTTCATGGGTACACAGTTTTTACCAAAGGGGATGACACTGCACTTTTTGGCATTGAGCTTGAGGCCATGGCTCTGACACCAGGCATCTGTCTCAGCGAGGCCCTTCTGTAGGATGTCCACATCATTTGGGGACTTGACTATGGCTCCTAGTTTGCAGTTATCTGCAAACTTCATTAGCCAGAGGCCTTCTGTGTTAGCCTGTACTTCAGAGAAGTAGATACCAAACAGGAGAGGTCCCAGGATGGAACCCTGTGGTACTCCACTTGTCACTGCTTTGAGGTCAGATTTGGAGTCTGCAACTTTTACAGTGTGGGTTCTGCCAGTGAGCCAGTTGGAAACCCATCTTGTGATGTAGGGATATATACCTAGTTTAGTGAGTTTAGCTATAATTCTAGAATGGGGATGGTGTTGAAAGCCTTGGCAAAGTCAAGATAGGCTGTGTGAACCACCTTACCCTAATTCATAGCTTTGGTGATTTGCAGTCATCTGTGAATGTGGTCAGCCAAAGGTCCTTGACATTAACCTTCACCTCTGAGAAGCAGATGCTACATAGGAGAGGTCCTAGCAGAAGCCCTGAGGTACCCTGCTGGTGACCAGTCTCTTAACTGAGGTGGTGTCACTAATCCTCACTTCCTGGGTCCTGTCTGTAAGCAAGCTGTCAATGTTATGCAGGGGTTTATGCCCAGTTCAATGAGTTTATCAACTATTCTTACAGAATTCCTTAGCCAGGCATGCACCATTTTCCCCTTATCCATTACCTTAATGACCTTCTCAAAGAAGTCCACCATGTTTACTAGGCATGATCTTCCCATGACAAAGCCAAATTGGGCTGGGTCCTGTGTATGAAGGTTGCCTATGTCATTGCGTATCATTTCCAAGATAATTCATTCATGGCTTTGCATATTAGACTGGTCAGACTAATAGGTCTGTAGTTTCCAGGGTTGGTTGATGATCCACCCTTGTGAAGTATAACTGTTGCAGTCCTCCATTGTTGTGGTAGAAAGCCTGTTTTGAGGCTATAGTTGAAAAGTGACTTGAGTGATCCTGAGGAGTTATATTTCCAATATTGTCAGGGACCACTGAGGCAGTGTTTTTGGTCTTAGTGAGTGCTAAAAGGACCTACTCCATTAATAGCTGGAGGGGTTATGCTATTAGGTATTTCATAGAGGGAGGCAGGGGGAATGGGGGGAGTTTGAGCTGAAGTTGTCAGCCAGCAAATTTGCTATATCGCTATGTTCAGTGAAGGTGGCACCATTAACCACCAGTTTGACACATTCATGTGTGCTGCCTTTGAGGTTTTGGACATAGCTTTAGAAGGCCTTTCAGTTGTCTTTAGTTTGTAAGCTATCTTGATCTCACAACTGGCCTTGTTGGGCTTAATTAGTCCTCTTACTTTCCTGCTTAGTTTAATTAGAGAGCTCCTATCATTATGGGAGTTGCCCTTCGTGATTTTAGCCATGATTGTTTTTCATTTTGTTATATATCCCATTTAGGTTAGGATTCCACCAGTGTAGTTTACTCTTAGAGTTTGTTTTGAGCTTACTGCTAGTAAGAACAACAGCCTCTATACAGCCATTTGCATGGTTGTATAGAGTCTCTGTGAACAATTCTGCATAGGTTGTTGTGAACTCAAGGTTAAGAGGGGCACTGAATTTTGCTAAACTATTGCTTAATAGGGTGTAGTTTGCTTTGGAATAGTTCCTATTACAGGATTTGCTAGCTTTACCGAGGTGATTTTTATTTGAAGGACACAGCTTTGTGGTCCAACCTCACCACCAGTGAGGACGTGACAATGGGGAGGTCCAGTGCCCTCCCATACTAGTGAGTACCAGGTCCAATCTGTTTGAACCTCTGTTGGGTGTGTGCACTACCTGCTCAAGGGTATTTATTTTAATAAAGTCTAGAAATCTTTGTGCTTGTGAGTATGAGGCAGTGCATGTTCTAGGTATGAGCTATGGGATTCTAGGGACATAGACAGTGACCTATAGCTTGGTAGGATATGGTATAGGACTTTGCCTGTGGTGATTTGCACATGAGTAAATTCCAGGACATAGACCTGTTTAACCAATACAGAGTTATGCTTGCTGCTAATTTACATTTAGACTCCTCCACCTTTTGTTCCTGTCTGTGCAGCTGATGATCTAAATGTGTAAAAGGCAATGAAACCTTGCACTGCAGGAGTACTTTCTGTGGATTTCAACCATGTATTGGTAATGGCATAGATGTCTATATTTTTCTGAGTAAGAAGAGCTTGTAGGGTGTTGAGTTTCTTGTTTAGACTCCAAGCATTGAGCAGTACCACCTTTAGGTTTCCTTCATTTTTATTTGCTATGTTTGTAGGTTTGTCAGTTTGGCATTGCCTAAAAAAGGCTCTAAGGTGGTGGATAAAATTTTAGCCACTAGTCTGAAGCCTAGGGGAGACAAGTACAGACCATCCTTTACAAAGCAATGTGATCTGTTAACCATATCCTTGCATGTTGATAAATATTGCATCCCCCTTGAAAGATACAAGAAACTGAGCAAATTATTGAAGTCAATCATCCAATGTTAATACTGTGCATTATCCTTTTGGATAAAAAAACAGATAATTCATTCTCCAATTACTTGTTTTATCCAAATAGGATTGTACTTACGTACATACAAATATTTCAAGCACTGTCATTAATGTCCTTCTAGCCTGTCAATACCAAAACAGGTGTTCCCAACTGTTCTTAAAAATATTTAAACTAGTGCTTGCTTTAACGTATTTGATATTTTGTTCCATGCATCAAATGCTCTCTCGGAAAACCAATTAGTACACTTCCCATTCCTACAGAATCTTCTACATAGGTTGTCTGATGATTCTCTACTACTTACTTGATAAACAGAGGTAGTTGCCTGTAAATGCCCTATATACCTGAATAAGATCGCCTCTTAAATATCTATATGAGACACTGTACAAGTCTGGATATTGTAGTCTTTCATAATAACTTAAATTTTGCCATCCATAGATACGCTTGGCATATTTCTGCTTTACTCTTTCCAGTTTACTTGTGTTTGTTTTCATATAAGGTTTCCATATTGTTATTCTATACTCATGTTTGGGTCTAATGTAATTAATAAACAATGACTTCAGCATTTTTGACTTTTATACATTATACATTTTTATACAACCTATATTTCTACAACTATCATTAACCAAATGAATAATAAGATTAGAAAAACTCAAAGTTGGATCTACCCATATACCCATGTCCTTAAATTAATCTATAGTTTCAATCTCTGTATCCTGTATTGGATAGACACCTTTGAATTTATGTCTCCCAAATCTCATATGCCTATTTTTTGTTGTATATATCAGCATATTATTTTCCTGTGCCCAAATGGTCAATTTAGTCAAGTAATTTTCCAGACATGCCCTCTCTGTTAACACATGTAATCAGTTTACCCAATTTCAAGTCATCTGCATGCACACGACAGAGCACCTCAGATGAAAAAGATAGGTCTGAAAGATGCTATCTAAAAAAGTATGGGCCTAGGAGAGAGCCCAGTGGAACACCTTGACTGTAACCAAGAATTTCACCTATCCAATTGCTGTATGTCATAGGTTCATAGGTAGGCACTAGGCTATTGGCCCTGGGACCTATACAAGCCCAGACAAAAAGGTACCCTGGCTTTTGCCACCCAAGAAAATTATTTTCCTGTGCCACTGTCAAGCAGAGCCACAGAGGTGATCCCTGGGGTGAATTTCCTATTTCCCATCCAATCATCAAGATTTTTCTTGAAGAGTGCTAATGAGGAGCTTTGTTTGATATAGACAGGTAGTTTATTCCAGCATATGGGAAGTCTCTGGGACAGGAATCTATCCTTCCAGCATGTTCTGTTTATTGTGGTGACAAGGTTTAGGTCCCTAGAGCGTGTAGTTCGGAGGGATTGGGATTTCTTTAAGTGGAGCATGTCCAACAGCTCTGGGTTTGACATAGCTTTGTATGTTAGGCAGAGATCAACTCTGAGTAGGCGATATGCAACGGAGTAAAGCTGGAGTTTTTTGAGATGGTCTGCGTAGGGCATCTATTTGAGGCCAGTAATCCTCTTTGTGAGGTATTTCTGCGGTCTTTCCAGTTGTTGTAGATGTCTTGTGAAGTACATACCAAAAGGAGCATTGTACTCTATAATGGGTCTAATGAGTGATGAGTAGAGGGGAACAATGACCTCTTTTTTTCTGGATGAGAAACCTTTTGTGATGAGGTGTGCCACGTAGAAGGATTTCCTGACTACTGTGACAATGTGATTATCAAAGGAGAGACTACTGTCCACCTGTGTCCCAAGGTCTCTTATCACACTTTCGGTGTTAAGTATACTACTGCCTATGTTGTAGTTCATGGGTACAGAGTTTTTACCAAAGGGGATGACAATGCACTTTTTGGCATTGAGTTTGAGTCCATGGCTTTGACACCAGGCATCTGTCTCAGTGAGGCCCTTTTGTAGGATGTCCACATCGTTAGGAGTTTCGAATATGGCTCCTAGTTTGCAGTCATCTGAGAACTTTGTTAGCTAAAGACCTTCTGTGTTAGCCTGTACTTCAGAGAAGTAGATACCAAACAAGAGAGGGCCCAGGACTGAACCCTGTGGTACTCCACTTGTCACTGGTCTGAAGTTGGATTTGGAGTCTGCTACTTTCACAGTGTGGGTTCTGTCAGTGAGCCAGTTGGCAACCCATCTTGTGACATAGGGATTTATACCTAGTTTAGTGAGTTTATCTATAATTCCAGAGTGGGGTGGTGGTGTCAAAAGCCTTGGCAAAATCTAGATAGGCTGTGTGAATCACCTTACCCTTGTCTACGGCTTTGGTGACTGCTTCAAAGAAGTCTATCAGGTTTAGGAGACATGATCTGCCTTTTACAAAACTGAACTGGGTGGGGTCCAGAGTTTGGAGATTACCAGTGTCTATGTTTATAAGTTCCACGATGATACGTTCCATGGCCTTGCAGACCAGGCTCGTCAGGCTAATGGGGCGGTAGTTCCCGGGCTCTGTGGTGGCTCCCCCCTTGTGGAATGGGATAACCGTTGCTGTGCATCATTCAGCAGGCACAAAGCCTGAGGTGAGGCTATGACTGAACATGGTACTTAGGTGGGGTGCCAATCCGTTCTGTAGTTCATGTAGAACGCAGCCTGGGATGTTGTCTGGTCCCATGGATGCTGTGTTCTTGGCTATGGAGAGTGTGTTTTTTACCTGTGCAGCTGTGATTACAGGAACTTAGCATTCTTCTGGGATAGAGATAGGCTCTTTAGGGGGTGAGAGGAGGTAAAGTTAGCACTGAACCTATCTGTTAGGATGTTGGCAATATCAGTTGGGTCTGTATATTTAGTGCCATTGTTCTGTAACTCAGAGCAGATCTGAGTGTTGCCATTGAGATTCTTGACATAGCTGTAGAATGCTTTGTGGTTGTCTTTAGAATCAGTGGCGATTTTGTTTTCGTAACTAGCTTTGGAGGATTTTATCAGGGATCGCAGCTTCTTACTGAGGCTGACCAAGGAGCTCCTCCACTTGTGGGATTTTACTATCTTTTGCAACAGTTTCTTCCTTCTGTTGTACAGTTTGTTTATGGCAGGGGACCAACAGATTGGCTTCCTTTTTTGGGAGGATAGCGTCTTAGTACTGTTTGGGATAGCATGATCCATGCACTCATGTAAGTGTTTATAAAGTGCAATTGTGTAGGATTCAGTAGTCGTAACTGTATTGTCCATCTGCATGGGTGTCGTGAAGTTCACCACTTCTATCCTAAGAAGCATGAAGTTGACTTTGGAGAAAATTTTTACCGTGGTTTCCTTAATGGGGGGTGGGGGGGGAGATATGGATATCTAGGGTAATTAGCTTATGGTCAGATCGGACCAATGAGGCGTTGACTTCAGGTGTGGAAGACCAGTCACTCATGTTGGTAATGACTAGATCTAGGATATTGTTGCCCCTGGGGGTGTGTGGATAAGTTGATCCCGGGCATTGGAGTTTATGAATTCCAGAAAGCATTGAGCGAAGGAGTTGGTACATGAGTAGTTTTCCCAGTTAATGGTGGGGTAGTTGAAATCACCAATTATTAGGGTGTTTGGTTGAACCCTAATATTTTCCAGTACATCAAGAAAAGAGGAGTGGGAATCCTGGGGCATGGTGGGTGATCTGTAGCAAGCTATAATTTGGATTGCATTTTGCCCAGAGTTAGTTGCACTTGGATAACCTCAGCTGCATTATGCTGAGCAAGTAGCCTGGAGGTGTGGATATCCTTAATGAATATGGACACACCTCCGCCTTTGGTGTTCGGGTCCAGGTTACATGGCCGAAAAGTGTGGTATGAGTTATTCCCTGGTAGTGCAGGGGTGCTCTCAGTCACTGCACAGTTATCGATGTTCTCCATTTTAAGGAGTGCCTCGAGTGAGTGCATTTTGAGATTTAGACTTCTAGCATTGAGTAGCTTCACCCTCAGTTTTTGCTTGCCATTTCCTGTTACGGTGGTAAATTTGTCATTTGAACCTTGCCTAAAAAAGGCACTATAGGGGTGGCAAGAACCTTAGCCAGTATTCAGAATCCCAGGGGTGACAGGTGCATGCCATCTCTGGCAAAGCATCATGGTCTGTCGACCATGTCATCCCAGGCAGACAGATACTGGATCCCTTTAGAATGGCACCAGAAGCTTAGCCAATTGTTGAAGTCAGTCATGTTGTCCTTCTACTGTGGCATCATTCTGGGTGATGGCAGAATGCTACTCAGGGCTAGGGTCATACCTGCCTGGGCTACAAGATTGGCGAGCTCTTCCATGTCTCTTTTCATGTAGTCCAGGGAGGTACATCTCAGGTCGTTCACACCAACATGGACAATGACAGAGTCATATTTGTACTTGTTGTGGAGTGACCTGAGTGCGTGGGTTATATGGCGGATCCTGGCAACTGACAGGCAGCTGACAGTAACAAAATAGTAGAAAACCACAGAAGAACCAGCCAGCAGAATGTGAGCAATCCAAAGGACACCAAGTTTATTGAAGTTAAGTGATTTCCTCTCTATTATACAGACTTCCTCAGAACAATATTGCACAAAAACCCAGCCAAATATATACCCACCCCTCAATTAACCATTCAAAATTGCACCAAAAATTTTAAAGCGATATATACACATCAAATTACAGCAGTAAAAATATTGCATATAGCAAATAATAAAACTAAATAAATGTTACCATAAAATATTATAATATGTTAAATTATTAAATAAAATCCATGTTAACTTTACTAACCTAAAATTTGATCAAGTTTTAAAACACTAGCAATGCTTATAGATTCATTGATACCTGGGCAACAAGAGGCATTTAAAAACAACTGCCATATCAATTCCATCATATCCAAATGCACATCTGTAATGCCCCCCTGTTCATCCAGCACTAACTGCTGTAAAACCAAAAATTTAAAATCATGTGTTGGATTTTCATTGATACGTCTATACAAAGCACTAGTAACCCTACAATGTCTGATGTCACCCAGATGTTCACCTATTCTTAATTTAAATTTTCTATAGGTTTTCCCAATGTAGAAACTAGAACATTTTCCACATTTAGCCATACACACAACATTTTTACTATTACAATTGTAGTGGCCTCTAATATTGACAGTCTTCCGATTAACCCTAATGTGACCTTCAGTTTCCATTATAAATGGACAAAAAGAATAGGAATTAAGATTTAAAATTACCTACTTTTCTATTGATTCTGCCTTCATGTCTAATACTTTCCAAAATGTTCTTTATAGATTTGTCCCTCCTACAAACCTGTCTCGGGTTTTTACCAACTTTCAACCCAACATTAGCATCAAGTTGAAGAATCTCCCAATTGGCATTTACTACATCAATAATACAGTTGGCCATGCCATTGTATGTCAAAATGAAGGCTGAGCTGTAAAAAACTTTATCATTACTAGATCTATTAGTACTCACAAATCTGTGGCCCAATATGGGTCTATAAAACCTTGTTTACGTTTGTGGGTTACCTCATGAGCAAGGTCATCCAAAAGACAGTCAGGATATCCCCTTTGTTTAAATATATGTGTAATAAAATCTAAATCTACCAAAAAATCCAGATCAGAACTCACCACTCTGGCAGCCCACACCAACTGGCCTTTAACTACGGCCCTCTTTTGATGGTGCGGGTGCCAGCTCCCATAATCCAAATAGGAATTTGAGAATGTGGACTTCAAAATATATTTTATGGTAACATTTATTTAGTTTTGAACAATAACCAAAAAACAAGAAGCAGGCACTCGAAACCAACCAATAAAAAGAAAAAGGGTGCCCTGGTCCGCTTGTAAGTTGCTATTATTTCAAGTTTTCCTGCTTTTTTCTCAGTATTACTGTAATCTGGATGAGATTTTGCTGCCTCAACAATCTCCATTTAAGTGACCGGCATCTGGTGTAACTTACAAGCGGACCAGGGCACCCTTTTTCTTTTTATTTATTTAGTTTTGTTATTTGCTATATGCAATATTTTTACTGTTGTAATTTGATGTGTATATATTGCTTTAAATTTTTTGGCGCAATTTTGAATGGTTAATTGAGGGGCAGGTATATATTTGGCTGGGTTTTTGTGCAATATTATTCTGAAGAAGTCTCTGTAATAGAGAGGAAAGCACTTAACTTCAATAAACTTGGTGTCCTTTGGATTGCTCACATTCTGCTGGTTGGTTCTTCTGTGGTTTTCTACTATTTTGTGAGTGTTTGGCATTTTGGCAGCAGGATGGAGGAGCAGGTATCCAATGAAAACATTTTTAAAATATTACAAAATATTAATGAACAGTTAGGTGAACGCACCTTACAAGTCAAGAATCTGATGGACAAACAAAATTGTGGTGTTCCTTCTTTTGGGAGTTTAGGTCTCCCTCTTACCCAGCCAACCCCAACATCTGTGGATTCTCAATTTTCAAGGAGAAATGAACAGGATGGGTTGCATAATGACCCACAAGGTAAAATTACTGAAATTAATCAAGACAATAATGTAGGAATGGACAGTCAAAATGTTGGTTGTAATCAATGGAAAGAAAATCATTTTCTTTTTTGTGACAACAATGTTGGTAACATGCAATCTCTGCGATTTTCCACCTTGAATGAGAAACTGAAGCATTTTGAAAAAGATTTACTAATTTTCAAAAAGTTGCAACTTGAAAACGCTTATCTAAACAGGAACATAGAAATGAAGCAAGTGCCCCGTGGACTAAGAAATGTGGTGGTATCCAAATGGGGTTAAAGAAAATAATGAGTTTTTACAGGAGGTACATTTGATTTTTGATAAAGCAGGACTGGATTTAATGTCATTAATGGTTAAATACAATCAAATTAAAATGGACAAAATAATTAATGATCTTGATGAATTGGATCAGTCCATTAAGGCTGATCGTGATTTTAATTCAAGTCAAAACTGACGTCTTTATCATGGTGTCCATGTTCAGGTAAACAATGCTTGTAATGTCATTTTTATTCATAAAGAAAGTAAGCTCCAAAGAGATTTTAATGAATACAATGCTGATCGCATTTACCCTTTCTCCAGGGGGCATGTCCAAGATGAGCGTGTTGGTGAACTAAGTAAAGAAAAGGAAGTGATGCAACATAGTGCGACTTCTTGACAAGTGCATAACCAGCGTTTGCAGTCAGCTACAAGCGTGGATGAAGAGATGAGGCGTTACGACCGTTTGTGGGGTAAAGAAGGTGCTTCTACTTCTTCTGCTTTTTTTTTGGGAAGGGCCCTCAACAATTTGTAGCACCGGGAGTGAAACCAAAGGCTCAAAGGACAAGGAACAATTAGTTTTCACTGACAAATTCCACAATTCGGTTTCACGCGACAACGTTGAAACCATTAGCTGTTCCTTGTGTCCGCTTGTTTTTAACATTCATGCAGAACACAACAGCATTAATTGTCTGACAGAAGACTACTCTTGTAGTTCGAATCAAAAACACAATGACCATGTTGATGACTCTTTGCTGGTATGTACTTTTTGTCATTCTGAACTTGAAGTGGACAATGGCAATGATTTATGCTTGTTGACAGACCTAACCTACTATATTACATCTGATTATAGAATTACTGAAAACACAAATGCTGGTAGTGACATAGTTAATTGTATGACTACTGAATACATTAATTTGGAGACAAATGTAAGTGTTTATCACAAAAATTAGGGTCCTGAATTTTTAATGTCTAATACAAATGGTAATGACAATTGTGAACATATGTTGGATGTTTTGATACAGTGTCTTGACAATCAAATGTTAAACAATAAAGGGCTTAGGCCCGAGATAGTCACTAATAGTAAGGGTGATTTCAAAATTTTTAATTATTCAAGGCTGGCTGTGAGTGAAAAGCATGCAGATTTTTTTAGCTAAAGGTTTCACCTTTGTTCCATGTAGGGTGGGTAACTTGGAGGAATCTATTATTGACTTAATAGTAGTAGACACTAGGAAGTTAAATTTAAAAGTATGGTTTAACCAGGAGACTGCAGTTGAAAATCAAACCAGGAATAATTGCAAAAAAGCTAGGACTTTTAACCCTCCATTGAACAAAACTGTTGAACTATTTGAAAGAATGTGTGAAAAGGCAATTAGAAAATGTTATATTTACACTGATAAGTTTGATTATTCTAATTTGACTGGGGAGGAAAAGCAGCTTATGCTTGAATTGATTAAAGATCCCATGGTCATATTTATAAAACCAGACAAGGGCAATGGAGTGGTAGTTATGGACAAGATACAATATTTAGATGGCATGAATAACATTCTACTTGATGAAGCCTATGAGGAAAGTTCCCTAAATGAGATTAGGGTGGCATATAAAAAGATAGACTTGGCACATGAAGATATGATTTACCTGGCCCAAATTGATGTAGAGGAGTACCACTTTTTGATGAATGAATATCCTAGGGTGGCAAATATTTCTGGTATACCAAAAATCCACAGAGGACTGGTTAATCCATCTTTCAGGCCCATTGTGGATGGTAAAAGGTCCAAGACTTATTTTATTGCCAAATACCTAGATCATGAAATGCAGAAGTGCCTGTTTTTTTTTTTTTTTGATTATATTAGTAAAGATTCCTGGCAATTTATTGACAGATTAAATGGCATTGAATTAACCATTGATATGATTATGGTCACTGTTGATGTGGTTAATCTGTTTACTGTTATTCCCCATGATTTAGGTATTTATTGGTTAGAACAACAACTTAATAAAACCAATATTTTTTTCTCAAGATGAAATCAACAAACTAAGTGCACTTATGGAATTAGTTTTAAAAAATAACTACATTTGGTTTGAGGGGCAGTATTACAAACAGGTGAAAGGAGTGGCAATGGGGGTGGCATGTGCCCCAATTTTTGCCAACCTTATTATGTCTTACTGGGAGCAGGAATTTTTGATTAATAGTCGGTACATGTCTAATATTGCACACTATACCCGATTCTTGGATGATTTGTTTCTTCTTTGGAAAGGTACAGAAGACAGTTTAAATGAGTTTCTGGTATATATTAATGAAACAGTTGATTTTTTTAAATTTACCTATGTTTATAGTAAGAATAAAATTGTCTACTTAAATGTAGAACTTGAGATAGATTGGTATAATATGAATTTTAACACCAGAATTCACCGAAAGTCCACATTCTCAAATTCCTATTTGGATTATGGGAGCTGGCACCCACACCATCAAAAGACGGCCATAGTTAAAAGGCCAGTTGGTGCGGGCTGCCAGAATGGTGAGTTCTGATGTGGATTTTTTTTGGTAGAATTAGATTTTATTACACATATGTTTAAACAAAGGGAATATCCTGACTGTCTTTTGGATGACCTTGCTCATGAGATAACCCACAAATGTAAACAAGGTTTTTATAGACCCATATTGGGCCACGGATTTGTGAGTACTAATAGATCTAGTAATGATAAAGTTTTTTACAACTCAGCCTTCATTTTGACATACAACGGCATGGCCAACAGTATTATTAATGTGGTAAATGCCAATTGGGAGATTCTTCAATTTGATGCTAATGTTGGGTTGAAAGTTGGTAAAAACCCGATACATGTTTTTAGGAGGGACAAATATATAAAGAACATTTTGGAAAGTATTAGACATGAAGGCAGAATCAATAAAAGAAGGTAATTTTAAATCTAATTCCTGCTCTTTTTGTCCATTTATAATGGAAACTGAAGGTCAAATTAGAGTTAATCGGAAGACTGTCAATATTACAGGCCACTACAATTGTAAAAGTAAAAATGTTGTGTATATGGCTAAATGTGGAAAATGTTCTAGTTTCTACATTGGGAAAACATGTAGAAAATTTAAATTAAGAATAGGTGAACATCTGGGTGACATCAGACATTGTAGGGTTACTAGTGCTTTGTATAGACATATCAATGAAAATCCAACACAGGATTTTAAATTTTTGGTTTTACAGCAGTTAGTGCTGGATGAACAGGGGTGCATTACAGATGTGCATTTGGATATGATGGAATTGAGACGGCAGTTGTTTTTAAATGCCTCTTGTTACCCAGGTATCAATGAAACTATAAGCATTGCTAGTGTTTTAAAACTTGATCGAATTTTAGGTTAGTAAAGGTAACATGCATTTTATTTAATAATTTAACATATTATAATATTTTACGGTAACATTTATTTAGTTTTGTTATTTGCTATATGCAATATTTTTACTGCTGTAATTTGATGTGTATATATTGTTTTAAAATTTATGGCACAGTTTTGAATGGTTGAGGGGTGGGTATATATTTGGCTGGGTTTTTGTGCAATATTGTTCTGAGGAAGTCTCTGTCATAGAGAGGAAAGTGCTTAACTTCAATAAACTTGGTGTCCTTTGGATTGCTCACATTAGGAAGCTGACAGTAACCTTCTCCTTGTTTAACCTGGTGAGTGGGACATCAGTGTGCCTGACTATAGAGTCACCTATGACTAGTGTGTTGGGTACGTTGTTTTGCCTTATTGGCTGTGGTTGAGTGGCACACTGAGTCTGCGGGCTATGTGTCATTTGGGTTGTGTTGGGGGGGTGGAGGCTGCTTGCATTTCTGCTTTGGAGGTCTCTGTTGCTTGAGCAGATTATTATTGAGAGCCTCCATGAATGTTTTTGTGTTTCTTTGTGTGGATTTTGGTGGTGTAGATTTAGTGAGACTATGTGATGAGTGTGGTGTGGTGCAAGTGTTTACCTTCTCCTCTTGACTGTCAAGTTCAGTCTTGATTGGAGAGAGCTTTACCTCCAGTTTGGCTAGATAAGTGCATCTCTCACAGGTTGTAGTGTTGGGTGGTAGGAGGAGAGGGTTGTCTGTGTACATGAGGCAATTTCTACATTGCCCCAAGATGCCCAGATTCATCAGATAGACAGGAGAGAACATATCCTATTTGTAAGCCATGCAGCTATCCATCTTATCAAGACTACATCAATATCTAATTGTTTTAATTTATTCATAAGTGTTTTGTGTATGACCCTGGAAAATGAAGTTAAATCTATACAAATTATATCTCAGCACAACTTTCATTCAAAGCTATTGTTATACTGTTATAGAACACCATATTATGAGTGGTAATAGATCTATTTTCAACATATGCATATTGATATATGATTTTAAGTCTCAACCTTTCCAGTTCTGACAATAACTTATCCAATATTACTATCTCCATTATTTTTCCACAACATGAAAGCTAGGCTTAAGGATCTATATGACTCTGGATTTGTCCTACTTCCCTTTCCCTTAAAAACAGGTTTCTAATCTTGAGGAATCTCTCCATATTTATACAACATAGTAAATAATATATATAATGGTACTATAAGTTCTTGCTGATGTATTCTCAGGTCATTATTACTGATTCCATCTCCTCCTTGTGCTTTGTTTGGATCCAGTTTACATAGCTCTTTTTCAATATAATTTAATTTGATTTCAGTATCTGAGGTTACTTGTTGTTACTAGGACAACTTATCACCCCCTTTGTGAAGCCAAACTGTTTCACATAAGATTATGATCTGTTGTGTCTGAGAATAAATTTTAGAATCTGTACACAATTTATCAATTTGTATGTCTTTACTCCTTCTATATCTTATGTGTATGTATATATATATATATATATATATATATATATATATATATATATATATATATATATAAAATGGTTTCCTATTATGTTCAATATCTTTATATACATTTTCATCACATTTTTCTTGATCTTGTCTCACACTATGCTTAATTTGTTTGTCTGGCTTGTTTATTTCAATTTTCAAAGTTATAATTCAACCTGTTTTTCATTTCTTATATTTTTTGTCTCTTAGCTTAATCAGGTATCTTGTTCTTATGGAAATATATCCCCATGGTGTACACCTAGAACCTGAATTTTCTGCATTCAAACAATTTCTCTTAGGTTCATAGGATGATACTAGGCTACTGGCCCAGAGGCCCTTATAAGCCTAGCCAAGAATTTCACCCATATTCCCAGAAAGTCAGTATCTTTCAAAACTTTCCACATTCCTTCTGCAGTTTTTTCACTGAACGCATTACTCCAATTAGTTTTAGTGACTGTTTTGCATCCATATAAGCTGTAATTAATCTTCTGTGGACTGGTTTAGATTTCAGTTTGCAGAATTATCTAGCAACAAATTAACCTTTATAAACACATGATCACTGTAGTGAGAGTAGGGAACAGGTTGAGAAGACCCTGGAGTGGTGCAGATATGCTCTAAAGAGGAGAGGAATGAAGGTCAGCAAGACTAAGAAAGAATATACGTGTGTGAATGAGAGGGTGGCTAGAGGAATGGTGAGGATGCAGGGAGTAGAGTTGGCGAAGGTGGATGAGTTTAGATACTTGGGATCAACAGTTCATAGTAATGGTGAGTGTGGAAGAGAGGTGAAGAAGAGAGTACAGGCAGGGTGGAGTGAGTGAAGAAGAATGTCAGGAGTAATTTGTGACAGATGGGTACCAGTAAGAGTGAAAGGGAAAGTCTACAAGAGAGTAGTAAGACCAGCTATGTTATATGGGTTGGAGACAGTGGTACTGACAAAAAGGCAGGTGTCAGAGCTGGAGCTGGCAGAGTTAAAGATGTTAAGATTTGCAATTGGTGTGACAAAGATGGACAGGATTAGGAATCAGCATATTAGAGAGTCAGCTCAGGTTGGACAGTTTGGAGACAAAGCCAGAGTGGCAAGATTGCATTGGATTGGACATGTGCTGAGGAGGGATGCTGGGTATATTGGGAAAAGGATGCTAAGGATAGAGCTGCCAGGTAACAGGAAAAGAGGAAGGCCTAAGATAAGGTTTATGGATGTGGTAAGAGAGGACATGCAGGTGGGTGATGTGACAGAGCAAGATGCAGAGGACAGGAAAAAATGGAAACAGATGATCCACTGTGGTGACCCCAAATGGGAACAGCCCAAAGAAGAAGACCTTCTCTGCAAATGTAAGTATCAGTTCTTGCAATAACTGAATCTCCAATTACATGAATTTATTTTCTGAACAGATCTAATAAATCTTCAACTTCTAATGTAGTAATATCTGCTCTATCAGTTGTTGCAAAGGAACGATTTTCATCACCATTAATTAGTCTTATTAATCTCACTGTTTTCATTATGTATTATATTTGTAAGTATACAATTGTATGCCTTGTACACCCATAGCCTGAGCCATGTTGTCTGTCTTTCTCATCTTTTTTCTTACAGCAATGTTCTTCAGTCCTTTCATGTTCAGTTTTGATTTCTTCCTTTTCACATGCCTCTTTTTTTCTATCTTCTCTTTTGAAAGAATGCTGCCTTTTCTGTAAACTGAAGATTTTCAGACAGAAAAAAAATGCTATAATTTTCTGCAATCTGTGTGTTACTTAACAAAATAGTGTTTTTGGTATGTAGTCTCCTTACCTGACAGACATTTATCAGTTACTTTTTCTTTCTTGTTATTTGATGTGAACTTCTTCCTTTCTTTCCTTTTTATTTCTTTCTTGATGCTGTAAATCCTCAGACTGCTGAAAACTTGTATTTAGAATTCCAACTCTGTCAGGGGTATTGTCTTGTTTCATAGGGTGATCTTTACATACAATAAACATTTCCTTTCCTATATGTGTTCTACTTGCTCTTTGCCTAACATTATTTATTTCACCAATCCAGTCAATATATATATAACAACTGTTCTCAAAGCCATGGCAAATGCATAAGTGCAATCATCATCAGTAAGTCTAGATTTACTACTAATAATGGTACTATCAAAAATATAATGCCTGTAATCAGATACAGATTCTAATTCCTCTTAAAAAAGTTTATTTAAGTAATATAGAACTACTTAAAATAATAAAATATAACAGTGATTAAGTGCTTCCTCCATTATATAGTAGGACTTCATCAGAATCACTCTCCATTAAAAGACTCCACTTATATGAATACAATTCTATTGACAGTATGTGTGTAACTTGAGTGGTTGTTGAGATATTGTAAATTGTTTACAAAATATTGTAAATGTAATAGTTACCGTGTTTACTGTGACTTATAAAATTCCGTTTAAGACCTAGAACGTAAAGAATACTACCACTATAAAAATAGTTTGTGCTGAAGAGTTTGCTATTTGCACTTCTTTCATAAAGGCTATGGTTCCAGAAGTATGAACATTTGTTTGAAATGTGAGGACATAATTTGATTCTGTCAAAAGGCTTAGGCTCTGTCCATTGGAAATTACAGTGCAAACATCCTGAACTCCATTGGAGTGAATAGGTTAAGGAATCCATATTCAGCTACAAATAAATACAAAATTCTAAAAGAAAAAGAAATCAAAATCAGTTATCACAGAATTCAAAGTTAACTTAAAACAACTTCTATGAGAAAAATCTCACACACATACACACACACAATATGCAACTAAATACTACATTAAGTAAAGTAAAGTTGTTGTTCTGACTGTATAAGTTCTGAAAGTCACATAAAACTGTAATTCCTTTACATAGTGTATGAATAAGCACAGTAGCTTCTGCTTACTATTACCTGCAATCACACCTCTTCTTAACAGTAGAGATCAATAAATCACAAACCAAGATAGGATTGTTTAGGTAAGCTTTGGATTGTCATCTCTGCACTCTGTGTGAATTTATAGCTGACTAGGCCCCTTGGGATGGCTAGGGATTTCCTGTCTAAAACCTATAGGTTCATAGGGAGGTACTAGGCAACTGACCCAAGGGCCTATACAAGCCTAGCCAGAAAGGTACCCTGGCTTTCGCCACCCAAGAAAATTATTTTCCTGTGCCCCTGTCAAGCAGAGCCACAGAAGTGATCCCCAGGGTGAATTTCCTATTTTCCATCCAATCATCAAGATTTATCTTGAAGAGTGCTAATGAGGAGCTCTGTTTGACATAGATAGGTAATCTGTTCCAGAGTATGAGAAGTCTCTGGGACAGGTATCTATTCCTCCAGCATGTTCTGTTTATTGTGGTGACAAGGTTTAGGTCCCTAAAGTGTGTAGCTTGGAGGGATTAGGATTTCTTTAAGTGGAACATGTCCAACAGCTCTGGGTTTGACATAGCTTTTTATGTTAGGCAGAGATCGTCTCTGAGTAGGCGATATGCGATGGAGTAAACCTGGAGTTTTTTGAGAAGGTCTGCATAGGGCATCTGTTTGAGGCCAGTAATCCTCTTTGTGAGGTATTTCTGCGGCCTTTCCAGTTGTTGTAGATGTCTTGTGAGGTACATACCAAAAGGGGCTATCCCTTTCTATCAACAGTGAAAATTACAGGTAAAACAACAAAATACAAATCAAAGTAAATTTTCTTGTATACAAGATATCCTTTTCTTCCTACAAACAGTGAAAAACAGTGGCAAAAAATAAAATAGAAATTCAAATAAAAACTTCTCTTACCAAGCAACTCCACCCTAAATTAAAGCCCAATACAAAACTGTTTATAAAAGCTCTGGATCATCTTCTCTGTAGTCTGTATGAATTCATAGCTGACTAGGTCCCTTAGGATGACTACAGTTTGTCTGTCTAAAACTTATCCCTTTCTAATAACTAACAGTAAAAATTAAAGGTAAAACAAAATATAAATGAAAGTAAATCTAGCCTACAAGCTATCCCTTCCTTCCTATAAACAGTGAATAACAGTGGCAAAAAATAAAATATAAATTCAAATGCAAACTTATCTTAGTGGATACACACACACATATAGGTTTACTATCAAAATTCTGATACATAGTTCTTCGAGTAATGACTTACTCAAACCGAAAGGATGGAAATAGCATCACCCACTCAACACAACAAAAGTGGTAATGTCAATAATTCAAATTCAACATTATTGACATTACCCAACTTACCTTCATAGGTTCATAGGATGATACTAGGTTATTGGCCCTTATAAGCCTAGCCAAGAATTTTGCCCATGTTCCCACAAAGTCAGCATCTGCTTCCCATGTCCAGCAGGGACACAGGTAGGATCCCAGGGGTGTATTTCCCATCCAGTCATCCAGGTTCCTCTTAAAGAGGGCTAGAGAGGTACTCTGCTTAACATGGAGAAGGAGTGAATATTCCACAGATGGGGGAGTCTCTGGGACCCAAATCTATCCTGCCAACAAGTTCTATTAATGTCACAGACCAGGTTTAGGCCTTGCGTGTGGGTTGCCTGAGTGGATTTCGACTTATGGATATGCAGCAACTCCATCAAGGCTGGGTTTGAGATGGCCTTTTATGCCAGACACAAGTTACCTCTGAGCAGTCTGCAAGAGACTGAGTAGAGGGACAGGGCTTTTATCCTGTCTGTATAGGACAGGTGTTTGAGACCCTGGATTTTCCTAGTCAGGAACCCCTGTGGTCTCTCCGGCTGCTGCATGTGCTTGGCAAGGTACATGCCAAAGGGGGCATTGTACTTGATAATGGGTCTGATAAGGGAGGAGTACAGGGATGTTATGGCCTCCTTCTTCCTAGATGAAATGCCCTTACTTATGAGATGGGCCATGTAGAAAGCCTTCCGTACAACAGAGGCAACGTGCTGGTCAAAAATCAGGTTGCTATCAACCTGGGTGCCCAAGTCCCTCACTATTGCTTGCATGCTTAGTACATTGTTATTAATGTGATAATTAGTGGGGATGCCATTTCCCCCAAAGGAGATAATGATGCATTTCTCGGTATTCAGTTTGAGGCCATGCTCCTGGAATCAATCATGAGTTTGGGTAAGGCCATCTTGGAGGATGTTCACATCACTAGGGAAATTTAAGACAGTGCCCAACTTGCAGTCATCTGCAAACTTGGTCAGCCAAAGACCACTGGCTTTGGCTTGCACATCAGGAAAGTCTATCCCAAACAGCAGAGGCCTCAAGACTGATCCTTGGGGTACACCGCTTGTTACGGATCTACTACTACAGGTGGCTTCCCCTGTTTTGACTGAGTGGGTTCTATCAGTGAGCCAGTTAACTACCCATCTGGTAACATAGAAGTTCGTGCCTGGCTGGGAGAGTTTATCTATTATGCCTGAGTGGGGAATAGTGTTGAAGGATTTGGGTACATCAAGGTAGGTGGTGTGCACTGTCTTCCCCTCGTCCATGGCTTTAGTGACTGTTTCAAAGTTGACCAAGTTTAATAGGCATGATCTCCCTTTAACAAAACCAAACTGTGTGGGATCAAGTGTTTGGAGGTTGCCAATGTCCTTGTTTATAAAGTCCATGATAATGCATTCTATGGCCTTGGAAATCAGGCTAGTTAGGCTGATGGGCCTATAATTCCTTGGGTCAGTGGACGCTTCTCCTTTGTGTAGAGGGATGACAGTGGTTGTCCTCCATTCGGCTGGGATGAAGACAGTCCTTAGGCTTTGGTTGAATAGGGTGCCTAATGGAGCTGTGAGCTCATGCCTGAGTTCATGTAGGATGCAGCCAGTGATGTTGTCGGGTCCCATGGAGACTGTATTTATTGCCTTTGAGAGGGCATTAAAGACCTGCTCCCTGGTGATAAGGGGAGGGGGCAGGTGTTAGGAATGTCCTGGTTTACTTATGGGGGTACAGGGGCTGACGTTTTCACTGAACCTGTCTGCCAGTATGTTAGCTATCTCTACGGCGTTTATGTATGTGGTGTTCTTGATCACCAGTTCAGGGCAGATTTAGGTGTTACCTTTGAGATTGTGGACGTATGTGAAGAAGGCCTTGTGATTGTCCTTAGTGGATGTGGCCAATTTGGACTCAAAGTTACCTTTGGCGGATTTCACCAGTGACCTTATTTGCTTGTTCAGACAAAGGAGAGATTGCTTCCAACTCAGCACCTGCTCCTTCTTGGCCCTGAACAGCAATTTTTTTCCTAGTATTATAGCGTATGTTTATTGCTGCTGTCCACCAGACAGGTTTACTTTTCCTTGAGGAAGATGATTTGGTCCTGTCAGGTATTGCTGAATCCATACAGCTATGTAGGTGCTCATATGTTTTTTTGGTGTAGGCTTGGACATTAGTGCTAGTTCCAACTGAAGGGATGTTGGCTGTGAAGCTGCTTATACCTGCTCTAAGGAGATTGTAGTCAGCTCTGGAAAAGTTTATTTTGTTTGACCTTGACAAGGAGGTGGGGTAGTGGAGATGGTGACTCTGAAGGTAATTGCTTTATGGTCGGAGCTTACCTCACTGGCTACTAAAAGGGACATTGAACAGTTACATTTGAACATTCTTAATCACCCAGATTGTGAAACTTTTAGGCATTTACTGGAGAGTGTGTCTCCTAAAAATAACGAGGCATGTAGCCACGTTGATACATAGGAAGAGACAAAAGCTACAAAGAGATCTGCTACAGTATCAAAACCACTCTGCATATAGACTTAACTATGAAAGATTTCCTCGCACAGGGACATATGTGAACCAACAGGCTCAACAGGTGCAGAGACAAGCTACACCACCACCACCCCCCCTCCACCAGGACACCACAGAGGTCAACATTCTACAATTAATGATCAACTACCACCCCCTCTGATGTTGCTGAATCCCCAGCACATAGCTGTGAATAATGTACACTCCCCGCCCACAGGATTGAGACCTCAGAATTTCACACCTAACCTGAATGCGGATAATATGCAAGAGTCTTTTTTATTACCACAGCCACTGGTCAACCCAGACATAGTGGCAACAACACCAGCAGGTGTGAGAGGCGGGGGGAGAGGCAGGAGAGGGGGTTGGAGGGAACCAGAACAGATTCAACTTCGGGGTACGCACAATGAT